>NC_060122.1:293275917-293585482 GCF_021461395.2 Schistocerca americana
TGAAACTTCGTTACGGTATAGTAGGATCTAATGGATTCGTGAATGAGTGCTAAAAGAGATATGCTATTTGACTGAAGATTTCAGATTTTTGCTGATTTCTGACAACTAGGGAATGGAATGAAACGGTTTAAGCTTGAATGCTTCAAATTATTTGATAGAATAATAGGTGTATCGGGAAACGGGTTTCACATATAACATCCCATTTCACCTCATTTTAATTTATTGCAGGAATGCCTTAAACGAGAGTTTCCCATTTGGATATTTCGAAGTTTTTTTCAGAGTATGGGTTACTAGTACAGTTGACAGATTAAACTGACAAAATTACCAAATACATCCTGGCAAAAGAATTTTCTGAGCTGATAAAAGTTGTTGCATGCTGCAAAGTTCAAAATAATTCTGTTTTTACTGTATTGACACTGAATTTATTTCTAGTATCAGACCATAAATGATTCACATGACTGAAGATTGGTTCAAATGGCTCTGAGCACTATGGGACTCAACTGCTGTGGTCATAAGTCCCCTAGAACTTAGAACTACCTAAACCTAACTAACCTAAGGACATCACACACATCCATGCCCGAGGCAGGATTCGAACCTGCGACCGTAGCAGTTGTGCGGTTCCAGACTGTAGCACCTTTAACCGCTCGGCCACTCCGGCCGACTGACTGAAGATTATTCCCACACAGACAATGTTGCATCGACCCATCATTACCCTTTGATAACATTTTTTATGTTACATGTTTCTTCAATACCCACCATCTTCGATGCTTGTACAAATTTTTCATATGTAGGAGTTACTCTTTCTGCATTCATACAACTGAAAATATTAAAAGGAGTATTTTCATAGACAGAGAAGTTTTCATGATAATCTTTAGCTCTTTGATAAGGCATGAGAGCTTCATTCTTGAATTTATTTAAGTCAACCTCATTTAGTTTTAACACATCTTGATAAAATTTTGCGCCAAAGAAACAGTCATTCTTATGTGCTATGATATCCAGTTTTAATGTGACTATTGTATTAAATAATTCTAGAATTTTATATGTTTCTGAAATAAATTAACAAATGATACACTAAACAAACGCATCACTCTGACAATCTATTTTATTCATTAGCCATGAAAGACAAAATAAGCTTACTGCACTCACTCTCATTCTCTTGGCAGAAATACATCTTGGTTCCTTTCCAGTCAAGCAAAAGACTTTCCGCAGTTGCCCATCTAACTGTTGTGGCAAAACAAGGCATGATAATCATAATTAATGAAAGCAGAGCATTCTCTAAGCACCTCCACTCTTTTAACACTGAAAGAAAATTCACCAAAACCTTTAGTACAAGAGTTTCAATATCAAAAGGTACTGGCTTCATGCAATGTTTTGCTGCATTACGCAAAACATGGCTACTACAATTAGATTTATGGGCTTCAGGGTTCAGATTGACCTCATTTGATTGCGCAAATCAATAAGTAAGTTAGTGATATGAATGTAATCCGAAAAATACTGAACCACCCACTTGTACTTTGGTACCAAACACCGAACATGGACCGGAAATACGTAACAGTTTCGTAAATGACCCAACATCCGATGGCTCAGCTTACAAGCTGCTTCTCCAAACTTTGAAACAGCTTAGGACTTAGGGGATACTTATGACAATGCCAGTGACTGCAGCATGTTGTCAAGGCAGTACAGCAAATTAAACATGATAAAAAACTATTTAAGATAGAGTATAGCTGAGGTAGACTGTCAAATTGAGCTATCTTGTCATAGAATAGGACACAGCTGCTAGATTTGACATCAGTGACAAAAACCAACACGTTTGCTTCGCGAAAGTAAGAAAATGGAAACTAAAATTGTAACAAAAACATATTCTTGAGAAGACACATATTTCAGCACTTATTTACATCACCTTTTTACTTACGTCCAGTTAATTTATGAAGAACAAATAAATTCTATTCGTTACTGTACATCATATTAAAATCAGTATGCAATAGCTGACATAAAAAATTAGATACAGTTTTTGGTTTATTTTCATTTTTTAGAAATTTGATACGATTTGTAATTTATTTACTGCATACATTTAATTAGTTGTGTGCAATATTTTCCATTTGTTGTTGTTGCTACCGTTATGGCCTTCAGTCCAAAACCTGGTTTGATGCAGCATGTCATGCTAGTGTATCCTGTGCAAGCCTCTCCATCTCTGCATAACTACCACAACCTACATCCACTTGAACCTGCACCTTAGTACTCTATTCAAGCATTGTTTTACCCTCTCCACAGACACACACACACACAAACGCATACTTACTTCCGTCACCAAAATGACAATCCCTTGATGCCTCGGGGTGCATGTTAATAACTGATCCATTCTTTGAGTCAAGTTGTGCCTAAATTTAGATTTTCCCCACTTCGATTTAGTACCTCCTCATTTATTATTCGATCTACCCATCAATTCTTCAGCATTCTTCTATAGCACAACATTTCAAATGCTTCTATCTTCTTCTTATCTGAATGGGTATCGTCAATATTTCACTTCCATACAAAACTATATTCCAGACAAGTACCTTCAGAAAATATTTCCTAACACTTACACTATGTGATCAAAAATATCCGGACACCCCCACAAATATGCATTTTTCATATGAGGTTCATTGTGCTGCCATCTACTGTCAGGTACTCCACATCAGTGACCTCAGTAGCCATTAGACATAGGGAGAGAGCAGGATGCGGCGTTCCGCACAACTCACGGACTTTGAACGTGGTCAGGTGATTGGGTGCCATCTGTGTCACACGTCTGTATGCGAGAGTTCCACACTCCTAAACATCCCTAGGTCCACTGTTTCCGGTGTGATAGTGAAGAGGAAACGTGAAGGGACACGTACAGCACAAAAGTGCACAGGCCAACCTCGTATGCTGACTGACAGAGACCGCCAAGAACTGAAGAGGGACGTAATGTTTAATAGGAAGACATCTATCCAGACCATCACACAGGAATTCCAAATTGTACCAGGACCCACTGCAAATACGGTGACAGTTAGGCAGGAGGTGAGAAAACTTGGATTTCGTGGTCGAGCGGCAGCTCATAAACCACACATCACGTCGGTAAATGCCAAACGACGCCTCGCTTGGTGCAAGAATCGTAAACATTAGACGACTGAACAGTGGAAAAACATTGTGTGGAGTGCCGAATCACGGTACTCAATGTGGCGATCCGATGGAGAATGCCCAGTGTACCTCATCTGCCAGAGTGTTTAGTGCCAACAGTAAGATTCAGAGGTGGTGGTGTTATGGTATGGTCGTGTTTTTCAAGGAGGTGGCTTGCACTCCTTCTTGTTTTACGTGGCAATATCACAGCACAGGCCTACGTTGACGTTTTAAGCACCTTCTTGAAGAGAAATTCAGGGATGGCCATTGCATCTTTCAACACGGTCGAGCACCTGTTCATAATTCACGGCCTGTGGCGGAGTGGTTACACGACAATAACGTCCCTGTAATGGACTGGTCTGCACAGAGTCCTGACCTGAATCCTATAGAATATCTTTGGGATGTTTTGGAAAGCCGATTTCGTGCCAGGCCTCACCGAGCGACATCGATACCTCCCCTCAGTGCAAAATCCATGAAGAATGGTCTGCCGTTCCCCAAGAAACCTTCCAGCACCTGATTGAACGTATGCCTTCGAGAGTGGAAGCTGTCATCAAGGATGGACCAGCACCATACTGAATTCCAGCCGTACCGATGGAGGGCGCCACAAACTCGTAAGTCATTTTCAGTGAGGTGTCCAGATACTTTTGTTCACATAGTGTAGGTTTTTAATAAAAGTTAACAAATATGTATTTTTCGTAAATGGTTTTCTTGCTGCTGCCAGTCGGAATTTTATTTCTTCCATACTTAAGCCATCAACAGCAATTTTGCTGCCAAAATAACAAAACTCATATACTACTTTGAATAACAGCAGAGAAGTTTACAACTCTCTCTCACTCCCTTCTCAACTACTGCCTCCCTTTCACTTTTTTCGAATTGCATACCTGCACTCTGTCTTCTACACAAAATCTTAATAATCTTTTGGAGCCTGTATTTTATATCTGCTACCTTTCGAATTGTGTAGTCCAGACCAAACTGTCGAAAGCTTTCCCTAAATCTACAAATGCTGTAAACCTATCGTCTAGGAAAAGTCATAGAGTCAGTATTGCCTTGCATGTTTCCACATTTTTCCATAAACCAAACTGACCTTCCCTAAGGTTAGCCTCTACCAGTTTTTCAATTCTTCAGTAAATAATTCGTGTCAGTATTTTTCAACCAGTCATTCCTATGAACACCTGCCTTCTTTGGAATTATTTTATTCTTCCTGCAGTCTAAAGCTGTTTCGCCTGTCTCGTAATTATATCTTCCACACCAGGTAGAATAATTTTGTCATGGTTGGCTCTCCAAAGAATCTCAATAATTCTGAGGCAATGTCGTTATTTCCAAGGGCCTTATTGGCCTGTAGGTCTCTCATTGCTTTGTCAATTTCTTCTCGCAGTATCACTTCTTCCCTGTCATCCACATCTACTTCTTCCCTTTCTACAATATTGCCTTCAAGTTTGTTTCCCTTGGATCGCCCCTCTACATATTCCTTCCACCTTCTAGCTTTTCTTTCTCTGCTTAGTACTGGATTGTTATTTGAGCTCTTGATACTCATTCAGCTGCATCTCTTTTCTCCAAAGGTTTCTTTAATTTCCTTACAGACAGCATCTATCTCTCCTCTAGTCAGCCTTGCATTTGTCCTTCATCAATTTGTGCTTAACCTTTTTGCACTTCCTGACAATCTCATTTTTTATGCATTTGTATTCTCTTTTGCCTGCTTCATTTGCTACATTTTTATATTTTCTCTTTCCATCAGTTAAATTCAGTATCTTCTATGATACCCAAAAATTTCGATTAGGCCTTGTCTTTCTACGTATTTGCTCCTCTGCTGCCTTCTCTGTTGCATCTCTCAAAACTACTTATTCATTTCCTACTGTATTCCTTTCCCCTGCTGTAATCAATCATTGCCTATAGCTCCCTCTGATATTCTCTGGTTCTTTCCACTTATCAAGATCTCATCTCCTTAATTTCCTACGTTTTTGTAATTTTTCTTGTTTTAATCTACAGTTCATAACTAATAAATTATGATCAGACTCTACACCTGCTCCTGGAAATGTCTAACTGTTTGAAAGTTGGCTTCCAAATCTCTGTCTTACCAATACATACATTGAGGTAAGGAAAGTAATGGGATAGCGATGTGGACATATTCAGAGGGCGGTATTATCATGTACACAAGGTACAAAAGGGTAATGCATTGGCAGAGCTGTCATTTGCACTCAGGTGATTCATGGCCACACAATGGGAATTAACGGACTTTGAGAATGTGGTATGGCAGTTGGAACAAGATGCCCGTAACATTCAATTTCGGAAATCGTCAGAGAATTCAGTATTCCGAGATCCAGACTGTCAAGGGAGTGCCGGCAATACCTCTCACCAAGGATAGTGAAGTGGCCTAACGGCCTTCATTTAACAACCGAGAGCAGCAGCGTTTGTGTAGAGTTGTTAGTGCTAACACACACGCAAGACTGCGTGAAATAGCCCCATAAGTCAGTGTCGGATGTAGGAAGAACGTATCCATTAGGAAACTGCGGCGAAATTCGGCGTTGTTGAGCTAGGGCAGCAGATGACCGTTGCTAGTGCTATTGCTATAGGCACAACACCACATGCAGTGCCGCTCCTGAACTCATGATCATTTCACTTTGACCCTAGACGACTGGAAAATCGTGGCCTGGTCAGATAAGTCTCGATTTCCTTGGTAAGAGCTGAGTGTAGAGATCGAATGTGGCTCAGACCCCAGAAGCCATGGACCCAAGTTGTCAACAACACACTGTGCAAGGTGGTAGTGGCTCCATAATGGTGTGGGCTGTGTATACATGGAATGGACTAGGTCTTCTGATCAATCTGAACCGATCAGTAACAGTAAATGGTTATGTTCAGCTACCTGGAGATCATCTCGTTGTTGTTCCCAAACAACAATGGAATTTTTATGGATGTTAGTGTGGCATGTCACTGGGCCACAGTTGTTCGCAACTGATGTGAGGAACATTCTGGACAATTCAAGTGAATGACTTAACCACCCAGATCACTTGAAATGAATCTCACTAAACATTTATGGGATGTAATCAAGAGGTCAGTTCTTGCACGAAATCCTACACTGGCAACACTTCCACGATTATGGATGGGTAAAGAGACAGAATGACTCAGTATCTCTACAGCATGCTTCTAACGACTTGTTGAGTCCATGTTTGGATGTGACTATGTCTTATTTTTAATTAAATTCTGAGATATTATTTCTTCTATGTTGACTTGTCGAATACCTGGTAGAAATGTAAAGAATGTAAGTCAGGTGTACACACAGTAAATTTCATAAATTTAAAATTGATGAGTCTAATCATGGCACTCCATGAAGTAAAACGTCTTTTCTCGCTTTACATTGGTTCCTTTGTTGGTTGGTGGAGGAGACTAAATGGTGAGGTTATTGCTCCCATCAGATTAAGGAAGGATGGAGAAGGAAGTCGGCCATGCGAGGTGTGTACCTCACTGAACTCTCACGCCAGGAAATCCATGTCAAATTGTCTCAACATGGAGCATATTTACAAAATTCCATAATTTCAAGACAAACAAATGTGACTACATTGCCACAGACACAGTTTTTTGCACATGAATCTCGTCTTGGCAGAGTGCCTACTTCTGTACATTATTTACAAGGACAAGAAAAGTGAAGCTATTCCAATAATATTTTACATAACAGGCAAAAACATAGTGATCAAAAATTCCGTTTCTTGCAGCACAACATACTGCCTGGTGATGTACCAAACGAGGTGGTGCAGGACCCCTCCAGAGGGACACAAGTAGGACAATGCAAGTGGTTGGCTGGATGGGAGAGTGCCAGCCAGTCTACACTCAAACCATTCTCACAGAGTTGTGTCTTGGGACACTGGGACACTCCACTGCTGCTTTCCTAAAAGCATGATGTCTTTAGTTTTTGTGTGGAATACTGTGTGCTACTTTGTTGAAACTGAAATATTATTTTCCATTTTAAAATCTCCCCACCTAAGATATTGATAGTGCCACAGTCACATTCCTTTTTATGTTCCTTGGGCTTAAGGATAATTCACACCAGCTGTCATGGCACCGTCACATCACAGCACCATCATGTCAAAGTGTATTCATATCACCTCACCTAATAGCATGTCACGTCCATTCAAGTGATGTGATCTCTATTTGCATGGTTGCCCTAAACCGTTTTTTCGTGGGAGTTGTGATCTTCTGAAGATGACTTTCATCTGTTTTTACACACAAAATGCATGTACACAACAGAATATCTTATATACGTGGATGGTGGAGTCCACATTTGTATGACAGTGACATATGTTTGACTCAAATGGTTTGCAGCTTGCATAAATGCAAAACAACACAAAAAAGAGAGTAGGTCTATAAAATGTCATTATGTGGTACAGAAAGGGAATTTCACACGCTATAATGGAGCTCAGGGAAGAGGAATCTGTATTTTATAAGTATTTTAGGAAGTTGAAGCGCCAGTTTTTTCATTGGTTACGCCAAATTGCACCCAGAATCGCTGAAGCGAACACAGTGTTATGAGCTGTCATCACGTCTCGTGAAAAATTGGTCTGCGGAAGATTTAATTGCCAGTCCAGTGCAAATTTTTGTGCATTAGTCGTATCTCTTTCAAACGTTTCCCTGGAGGACTTATACGTTTTCTCCACATCTTTTATTGGCATAATCTAAATCATTTCAGGCAGGGGGGTTACCTTCATAGTCTCGTATGTTATTGAATTTAGCATATGTTATAATACAGGAGTAAGTAAGAAACAAACATTTTTTTGTTTTCTCCAAAAAAATTCCTGCCCCAAGATACAGGCCTCAAATGATGACACTGTGAACATCATTTTGAAGATGCGAATTTCGGAATTTTTTTAAAAAAATGCTCTATCTCTGTAACAGTTCTAGATTTTTGTTAGAGTTGTTTTTATTTTAAAGATAATTGCTTTATGATTACAATGGTATCCTCCGTTTAGCCATATCTATCAAAGTTCTTTTACTGTCACCTTTTGAATTTTTTTACAATTTACAGAAAAAAATTTTTTTTTCAAAAATACCGATCCAGAAAAGTTAGATTTTTTTCTGTTGATTAGTACCATGTAGTACTATATTCTCTGTACAGGTGTGCTTCCACTTTTAAGTTGGACAAGTTTTATTTCAAAAAATCATTTTTTTATCTTTCAAGGGTAATGCATGACTTCATTGAAGCTGTTTTCTTACCAATTTATTTGTTACAATGTTTGTTTGTATTGTCTATGTTGTAGTTATTTCTTATCACTTTCATTGTTGCAGATATTTCTTACACTTTATTGTAGTCTCTTGTCAGTTTTTTGCTGTGGTTGTTCATTGCAGGTTTATGTATTGTAGTTGTTCAGTGATAATTTGTATACTGAAGAGGCTTCTAAGAAATCTGAGACCATCCAGTGAGTTCTGTGTGTTTGTGAGGAATTTCCATTTGACACAGTTGCAGTGTGTTTTGTGAAAAGGACTGTTTGAAATGTATTCTGACTGGGGCCACAGGAGCGTGAAGTGTGCTAAATGTTTGCTCATCCATAAAAGTGTGACATATAAGGCAAACAAAAAAACAGACTTTGTTCAGGTTGGGAATAAGTGTTCTTATTTGAAGACTCTGTTTCAAAGTGAAGATATTTCCAGTGATGACTTTTTGTGTTCCAAATGTTTTGACAGAATAACAACAATGATAGTATCTGAACAAGGTAAAGCCTCACATGGTACAGATGAGGCAGATTTTGCATCAATACAGGAAGAATTAAATACCTTGAATCAATCATCTACAGAGGTAGCCCTGTTAGTTAACTGTGATCAGTGAAGTCGAGTCATAAGCTCTATGCATCAAGAAAATGCACAGAAATTACTAAAGCTATGGATGAATAAACTACAGAAAAATTGACCACACTCTTCAAACCAAAAATTCCATCTTCAGAATGAAATGAACCAAAGCTCTCTTGCAGCTCTTGCCAGGAATTTTTCACAAATATCAATTCAGCTGTTGAATATTGTGCATCCTACTGTGAAAAGGTGCAAGTTTTAACTATTATTTCAGAGACATTTTCAAAGAAAACAGTTTGAACCACATTCCATTAGTATCAAAGTACATGGTAGACAAATCAAGAAATTTGATGTCTGTAAAAGGAGTCTTTGGAAGACCAGATCCCTATTATGGTCATCCTGTAGAAGCAGCTCAAGTTCAAATAGTGCCAACAAAAAAGACATTATAACTGCAACAGTTGAAGGTCAAAAATTTGTGAAAGTGAAGACACATATGACTCTCAGTATTAAAGAAACTTTTCCAATTTGTAAGAGCAACTATAGAACTTCACATAGTGGAAGATCAAAATTTTATGTCCTATGACCTAAGTGAGTAATTCCATTTCCACCTAGAGATGTCTGCTTATGTGTGTACTGCGCGAATTTTGAACATTGTGTGGTAACTTTGAAGAACTTCCTGGAGCACGTGACATATAACACCTTGGTTGGGCGCGTGAAGTCATTATTAGTCTGTGATGTAAAGTGAGAGACTTGTTTGTTTGAAGAATATGACGACTGCCCTGGAAAGGGAGGACTGTCTTTACAAACTTAGCCTGGAAGATGTAGCGGTAACTCTGAATAAATTACATATGTGACATGAGAGGAAAATAAACTAAATAAGAAAACTGTTGCCTTTGACAGTTTCACTGATGACCTTGGCAAATGGTCAATGAAAGCAGTAACACACCAGCATCTGAAGAAACTGCAAGTTATTTTACTGTGAACTGGTCTGTAATTCTCCCACAAGATGTACAAGGGTATCATTGGAGTAATGACCAGGTTTCAATTTTTGTAGGAGTGGTATATTTTCAAAACAAGACCACAAGTGTTGCAGTTATAAGTGATGACGCAGGATATGATTCAGCGCATGCTTTGGTAGCAATACGCAAAATTCTTCAACTGCAAAGAGGGGCAGAGAAGATCATAATTATTTCTAATAGTGCTCCTAGTCATTTTAAAAATCATTACCAGCTGTATAAATTGAGTAAGTCGCTTGTGCTAACTGACTGGGTATACAGTGCTACTGGTCACATGAAGGGGCCTTGTGGTGGTGTAGGAGGCATGCTCAAGCAACATGCTACAAAACATAATATTTCCAGACCAAATACAGCTGCGATTCAGAATGCTGAGGATTTTACAAGAGTCTTGAAGTCTTACACATCCACAGCCCTAATTCTTTTGTCCAAAGAGGAAAAAAGAATTCCATGCACAGAAAAAAGAAGACTGGCCCAAAAAACTACTCCTGTAAAAGTAATTCAGAGGACACATTTTTCGACTCAAAGTGATGGGCAAACTCATACTGCACACACTTTAAAGAGCAAGAAAGAAGAAACTTCATTCGTTCAGCCAACACCTCAGAAATAGCAGGATAATATTCAGATTCAGAACTTGAGAAGGGGGATGTTTGTGGTGTGTGTGTGTGTGTGTGTGTGTGTGTGCGTGTGTGTGTGTGTGTGTGTGTGTGTGTGTATGACTGTGACTGGTGGATTACAGAGATCATAGACACCAGTTATGAGTTAAACGAAATTGTAGTGAACTTTATGCTACCACATGGACCAGCTGCTGGGTATAGGTTTCCAGCAGGACAGCAACAACCCCATCAGTTCTCACTTCCTGTTCACAATGTTTTGAAGATTGTAAGTGATCCAGATCCTATTGATTCAACAGGAAGGCATCACTCTATATCAAAGGAAGATTCTGAAGCACTGGAACACATTTTTAGTTCATTGACTGGCTAATTTCAGTACAAAACAAAGTGCACAGAAGTTTTATAAATTGAAACCCTTAAGTCTTTGGACCTTTCACATACATTTTGAAATCATTTAAAATGCTTGAAAATGAGTCTCTTACTCATCTTTCAAAACTAAAATTATGTTAAATAAGGATACATTCTGATTTTTATGAGCCTGTAATGTGATAATAATACAGGTTTTATGCATGCAAAAATTTCAGTTGTTCATAAAACCTCTTCAACCTACAACTCGAAGCTCTCCTTTTCAGGGAATGTAGAACTATATGGTGCTAATCAACAGAAAAGAACCAAAATATTATGGATTGGAATTTTGAGAAATTTTTTTTTCATAAATTACAAGTTCATAATTCTGTCATAAAACAAATTTGGCAGATAACTCCAAATGGAGCGTTTCGTTGTAATCATAAAGCAATTATCTTTCAAATAAAGAAAAACCCAACAAAATATCTAGAATTGATGCAGAGATACAGCAATTTAAAATCTTTTCCAAAATTCGCATCTTTAAAATGGTATGCACAGTGTCATCTTTGGAGGCCCGTATCTCAGAGCAGAAACTTTTTTTTAAAAAAAAAACAGAAAAAAATGTGTTCCTTAGTTAGTCCTTCATTTTGACATATGCTAAATTCAATATCTGAGACTTTTTCTAGCCTTCCTGAATTAATATGGACTATGCCTATTTGGCTTTTAATAGTTCAAGTGCCTTATTTGTACTGGGGTTAACAAGTGAAACCAAATAAATATTGAACACTAGTGCTTGCAAAATTGTTTCATACGCTGTCAAAGGAGCTACTTAGCAATAAATAAGTCTGCCAAAAAGACACAATTAAACGAACAACTCTAATAATACATTAGTTGATGTATACTTCACCAAAAATGTATTTTTCCACTGTTGCAGCATCTGAAGATTTCAGTCCATTTCATTATGAAATATTACAAATGCCTAACAACATATAAATAAATTTCACTCACTGAACAGTCTGATTCTGCCCACGGAATTCTTTTCAGTTAAAGTTGCAGCTGTACTGCTGTCCATTGCATGGTAAAATATTAAATACAGTATCGGTATGCATAAAAATCTATAAATGTAGCAGAGGGCAACTAATTTACTAACCTCATGTCACACAATCCAGACTACTGCCTCACTACTTTATTTAATCTTACATTTATTATAAAATTATAAATTTTAACAAAAGAAATAACGAAATGAAACAATTTATAACAAATAACAAAAATAACGAACGAGAAATAACTGATGTCAACCACAAAAAGAACGAAAAACGAAATATGGATATCTGCACATGGCCATGTATCAGGAGTGAATGAGCTTGTGGTCATGTGATTAACAATGGACAGATGATATCAGCCATCAAAACTTTTTTTGCAAGAAACTTTGACAGTGCCATGATGTGATGTGATTGCCAGTGTGGATGCTGCCATTTGAAATGCATTGCAGAATGTTTTGAGGATGGGTCGGGATGTGGCATGAAGTGATAGCGAATGTGAATTGGCCTTTAGCCCCTGAAATCCCTAAACACAGCATGAGGAAGAACAAGGAAAGCAAGGAAGGGTAAAACTTGAATAGCAGTGTAATTTGTCCATTGAATGGTTACATTTATTTAACCACCACATAATAGCATGAATAAATAACTACAATAATCACAAATAATTATCAGTAACAGTGTAAGGTTAATTAGTTTTTTACAGCAATGATTGGTTTCAAGAAATTTTTTTACCTCAATAAGCCACAAAGTACAGTGCCAGAATAAATATAAAACAGTAAATTAAAAAAACTTTATTTTATTATAAAATACAAGCTGCTCAAAGGGCAACAGTAAATATATTTTAAGGCAATTTAATAAAAAGTTACATAAGGCCTTTAAAGAGTTTTTGGAAAACTAATTATTAAAAAAATAATCAAACAGGCACTTAACACACAAGAGGTGAAACACACTGCTAAAATCAGCATAAAATCTACTGAAAAATTTTTCAGGTTCCAAAACAGCAAAATAGATTAAGGTTGTTCACTCGTGAGGCAAGTACAATCTCAATTTAAGCTCATACCAGTAATTATGCTTAAATGATTTAGAAGTGTTTGCATAACATAATAATCAAAAAAGTAGCATGAGCTTAAGCAAGTTTAGAAAAAAACTTAGGTACCTGAAATTCATAACATGGGCAATACAAGAATATTCCAAAGGAGATATACAACTTTAAGTAAAATTTAAATAAGGTTCCATAGATCAGATCATTAAGCAATATAGACACTATTTAACTTAGAATTCATTAGCAGGCAACTCGAACCAGCACGTTAAGGCAATCGTGGATGTGCCTCAAAGGAAGCCAATAAACACCAAGGCAATGCATAACAACAACAATACCCTGCAGCCGCCAGCCACTTAAAAACTGGCCATGAAGGTCAGAAGACTAAGTAGGGCTGTTAACAAACAATACTTCGGTGAAACACAGACCTAACAAACAAGTTAGGCAAATATTAATGCCCATCTTCTCGAGAAATGGTCAGCATAAGGCCTCTTAATATGCCACCAAATTTTAAACATTTATCCTTAATCAGATTTACAAAATATCGAGAATACAGAGTTGTAGCGAGGGTAAAGTCTCTTAAACCATTTAGCTGAATAAAATTTGATACAAAAAAACTTAATAAATACCCAGAGAATAAGATATGGCAATAATTTAGCCAAAACAAATGGCAAAGACCATTGTGTGAACCAAACAGTTGTGCAAGGAGAACAACAAGCTTACCTTTACGAGGTGATACTTAATGATTAGATCTTAGAAGCACTGCTTCCTTCCGTGGTATTTAGACATGGAAATCTACAACACGATTTTAACTCATATATTAAGTAGACGAAATTTCTGTTAAAATAAACAAAATATAAATTAAACGATTAAATGCAAAATCCTTCAAAACACTTAAGATCACACTTTAACCTGAAAAATTTTTGCCATGGCTTATTGCCAAAACATTACTCAGAACACTATGGCATAAGAAAGCTGACGGACATATCAATGGAAAAGCCTAACATTAGGTTAACCACTGAATTTAGTCTTTCACTCTGCTTATAGCAAAGACAAATACACCACAGCAATGTTCTCAGTGGTACACAGAAATCCCCAGTACAAGCACAATTATATGTACAACAAAATATTCGACTGATCAGAAATATAAATAATCTGAAGTAACTGAGCCTTAGCTCAGATAATTAGGCTGAAGCAATTATTTCAGTAAGCCACCAAGCACAAATGCCTGATGTGGAAGATATCTCATAGACCTGGAAATATCCAGTGTAGCTCCCAGCACCGAGTCCCACAAATCATGAAATATGAAAGTCGGACAAATGAGTGGCACGGACACAAGGACGCCAAACTGAGCTCAATATTCATAACTTTGACTTCATCAGTGTCACAAAGTCTTGGCGACTGACCCACTATGTGTGGAAGTCAGCCTGTGATGCCCCCTAGGCCTCTGTCAGAGTTTTATTGTTTCTGACGATTTATTATCACGTCTGTGTTGTTTTCTCTTAAGCTATGGCTGTGGTGGCTTATTTTATACATCAAATAATGTAGGAATTACATTCCACATTGGATCCCTCCCTTTTAAATTCAATGGTTTGGCTGAAAGTGTAGCGAGAAAAACTCCACTTTGTTGATTAGACATACATCTTCCTGCGAAAAGCCATTTCCTTCCACGTTAAATAGCAACTTTTTGCTCTTAAAGGAAAACAACATTATTCGGTAAATACTGTACGTTACAAGAGAATTATAAATAAACTGTACTGTAATGTACCGTTTCGTACTGTACTGTAATGTACCGTTTCGTACCTTCCAGGGTCCACCGAGCGAGGTGGCGCAGTGGTTAGCACACTGGACTCGCATTCGGGAGGACGACGGTTCAATCCCGTCTCCGGCCATCCTGATTTAGGTTTTCCGTGATTTCCCTAAATCGCTTCAGGCAAATGCCAGGATGGTTCCTTCGGAAGGGCACGGCCGATTTCCTTCCCCATCCTTCCCTCACCCGAGCTTGCGCTCCGTCTCTAATGACCTCGTTGTCGACGGGACGTTAAACACTAATCTCCTCCTCCCTCCTCCTTCCAGGGTCCTTAGGAAACCAAAGTATTACAAATTTTGTAGTTGTTGTCGCTTTTTATGGCACTAAATAGATTCCCTATTGTAAAAACTATGCTAGAGATCAACACAAACATTAACATTCGTACTCATCTTATATCGTATTCAGATGTGTCGCTTGCTGGCCGCCTTGGGCGCTTCTGTCGCAGTGGGTAACAAAAACAAGACGTTGTGTCGCGACTGTTATCAGACTGTGATGGCACCACAATCGCATTTCTTTTGATGTTCCTTGGGCGTAACCCCCTTTTGTTTATTCATTGTTTGTCCATCATTAAATACACTTCGCTGTATATTCAGGCGTAATAAAAGTTGTTCCTTTGTATTCTTGCATCTAAATTTTAATTCCATAAACCTTAACAGGCTTTGAGTCCAGTTTAATTCCAAAATGTCAAAATATTTGCAATGCTCTGAAGGTGCATCCGGAAATTAGGCTCTTTTCTCAACTGTTCTACCTTAATTTTATTCTCAGTCATGGTTCTGAGAGAGAATTGTTGCTGTAGATCTAATTTTGTAACAAAACTTTGTGGCAATATACAGAACCAGCCATCAATTGTGTCAATAAATTCACTGTGAAGTTTTGGTGGGATTTTATTTCAAATCAAAGGTAGCTTTAAATCTCCGAAGGCAGAAATAAATTTTCTGCTTCCACTCACTGTAACATTTACATTCAGTGACTTGTTCAGTATAACTTATGCAATTTAAGCTGTATGTTGAAACTAGACGAATAAATTTCTATGTCTTATAGGCTTATTTAAAAAAAAAATATTGTTATTATACTACATGGTGGTTAAACGGATTTGCTGAAGGCCAGTATGAGACTCCTACCATGATGTTCACAATCATTTTCCAATGTACAAAATATTTATTTATGTAGCTGAAAATATAACTCATTTTACAGTCGTGACACTGTCTTGCTAAAGAATGCAATATGAGAACTTAGCCATCTAGTGCAGTTTTCGAAGCTCTTGTTAAAGGTGGAGCAAGGTGCATGCGGGCCAGTAAAACAAACGGCTTTTAACTTTTCTGACTGTTATGCCAGCTGGCATGACAGTGAGCCGTTAGGATGTTTCCACAGGTCTGGGGCTTGTAGGAGATACATGTGCAAGTTTTCATTGAACGTAGAGTCGTCATAATCGTCAAAGCTCAAAGCAAGGCCATAGTGTGCCAGCGCGAAATAAAAATTAAAATCTCCAATGGAAGATCTCTGGTGTCTATGTGAATGTTTGTAAATAAAAGTGCTTGTGTTGAATTTTGTGGTTAGGGGTCGTGTTGGGTACATGGTTGGCGATTAAATGGCTTACTCTCGGAAACTTATTGTCAGTTGCCTACGAGAACAGTTGTCGAGGAAAAACTACCAATACTTACAGAAAAAGGCGTATTCAACGGCAGATGTAAATGCAAAGGATGGTTAGTTCAGCAATGATTTCAAAGAGTACTGCGTACAAATTCACTAGGCTCATCACTGATTCCAGAAATAAATAAGATATTTTTTTAAAAAGTTAATGAACATATCTCATTCTTAGTGATACTGTAAAACTATAGAATGCTGTTCATTGTTGCCGTTTCGCATTAATGTTTGATAGGATGCATCAGTATATTCCGAAAATAGCGCAGCTTCGCGTGCGTCAGGAACTAATAAAAATAAAAAATCATTTAATATTGTGATTGTGACAGGAGCATTGAAGTGACACAATCGAACTGCCATTTTAAAATGACAACTATTCCATTGCGGAAGTGAAATGTTTGCTGTAAAAAAATAGTTACCAATTTTCACTGAAACTTAAAGTAAGACCAATGAAAAAGCCATATAATCCGCTAGTTTTTGGTCAGAAGGTTTACAACAACACAGCATCATTATTGACGAGTGAAAGCCGACGAACGCTACTGTACGTTTCGGATGGCCCACTGTCACTAAAGGTTCTCCTTCATGCCGGAATCTGCCAGAACATGCTGAAAGAAGGAGTTAACATGTGTGATGTTATTCGAGTTGGCAGTTTTTGCACAGTTTGATCGGAGAATGGTATTGTATGTTGTGGGTGCAATTGGCTTAAAAATAGGGCCTATCATGAAACTTTTTGGCAGATTAAAATTGTGGGCAGACCGAGGCATGAATTCGGGGCCTTTGTTTTCTGTGGGCAAATGCTCCACGCCAGTACGTCATGTCCTACCTGCCAAACTTCACAGAAGCCAGGACGGTTCATATCAACGCACACACCACTGCAAAGTGAAAAATTCTTTCTGGAACCATACTAGGGGCTGTGGTTAAGCCATGTCTCCACATTATAGTTTCTACCAAGAGTGCTAGTACCGCAGATTTCACAGGGCAGCTTCTTTGCAGTCTGGAAGGTGGGACATGAGGTACTTGGCGGGGGTGAAAGCTGTGAGGACAGGTTGTGAGTTGGGCATGGGTAGCTCATTCAGTAGAGTACTTGGGCGCAAAATGCAAAGATCCTGAGTTCAAGTCTCGGTGCGACACACAGTTTTAATCTCCCATGTAGTTTCACATCAGTGCACACACTGCTGCAGAGCGAAAAATTCGTTCAGGGTCTGTTGCATCTGTCAGGATGATCATACACATTTGATAATCATTTAACCCCAGAACACTAAAGGAGAAAAAAAATAGATTTTTACTAAACCATCGTAAATTTTACTAGGCTATTCCATATTTTATTCAAAGAAAGTCATAATTTATAGCTTAAACACCAATTAATTACGATTATAAGGCCTTCAATGGTATGTCCCACACAAAAAAGTACAAAATGACTTTTTTTACACCCAATGCTGACAATACCAGATCGTAGGGAACTGTGAATTGGTATCAACTGCAATCATAAATTTTATGAGGGTTTAGTACTCTAGGGTTAATGTTCTGTGTGATTCATAAAGGAGTGTCTCATCAACACACTTTCCTATGCCTTATATGCATTCCTACAATTTCATTTGGAATGACATTAAATTTTATATATGCAGGCTGAAGTGGTGAGTTAACATTTTTACCAAGAAGGGGAAATTGAACTGGGTTTCCTGCTAATTAGGCAGGTGTGTTAGCTACCTTAGAATAGCAGTTCGCACAGCTACACGGATTAACCTGGCATGCAACCCACATTGATCCACACTCTCACTGCTGTCTCAATCTACTTTAAATTCCCCCTTGCACACAAACAGAATTGTTGAGGCTCTCCATTTTCTGGAATAGCACCTCAGCATCGAACCTTGGTACAAATTTTTACCTTCAGCTTCAGTCTATATACATGAAGTCATATCTGTATGAGACCAAGGAACCACCGTACAAATTTTCCCTTGCTACTTCAGTCTATATACATAGAATCATATTTGTATGAGACCAAGGTATCTTGGTGCAAATTTTCACTTGCCGCTTCAGTCTATATACAGAAAATTATGTCTGTATGAGGCCCATAAAGTCTCTGAAATTGTGTGATTTTATGTGTTTAAGTGCCTGCACTTGGGTTTCAGGCTGGGTCCCCCATTTATGTTCAATGCTGAGGTGCTATTCCAGAACATGGAGAGTCTCAGAAATTCTGTTCAGGTGCAAGGGGGAATTTAAAGTAGGCTGTGGCAACAGTGAGAGTCGTGTCGAGGAGGCAGAAGTGCCAGGATAATCTGTGCAGTTGTGTGAACCACTGTGCCAAGGTACCTTAGTGGCTAATGCACGAGCCTAGGATACCTGGGTTCGATTCCCGGCCTTCGTACACATTTTTTACTCACTGCTACAGTCTGTATACATAAAATCATATCTGCATGAGACCAGCCTCTGAAATTGTCATTTCATGACATGTTAAATGTCAAAGTCATTCCCATTTCAGTGAACCATAAGATACAGTACCATCCTACACATTTTCTAAGTTACCTATTTTAAGATGAGCAAAGTACTGGACACTAATTGATGCCTGTGGCTAGTGGTCATTGAGTGTCATTGACTCTACTATCACATTCAGCAAAGGCAGTCAAAACATAGAGATCTTGTATGGCCCAGCACAGCTGCAATGGATAAATGCACACCTTTTCACTTCTTGTCAGTCATCAGTGTCATTTATCAGATACAAGAATGTGACAGCAGCATTTTTCTGTGCATTTTATTGCCTTGTTTATGTACTTTCTCCACCATTCTACCATATAAATATTTTGTGATATTGTACTTCAGTAATAAATAAATCCTTTAAAATACATTATACAGTGTGCTTCTGTACCAGTATCCCAGATAAAACACTCAGATTACAAAGAATAATCAACAAGATTAGCCTATAATTACAGTACACAGGTATTAACTGAATATCAGGCAATGGGAAAATATGATTTTATAAGGCTAAAGCAACCTCTCTGAAATGCTCCCATTAATATCCATGGAAAAGGTGTCAGGTATGTAATTTGGAATTCCAGTTGTGGTGGAGACATATTTGTCAGCTACAGATTGGCGAGTTTTCTTGAGAACGTATACACAGAGACCAGGGCCAACTGCCGTATGCAATTCTAGCAACAGTGATCATAACATAAATAAATGAACGAGGATACAAAGTATTGTAGAAATGAGCAAAAAAATCTACGTTTTATTGCAAACTTGACATCGACATATTTGTAATGGGAGCTGGAAACATTTATTTTAGATAAGGGCCTTGCAAAATGCCTCTAATATAAGTAAAACTGAGTAGTTGATCACACTTTACAGTAATATGTAACTAGAAAATAAATAAGCCTGGCAGATCACCATGGCATATCAGTAGCATTAGGAAGCTTATTAAATGAAAACACTTGCTTTACAACAGATATAAAGCAAAGTGTAAGTCTATAGATAGGCAGATCTGATGCAACACAGTGGAATCAGCAACTGGTGTAGCAATGTCCTATTACGAAGCTCATCTAAACATACATTATGAGTCTATAATATACTGGGGGTATAAGATAATGTTACAGAACAAAACATTTTGCTCTCTAGCATCCAGCATGGTTTCTGATCAAAACTATCAGCTGAAAAGTCAACTTGTGCCCCTTACCCAACGCAGTTTAGAGCCATGCGTAATGGAACCTTGTTTTGTCTCTCTCTCTCTCTCTCTCTCTCTCTCTCTCTCTCTCTGTGGATTGAGATCATCTTAAAGAGACAGAATGTAGTGTGTTGTCAGTGAAAACTGGCTGTTGGAGCATCATGGGATAAGTGGTTAAAGCTAAGGCACTGAACATGCACTCAGGAGCTGCAATGTCCAAATCCCTGTCTAGCTATCCAGATTTGATTGTTCTGCAGCTTCCTGAAATCTTTCTTCCTCAAACTACCTAGAATATGAAGATAATAGAACCTTGTAGGTCAGCATCCCATTGTATTAAGTATTGAAGCACATATCACAATTATTATTCTTCTTCTGTAGCGCTACCATGCTTTGTGACCTTTGGCTTCTTCGTTTATTTTCCTCTATGCTTCTTGGTTTTTTCAATTGTTTTCCATCCCTGGACTCCTTTGCTGATGAGAGAGATCCTCCATTACATCATCAATCCACTTTCTTCTAGGTCTCCCCTTTTGGTCTAGTAGCATGGATGATACTTTTCATAATTTTCTTTTGTATTCTATCCTCTGCTATTCTCTCTCAATGTCCTAGCTATTATGTTCATTGTGATTTGACAAATGTTACTATCTCTCTTCCTTGTATTAATGCTTATTACTCAGTGTAACAGTTTATCCTCTGGTCTTCTTCCTCCCTCATTGGGCCATACATTTTATGTAGTACTTTTCACACATAGGTTCTTAAAGCATTTTCATCATCTTCTGTCAGTGTCCGTACCTCGGACCCATGTGTGACAACCAGGTGGACTAGGGAGTTATGTACTAAGAATTTCATTCTTCTTATAAAAAGGCTGTTTTCGAAGAGTTGTAGAGCTGCAAAGTAAGTTGTGCTCTCTGCTTGTATCCTTTCCTGTATAGCCTTTCAGATGTTGTTATCATTTGGTATTAAGCCTTCCAGGTAACTAAAAGATGATACCCCTTTGAAGTACTTCCCATTTATATTTAGATTTTTGGGGGTTCTTCTGGCCTCAGAGCATGACATTACTATACATTTTGTTTTATGTTTATTTGTGATGAAGCTGATTTTTAAAACTTCTGTTTCCGTTGCCAGGTATTTCTGTAAGTGTGTTAGAATCTCTTCATACTATTGCTATGTCTTCAGCATATTTACATAACTGGCTGGTTTTCATGGATATGGTGCCTCTTTTATTGATTTTATTTACCATGCTGTGCAGGGATATATGTTTAATATGACACTGGAGAGACTGTTACCGTGCTTCACTCCTTTATTTATTAAAGATGAATCTTTCATTTGTCCTGTTGAATATCTATACTTTAGCTCTTGACTCTGTCAGTGCGATTCCGATTGGATTTAATAGTCTAGCCAACTTCCCTTGGCGCTCTGTATAATTCTTGCCACCTGATGCTGTCAAAGGCTGGTTTGAAATCAATGAGTAGGGAGTGTAGGTCTATATTATGCTCTAGAAATTTTCCATCAGTTTTCTGTTCGCAAGTACTTGATTAGTTGTTCGTCTGTCTGGTTGAAAGTGACACTGATGTTCCCCATGTATGCCTTCTGTGCATTTCCGAATCCTTTGATTTAGTAAACATATGATGACCTTTTAAGCCTTGCTTAGCAGTGTTATACTTCAGTAGTTTTCATATGCAGTTCTATCTCCTTTCTTATAAATGGGGATTATTGTTTCAATTTTCCAGTTATCTGACATGATTTCAGTTTCCCATATGTCTGATATTAGTGTATGCACTTCCTTTATTACAACATTGTAATTTATATGTTTAGAGGCACACAATGAATCACTGGGTGATACTAACTCTCAACCCGTTAAAAGATTTAAAGAATTAAGTCCTTCTGAATACATAAAAAAAAATCCAGATTGTAGTAACAGAACGGAGATGAATTATCAAAATGGGTTTCAAATTATAAATAGTAAAAAAAACATGTTCTAAAAACTGGCACCAGAGGAAGGATTATGAAATCGGCCAAAAAGGCTAACAAATGGTGCTGTATACTTTTGAGACAGTTCCACAATGCTCATATTTATTAAAGTGGTGGAGACATGCACAGATTAATACAGTTGGAAACAAATGAACTTCAAGAACAGTTACAGGCTGATGATGTCACTGACAGAAGAAAGAAAATAATAAAGTGAAGAGCTTCAGTTACCAGAATGTGAACTGAGATATGTAATAATTTATTTTCCCATTAATGACCGCTGCTCCTACAGGTATGATGGTTTTGGTAGTTTTTCAGTTTCAGCAAGATGCTGCTTGCTGGGCTGTTAGATGCATCTGAAACTATTGTTCCAGATCATCATCTCAGATTATTCTTTGGATGATTTCTACGACTAGTGAGAACTGCAGTTGTGAACATAGTTAATCAAAGCTACACTACCAAGAAAAACAGTTACAATCAGTCATTAAATTTAATATCCATAACAGGACTGGCTTCATTTCTGTGTTTATTGACATAACATCCAGTATAAATATGTTGGGCAAAGCTCTGGTAGAATACAAATAATACACATATGCCCTGGGCAGCGAACAGGCAATGCCGGGATTGCAATTTGGTTATGAACTGGGGTGAGTGGTTACGTTGGGGTGGCTGGGTACATGGGGAAAGAGGCAGGAAACAGGAGGAAGCAGATGAGGAGGAGTAGCTGTTGGATTGGAAGGAAGCATCAGGTATGTAGGATAGTGACGTGGAAGGGAGAGGTAGCAGGTGCGTGGGCTGAGAATGTGAAAATTGGGCACCAAAGACAATGAGGTCATGTAGTGCACAGCAACAATGACATGAAGGCTTGAATTGAGAGGTGGTGACTGTTGGGCAGAGTGTGTGGGATGTGGGTGTAGTGGGTTAGTGGAGATGGAGGCCAGGAGGATTACAGGAGCAAGGAATATGTTTCAAGGCTAATTCCCATTTCCATTGTTCCAAAAACCTTGTACGGGACGGAAGGAATCAAGATGGCATGATTTGTGAAGCAACTGTTTATTTTGAATTTGTTGTGTTCTGCTAATGAGTGAGCAATCTTTTCTTGCCCACAGTTTGACAGTGGCCATTCATTCTAGTGGATAACAAAATGCTGTGCAGGAATTGCAGTGGAGCTAGCATATGACATGGCTGCTTTCACAGGTGTTCCTGCTCTGGTGGAGTAGGGTAAGACTTTGACAGGACAAGAGTACGATCTGTTGGGCAGTGAATCAAGCAAGTCTTGCATCTGGGTCTTCCACAGGAATATAACCGCTGTGGCAATGGAGTGGCGGTGGCGTGGGTATGGACCAGGATGTTATGTAGTTTGAGTGGATGGTGGAACACCACATTAAGAAGGGTGGGAATGACTATAGGTAGGATATCCCTCATTTCCAGGAATGGTGATAGATATTCAAAGGCCTTTCAAGGAAAACAGTTCAGATGCTCCAGTTCAGGACGATATTGGGTGATGTGGTGGCACACTCCTTTGCAGTGGGTTCTTGGGGGTGGTGGGAGGTTTAGGAGTGTGTAAGGATATGGTATGAGAAACTTGTTTGCGGATTACAGGTGATGGGAGGGGAGGCGGGGGGAGAATGCCTGTCTATGAAGGCCTTCATGAGATGTTCAGCCTATTGGACAACACTGCAAGTACATCTGCCATGGGTGGCCATGCTACAAGGGAGCAATTTTTTGGTATGGAAGGCACAACAGTTTTCAAAATGCAAGCACTGATAGTCATTAGTGGGCCTGATTTGGACAGAAGTGTGCACTGAGCCATCGGAGAGATGGAGGTCAATGTCCAGGAAGGTGGCACCTTGGGCTGAGGAGGACCAGGTAAGCAGATTGGGAAAATGTGTTATGGAATGAGGAGAGCATGTCTTTGGCTCTTAATCTTTCTCCTTTGAGGGAAAGATACATAAACAGATCCATAGCACACCCATAGGCACCCACATGCACCCTTCTATGCCAACCAGTTAATGGACCGTCTAGAGGAAACCTTCCTAGGTTCATTGATGATACCTTCATGGTCTAGAGGCCGGGAAAATGTGTTATGGAATAACGAGAGGATTCTTTGGCTCTTAATCTTTCTCCTTTGAGTGAAAGATAAACAAACAGACCCATGGCGCACCCATAGGCACCCACATTGCACCAATCTGCCAACCAGTTTATGTCCCATTTAGAGGAAACCTTCCTAACCTTCCAAAGCCCCAAACCCCTTGTATGATTAAGGTTCATTGATGATACCTTCATGATCTAGAGGCCAGGTCTTTGTTTATCTATTATCATGGCTGGAAATGAGGAACATCCTTCCCACCCCTGCTAAAGTGATATTCTGTTGGCCACAACATCCTTGCTCATTCCTATGTCACTCCTACTCCCAGCCTTTTGCCCAAGGACTCATATTCCTGTGGAGGACCCAGGTTCAAGACCTGCCATATCCACCACCCGGCATATCCTTCCCTTGTCCTATCACAACCTTATTCTATACCATTAGCAGCAGGGCCACATAACAAAGCAACCATGTCATATACTAGCTCATTTACAATTTATGCACATTTTTATGTGAGCATGACCACCAAATACAAGAGCTATCCACAAAGTACATTACGTTTTGGAATTAAAAATAAATAAAGTATTGGAATTTTTTTTATTATATACAGATGAAAGCCACACTTAAATACTACTTTTCTACATAGTTGCCATTTAAATTAAAGCACTTATCGTAGCGATGGACGAGCTTGGAAATTCCTTCGTCGTAAAATTCGGCCGCCTGCGCCTTCAACCACGTGGTTACCTCTTCTTGAAGCTGTGTGTCGTCATCAAAACGCTGCAAAGCCAACCACTTCTTCATTGCTGGGAATAAGTGGAAGTCACTCGGTGCCAGGTCGGGACTGTACGGTGGATGAGGAAACAACTCCCACTTAAAAGATTCGAGAACTTCACAAGTGGCATTTGCCGTGTGGGCCCGGGCGTTGTCGTGAATCAGCAAGATCTTTGAGCCCAACTTTCCCCTGCGCTTGTTTTGTATTGCTCTTCTGAGGTTGTGCAGAGTTTGGCAATACCTTTGAGAGTTTATTGTAGTGCCTCTTTCCAGGAAATCCACAAAAATCACACCTTTTCTGTCCCAAAAGACAGTCACCATCACCTTCCTTGCCGACGTTGTCTGCATGCATTTCTTGGGTTTTTGGGGGGAATTTGTGTGCCCCCACTGCATTGACTGCAATTTTGTCTCGCAGTTCACATGCTTAACCCATGTTTCGTCACCAGTAATGATGCGATTGAGTAATGAGTAACCATCTTTCTCGTAAGCGTCCAAAAACGTTAACGCTGCAGCCATTCGCTGATTTTTGTGAATCTCTGTCAAGATTTTTGGCATCCATCTTGCACAAAACTTGTGGTAACCAAGCTTTTCGGTAATGATTTTGTGCAACAAACTTCGTGAAATTTGTGAAAAACTCATAGAGAGTTCTGTTATTGTGAAATTACAGTTTTCACGGACCGCGGCATCGACTTTTTCGACAAGTTCGGCAGTCACTATGCTCGGTCTTCCACTTCGCTCTTCGTCGTGAATGTTAGTTCAGCCATTTTTAAATTTTATGACCCATTGACGCACTCCACCTTCAATGATTATGTTGTCCCCATACACTTCACAAAGCTGCCGATAGATTTCTATCGGTGTACAGTTTTTTGCAGTCAGAAACTTTATTACAGCACGCACTTCACACTTCGTGGCATTTTCAATTAATGCTGACATTTCAAACTGTCACAGTAAGTCAACGGAGTACAGCACGAACCTCTCACTAGCACGGCAGGATGCCGGCTGAGCGGCGGAATGCCATGACACCAAGATGGCCGCGCTAGCCCCGCCGATAACGGACACAAACGAAAACATAATGTACTTTGTGGATAACCCTCGTAACTGTCCATGAAAAGAATGGCCACCACCCAAAGGATTCATCTGAAAGCTAGCACGTTTTCATTCTTTTTTTGTATGCCTGTTGACAACTCAACACTTCTACTACTCAGTGAGTGGTCTCCTTTACTCCTAAATTGGTGACACAACATCCAATATTTCAACCACATCAGGCTAAGAAAATACTGTAAGAAGACATATACTTTGGGTTTCCTAATCTGCTGTTGATATTCTGTAACATATTAATGGCCCAAGATTCTAAGAATCTGTACCTCCTTAGGCAGCCACAGTACTATAACCACCAACTCTCTCTGATGAGTATCTTCTGCCAATACAGCATAAGGTCACCGGATTACAGTGTGTTTGCTTGTCTGTCCTGCTGTCTCATTTGTGCACCCATAGTCTGCTCACTTTAAGCGTATTAGATGAGAGCCTTGTGAAACCCTCTGCTTCAGATATCCTGTTCCATATTTGCCCTCCCCGCTTATTATAATATTAGAGATAGGCTTACAGCCTTTTTAATTAGGCTTTACAGTGCCCCCTCTTTTCAGTGTCTACTGGGAGTAGTTCCTAATTACAAAAACAGACATAAAAAACCTCTAGTATCAGACACTGGAGGTGTGTGAGATTGGTTAGTCTCTAGATGTATCATGATAAATCAAAAGAGAAACATAGCTTAAAATTACATTTTTTGCACCCATTGACATATAAGATAATATAAATTCACTTTTTTATTGATCTACCTAGTTGACTGTACTGACAAAATGCTTTGTACTGTAGTTACCAAGTACTCTCCTTTAATGTTGCAACAATATGAGAGGCATCACTCAAAAGAAAATCTACAACCTGTGCTTTTCTGAGCTCAGTCTCTTGCACAACAGAACTAAACAATCTAAGAAAATATTTTCAAAATAAAACAGCTTAAGCTCTGTGATTCCTCCCTTGCATACCATGTAGTATCTACTCATACTCCCCTTGATAAACCTCTTCCTAAAAGAAGAAAGACAGAATAATGTAATTACACTTTATCAATGTATGTCTACCATGAAGACTGGAGCTCTTCCAACTGAAGAAAGATACAAAAATATGATCTTATAAACACACACATCTGGCATCTAAGCTCACCATGTGCACATTATCCAGAGGCAAAAAAGCATATTGAAAATAATAATGTGGTAACTCTCCAAACAACTCACTCTTTAAACAACTTGCAACATGTGCCTCTGCTTGAAGTGTTGTTCTTATTTAGGCTATCCATAACACAGTCACTTGTTACTAACAAACTCAAAATATGCTCTTCATATTAAGTCTTCTACTTCTACACATCTTGACATCTCTTTAGATTTCAGTCTTTGCTGAACTAGATAGTGGCACTTATTGCTTCACTTATTAGATGGCACTATCTTTTCCTCTATTACACATTGTACATGTCCTGCTCAGTAACCATCTATGAAGGTCTGCATGCAGACATCAGTTCCTGCATTAGTCAGTATCTTCTGAAGTAGCTGGTATGTATTTCTGTATATACCTGGCTACCTAAATGGAAGGTTGTCTTCTGATAGCTGCCTGTTCTGACAGCCATTGTGAGCAGGATAACAGGCCCTATGGTGAGCTACACATTGGATATAGATAGAGGGCACATCCTTGTTTACTGGGCTGTTTCCTTGGTTCCATGTGGTTCACTATATAGCCTTAGTACCTTCTGACTCCACAAGTGGTGACAGATTATCACTGAGATGGACCCCTTAGCCTGATGTGCATGGCAGTGAAAACCTCGTACCTACTCCCTTTTTACTGTTATATTTATCCCTCCAAAACTCCACTGTTGCTTATTAGCAGGTATCAGATCACCCCCTTCTATTTCTAATCTAATCCAAAGTTTAGAACTTTATTATGTGTTGCTTGACGAATGTTGTACTGGTTCTTCCAATAGTTACTCTGTTGGGTTTCTACAGGAAGAACTTGTGCAGGCTAATCATATTAGGTTCTTTCCTGGAAAATTTAAAACTCTCTCTATCTGACCTCATGTTATTAAATATCTTAATTTTCATGCATTTTCCCACATGTTCTACCTGTCAAAAACCTGTCCTTGTTTATCATTTCTCCTTAGTGACATAGCCAACTTTCTCAGACAGTTGTCCTTTCAATATGTCTGTGTTTTCAAGGGAAGGCCATACCTCATCTGCTGTCCATGCCCAGTCTATCAAAGCATACCCCCTGGATTCAGATTGGCAGCTTCTCAGAAACTGTGAATAAGGTCTTCTTTCCTCCTTGTACCACACTTTATCTGTAAGTTGCAAAAGAAATCTTTTCCATATTCCCAACCAGGACTGGTGACTGGTAACTTTTATCATGTATGTATGTTCTACCAGCAGTGTTCTTGCTTCCTCTCTGACCAGACTTGTTTCTTAAATTTTTTGGCGCATTCAAGTAAAGCTGGATGAGTGGCATTTAAATACTCCCCCTACTAATTCTATCTCTCCTGCTAAATTGGAAGAGTTTATTTTGGATTTTTGGCCCTTTTTTTGTTCTGCTAAGCGAGGTGGTGCAGTGGTTGGCACACTGGACTTGCATTCTGGAGGACCACGATTCAACTCCGCATCCAGCCATCCTGATTCAGGTTTTCCATGATTTTCCTAAATCATTTCAGGCAAACTCCAGGGTGCTTTCCTTTGAAAGTGCATAGCCAACTTCCTTCCCCGCCCTTGCCTAATTGGTTAGGATTGATGACCACACTGTTTGGTCCCCTCCTACAATTCAACCAACCAACCACCTTTTTTTTTGTTTTCATAGTCTTTAAAATTGTTGTGAGAAATTGGTTGGCTGTAGTTATCTGTTCTCTGCAAAATCTTAAAGATTACCCTTTCTGCAAAATGCATCTTGCCATACTTTGTTCTAATTACTGTCGCTTTCCCTGGCCTGCTTGTTTCTCTTTTCTTATTTTTTCCACCACATGCTATAGTTTCTGTTATTTGCCTTAAATTTTCTCTGTCTCAGCTCTCAGGTTGTGCATTATGTGTCATTCTCGTAGTTATTTATTCATTCATTGTTGTGTTCTGTAGATGAACATTTAGGGTTGGGGTTGTTTTGGGGGAGGAGACCAGACAGCGAGGTCATCGGTCTCATCGGATTAGGAAAGCAAGTCGGCCATGCCCTTTCGAAGGAACCATCCCGGCATTTGTCTGGTGCGATTTAGGGAAATCACGGAAAACCTAAATCAGGATGGCTGGACACGGGATTTAACTGTCGTCCTCCCAGATGCAAGTCCAGTGTGCTAGCCACTGCGCCGAACATGTAGGGGTGTGAAATAAATCAAGATATACTTTAACAGAGACAATACATTGAAACTTAGTCTGCATATTATTTTAATAATAAGCTATCACTGTAATGCTTCATGAATCCAAATTTTAGATAATTTGTAGAAAGAATGGCTAATGAGGTACATTTTAATTTTCTTTTGAACTGATTAAGATTCCCAGTTTGTTGGTTTATGTTAGATGGGACCCTGATGAATACCATTACAGCAGTGTTCATAACCTCACTCTGAACCATAGACCAGGAGGAAAAATCTACATGAAAATTATTTTTGTATCATATTTTAGGACTGTGTATATTACAGTTCAGCTGAGCTGGTTTTTCTTATCAGCTACAGATACCATTAAAGAGTAAATGTATTGGAAATTAGTGTAAGAATTCTAATATCCATAAAAAGGCCCTCTGCAAGATGTTTGGTCATCAGTTTTACACAATATTTGTACTGGTTGCTTCTGTGGAATAAATATTTTATTTAGTTAGGGTTCATTTCCCCAGAACATAATTCCATGAGACAGTATGTCCCCCCACCCTCTTAAACCAGTCAACCAACCAGTGAGGAGGGAAAATATCCAAAATAAGCTAACACTCTTGCCTTTAAGCCAACTCAGTGACAGATACTCCTAAGGGCAAAAAATAATAAACCAAGTTTCTTGATTTAGTTTGTTTATGTAATGACTATTTTAACATGTTACTCAGCTGAATGATAAGGAGGTTTCCACACAGTGTTTCACTGGGTGCATAATCATTAATGTCTACTTGTGGTGCAAGCGGGGAATTTTCATATGTTTGAGTGAGATTAAAACTTAAACTGTTTGCTGTGAACCAGTGATAGGCTTATTCAGCTAAAACCTGAACTGTATCTGGTAAAGTTGAATTTGGACCCTTGATTAGTATGTTTGTGTCACCAGAAAATGTTACAGTTTTAAATGCTTTTTTCTCCCATGTTTACTCATTCAGTTACCTCATCCCTAAGCATTTTACTTTTCTCCTCCTTATCTTTTCTCTCATTTTTCAATTTTCCCACCCCCACCCCTTCACCCCTTCCTTTCCTTTTTGGTATCTTTCTTTCTGCTCTCTACCCTCCCTTTCCTTCTCCCTCTCTTCCTCCTCTTGCACTCTTTCTTTCTGTCATTTATTTTCTTCCCTCACTTTCCATAACCGTCTACTGTCCCCTGTCTAATTATCTCTTCTCTTCTGTCTCTCTCTTTTTCTACCCTAGACAAAATTATCTGTATGTTTACTCCTGTATTTCTTTTCTCACTGCTTACTTACTTCTTTCTAACTTTTGTAAATGGAATTCTTTTCTTTTCCAATGCTTCCTGCCTCCTTCCACTACTGATTGAGCTCTCTTTCATTTCACTTAATGCTCTGTTCATCTGTTCACATACATAATCACCTCATTCCATATCATCAAAATCAAATGTGTGGTTCTCTTATTTCCATTCATTGTTCATGTTGTCGTGCAGATACCACACAAAGTCTGTTCAAGCCTATTGTCATCAGCATAGCTCATCAAGTGTAACTCCTCAATTTTATATTACTTATTTACATCACTTAGCTCTGGAGACAAGTCCCCAGAGCCTTCTTTACTTGAGCTCCGCTAATGGCTTGCTTGGGTTGCAGCCACCTTCTTACCTGGCCCATGCAGGGTGCTGACCGTGTCATTCTCTGCAGTTTTGTAAACACCTGTATCTCAGATAATTGATGTAGATTTAAGGGTTACTCGCCCCAATAAGAAATCTGTGATATGAAAATGAATTTAATATCAACACAAAGTGGCTCTCTTGACTAACATCCCAGAAGATTCACTTAATCTGCTCATTAAGTGATGTACATACACAAAAAACTTGCATAATTAATAAACTCTGTCTGAACAGGCTTTGCAAGGTCCAACGATACCAACTGGCCACCGTGTCATCTTCAGCCAACAGGCATCACTGGATGCAGATATGAAGGGGCATGTGATCGCCACACCACTCTCCCAGCTGTTGTCAGTTTCCATGACTAGAACTGCTGCTTCGCAGCAAGTAGCTCCTCAATTGGCCTTACAAGGGCTGAGTGAACCCCACTTGCCAACAGCACTCGGCAGACCCAGACAGTCACACTTCCAAGTACTAGCCGAGTCCAACCATGCTTAACTTCAGTGGTCTGATGGGAACCAGAGTTACTAATGCGGCAGGGCTGTTGGCATAATTAACCAGAACTCTGATAAATTATGAGCATGGGAAGTAAAAGTTACACTATTAATAAAAACAGCTATAATCAAATATTAAGTTTAACATAAATGTGCTCATTAGTTCTAATATTATGTTTGAGAAGACATCTAATTCTTCTGCAACATCAAGAAACCTACTTAAGAAAGTTATTTAAACACATACTTCAGTTTTCCAAATTTGCTGTCCAACCCTCTAAAACGTAAAGAGCCTATGGTTCTACAGTATTTTATTTCCTCATTACTCAACCTATCCTCCTCCTCCCAATTCCTTCACTATTGACTATCTGACACACACAATCAAATATGCATTATTCATAAAGGGATCTTGCAAACAGGTGTTGCAGATGAACAGGCATGTTCTGCCATCGTAGATTTCTGAAAGGCGTTTGAAACTTAACCATTTTACCAGATAATAATCAAGATACAATCATATGGAACATCTTCACAGATATGCAGTTGGCCCAATGAATTTTTGACTGACAGAACACGGTACATTGTACTGGATAGCAAATATTCAACAGTGATGAAAGTGAAATTGGCCATGCCCAAGGAAGCATAATAGGAACACTGGTGCGACCATACAAAATACACATAAGCAGTGTATCAGAGAGCATCAGCAGCACTATCAAATTGCTCACTGATGATGCTGATGTCATTATTAAATCACAAAGAAATGGAGATAGACTTGGACAAAATTTCCTCTGGGTGTAATGACGGGCAGCTCTCCTTACATGTAGATAAATACAAGATAATGCATATCACAAAATAACACCATAATATCCTGAAATATTAGTGGCAAAATCTAGAGTTTGTCACATTATTTAAATATTTAGTTGTAGTATTTACAAGAAATTTTAAATGAGATGAAAATTTTAAATCCTTAATTGGTACAAGAACTGAAGGACTGAAATTTGTTGTAAGAGTTCTGTGAAAATGGAAAGCATCTCTAAAGGAAATCACATAGAAGACACTAGTATGACTAGTTCTAGAGTATAAATCAAGCTTTTGGAGTTGTTATCAAGTAGGAATGACAGTATAAACATCAGAAGAACTCAGAGATACACTACTATGACTGTAACAGTTTCATATAGCTCATATAAAATTGTTAATAATGTAGAAGTAAAGGTAACAACTCACCCAAATAGTGGAGACACTGAGTCACAGAGACACACACAAACATGACTGCAGCTTGACTGGGATCAGCGGTTGTGTGGGGTGAAGTGAGAGAGTGGAGAAAGGAGGCAGGGAGTGGGAGGGACCTTTGGGGAAAATTGGCTAATAGCTTGGAGGGAGACAGCAGTTGCATGAGATAGGAGACGGTGGCACCAGTGAGTTGGGTCAGCACATGATGATGGTGATGATGATGATGATGATGAAATGGGCTAGTGGGCTGCTATAGGTGATGGAACAGGAAGGGGAGGCTGTAGGGACGAGGTGAGTAAAGTTATGGTGCTGGGGCAGGAGGAGGTGCATGTGGCTCTAGCTCAAAAAAAGGATTTCTCTGAAAGCTAGCAAGTTGTCAGTTTTATTTATGTGTATGTTGTCAACTCAGTGCCTCTACTATTTGGTGAGTTGTTACCTTTACTCTTAAATTATGTACATTGTATTATGACTCATTGTTATAATATTCATATATATTGTAGTGGGAATGTTCAGATATTTACAGGGTGACAATTATTGAACTATATGATAAAAACATAAATTAGTTACAAACTATGGTGTGCTGACACTTTATTCAACATTTAATTGTCACTACAGATATTTGGATTTAGGTTATGACATGTTTGAAATGCCTGCCATCATTGGCAATGATTTGGCGCAGACGAATAATGAAATTCTTCATGACCTGCTGAAGTGTCAGAACATCGATGCTGTTTATGACCTCCCGAATGGCTGTTTTCAGCTCAGCAAAGGTTTTGGGGTTGTTGCTGCACACCACATCTTTAATATAGCCCCACAAAAAGGAGTTGCATGTGTTCGGATCTGGAGAACACGGCGGCCAATTGAGGCCCCTGCCAGTGGCCTCTGGGTACCCCAGAGCTAGAATGTGGTCCCCAAAGTGCTCCTCCAAGACATAAGACACTCTCCCGCTTTGATGTGGTCAAGCTCCGTCATGCGTGAACCACATCTTGTCGAAATCAGGGTCACTTTGGATAATGGGGATGAAATCATCTTCTAAAACCTTCACATACTGTTCTGTAGTAACCATGCCATCAAGGAATGTCGCGCCAATTATTCCGTGACTGGACAATGGACACCACACATTCATCTGCTGAGGGTGAAGATACTTTTCGATCATGAAATGCAGATTCTCACTACCCCAAATGCGATAATTTTACTTATTGACCAGTTCTGTGGACAACAGTGTTGGCGAAACGCAACCTCTGTTCCATGGCCCTGGGGATTAATGGCTCATGGTATTGAATTTTGTATGGGAAGAGATGCAAGTCTTCAACAATTTCTCAGTGTCTCCCGGTTGATTCTCACCTGTTGTGCAGCTCGTCTGATTGATTTCCTGGAGCTGATTTGAAACACAGCACATATCTTCTTGATGTTATCAGGCATTTCCACACATTTTGGATGACCAATATTGCCAATACTGTCATCATAAACACTACCCGTTCTCTCAAACTTGTGAATCAGATTCTAGATTGTTAGCACACTTGGACCAGCTGTCTTCAGCTTGAACTTGGTCACAAACTTCCTGTGAGCCACAGTTGGGCTGTTATTGCATGCATTGCATAGTAGGCCTTCACAAGCACTATATGCTCAGGCACTCTGTACCATGACATTTTCTCATGCAAATGGCTGACAACAACAAGGTGCGTACACATTCACACTAATTCCCATCATGGCCCGCCGACAACCTTGCAGTTTGAACATTCTAACACAAACCGTTCAGAAGTTATGATGATTTTATTTCATATAGTTCAATAATGGTCACCCTGTAAATGCAAATTTTTGGGAGAATGGCAGTGGTGTTTCCATGAAAACATATTTGTTGAATTACGGAATGGGTATTGAGGAAGACTGTTCAACATTTCTGTTGTCACTGTCATATATGTCACACAGGGATTCTGAGAATAAGGTATGATAGATTACGGTGCATAGAGAGACATATAAACACTAATTTTTCCCCTCAATCAGTTGCATTGTTAGCTGCAACAGACAGAAGATGTGCTTTGTTGGTGTTGCACATTTTACCGATTTTAATTGAGATAAACTCATGCTGCATTGTTCTTCTTCAGCATGCCAGTGTAGAAGTGTGCACAGAATCAGCTAAATGAAAAATCTGTGCAATGCACACTTTTATTTGTATGCAGAGGGATTCAGAAAAATGTAGATGCTCTTTGATAGTTAATATCTTTGCAATTTCATGAGGTGACATAGTCCACTGTTTTTCTCAACAGATCGTGATGTGCGTTTTCCAGCAGATGACAGTGCACCAATGAATGGAGTAAGATTGTCGTCTGAACAATGCACAGCCGTATTGAAGTGGTACTGGAAGTACAAAAACATGATGGAGGTACAATGACAATGATGTAATGTCCACAGAACTCAGCCACCAACATGTACAACAATTTATCATATTTATTTGGGATGATTTTGAAGCCAATGGTACTCTTCAGGATGTGCATAAGAAAAAGTCTGGCTGATCAAAAAATCAGTAAGTCCAACTTCCAACATTGCTGTGTTGCAACATTTTTTAGGCCATCTCAAAAATCTGTGTGAGCCAATCAAGCGTGCAATGAATTCTGAAGGCTGCAAAGTGGAAAATGTACATTCCTAGATCACTACACACCATGAACAAGAATGACCCAGATACAAGGATGGAGTACTGTGAGTGATTTGAAGGCATGCTTTGGGAGGATGAACAGTTTGCAGGGATGTTTATTTGGTCTGACAAGGCGCAATTCAAACTGAACAGTACTTTAAACTGCCACAACTGTATATATGGGCTCCTGAAAATCCTTACATTCCCATGGACAAACATGTTAATCTACAGGGTGTTAATTTGTGGTGTGGTCTGTCATCGCACGGTTTGATTGGCCCATTCTTTAAAGATATGTAACTAGTAAGGTGTATTTTCAAATGCTGCAAACATTGATTTTACTTGCTATCTGAGAGGTGTTTGGAAATGAAAGATTTTTACCTACAATAACTACCATAGAGATGAAAATATACCTGGGCAATGGATAGGTCGAAGAGGAACTTGTGAATACCCAGAACGGTCTCCGGACCTTACACCTCTTAACTTCTACGTATGGGAAACCATGAAAAATGAAGTTTATCAACAGAAGCCAGCTACAATGAATGAGCTACAAGAACCATCGAGGCGTACTGTGTGGCTATCACACTGGCAACACTGACAGCTATAGTTCGGGTAACAGTTCAGTGGTATTAATGTTGTTTGGCTGCTAATGAGGGTCACTTTGAACACATAAAATAACCTTCCCTCCATGCAATAATTGTAACAGTGTGTCATTTTGTTCCATTCATATTGACTATCAAAGAGTATCTACATTTTTCTGGACCCCTCTATGTAAAAGGCGACTTCAGAATTTCCTTTGTGTGAGACCATGCCTACAAGAACAGTGTGCCAATTTGAAGTTTTAGATTTGCTTATTCTACCATTCACTTTGCTTCTGTGTGATCTTTCATTGATTGTATCAATACCCATTTGTAATGTGAAATTTCAAACATTCGTGAGTGTTGCAATAAACTGATACTGTTATCATCAACTTAAACTTAATGGTGCTCTTTTAAAGTTTTTGAGACCAGTGGGCCTCTCATGATTCAAACCAATCATTTCATAATTTAATTGTATGGTTACATTAGAAATAGTTTATTTTTGAGAATTTTTGGAGACTTACAAAACTATATTTTTGTAAGTTTCCAGTACGATTGTTTTGGATACGCAATTTATTTTGCAGCAAATCAGCATTTGTGATTCACAGTTCTGCCAAAGAATACATTATCCCCAAATATCACTGTATTTCAATGCAAATAAATGTGCATTTTTGAGAATTTTTGGAAGCTCTGATTATCCTTTGCATAATCTACGAGCAATTTGTAGTAAATCGGTGTTTGTGATTTAGTTACTGTAGTAGTAATTCTAACATATTGTGTTACATCCTTTTAGCTCAGCAGATTAAAAGGTAATCACCAGGCTTAATTTAAAGTTATTTGTTCACTGCCTTGTAATGCACTGCATCAGCCAAAATGGAGCGCCCCTGTGAATTCTGTTGTCGAACAATGGATGAATTGGTTGACATTCATAAACAGCGGGAAATTGCCCTGACTACTGTCAAAAGATTGGCAGGTGCTGTGAGTTGGTGTGTTGGAAGAGCTCCTGAGAGTCGTGTACCTGCGATACCAATACCAGAGATACATCAAGTACTATCCTCTTCTGTAGATCCTGTCTCCTCTGCAGAAAGTACTTGATCTGTCATTACTCATCCACTTGACTGTGAGTGGCATGTCAGCGGTAGATCTAGGCATCCCGTACAGGGTGGATGGAGGCCGAGGAGGACTCAGGGTGTTGTACCAATCCCCCTAACCAATGAGTTTGAGGTGCTATCTCTCATATAAACTGAAACAGAGCCAGTGGGACTCACTTCACCTCTTTTGGGGAAACCTGTTTTGTTCAGTGTCAAGAGGAGGCAAATGCTAAATGGTAGTGGTCTGTTAATCGTTAGCAGTTCAGGTATATCGTAAATGATGGTACCCCTTAGGGAAATGGCAGCAAGGGATAGGAAGGACACCAGGTGCACTCAGTGTGTATGCTTGGGAGCCTCATTCAACATGTTGAAGAGGCTATTCCAGTGGCCATTGAGAGAACAGGGTGCAACCAACTGCAGAATGTGGCACATGTTGCAACAAATGATGCCTGTCTTGTGGACTCCAAGGTCATATTTGAGTCATTTCAGCAACTGGCAGAGAAGGTTGAGAAGACCAGCCTTGCACAGGGAATTTAAACGAAGTGCACAATTTGCAGCATTGTCCCCAGAACTGATCATAGCCATTTGGTTCTGAGTCGAATGGAAGAAATGAATGGGAGCTGTAATGGTTCTGTGACAAGCTAGGCTGTGTCTTCCTGGACTTGTGCCATAGGGTTGAGAATTGTAGGGTCCCCCTAATGGGTCAGGTGAGCACTAAACATCAGAGGCTGCTACTCAGATAGCTGACTATGTGTGAGGTGCACACATGGGTTTTTTAGATTAGATGACTCTCCATCCAATCCATATAACGATAGCTGTGGGAAACCCAGAAGCGTCAGTGCTGGGTCAAAAGAAATGCTTTCCTTAGTTGAGAGTATTAAAATCCTAATGGTAAACTGCCAAAGCATTTGCAACAAAGTGCCAGAGTTTGAGGCACTCATGAAAAGTTGTAAAGCTCACATAATACCTTAAATTAATGGCAGTGAGATTTTAGGGGAAAATTTAAGTGTATGTGAAAAGTATAGGCAAATGGACATGGAGGTGGTATGTTTGTTGCAGTAGACAAGAAACCTGAATCCACCAAGATAGAAATTGCAGATGCATATGAGATTGTTTGGGCAAGACTCAGTATCAGGGGTGTGCATAAAATGGTAATTGGATCCTTTTATCACCCACCAGGATTATCTCGTGATGTAACCAAAAACTTTAAAGAAAACCTTAGTTCACATGTACATAAGTTCCCCAATCATACTGTAATTGTTGGTGGAGACTTTAATCATCCAACAATTAATTGGGAAACTTATTGTTTTGTTAGTGGTGCGTGTGATGAGACATCCTCTGAAACATTACAAATGCCTTCTCTTAAAAGTGCCTAGAACAGATAGTTAGGAAATATATTGGATCTAATGGCAACAAATGGACCTAAACTCTTGGAGGATGTCCACATTGAAACTTGTATCAGTGACCATGACATGGTTGTGGCTACAGTGATCACCAAAGAACAAAGGACAACTAAAACAAGCAGAAAGATATATATGTTCAGTAAACTAGATAAAAAATCAGTAGCGTCATATTTCAAAGAGGAACTGGAAACTTCCAGTACAGGGCAGAAGCTTGTAGGAGAACTATGGCTCATGTTTAAAAGAATAGTTGACAATGCAACTGGACAGATATGTACCTAGTAGAACAGTCCATAATAGGAGGGAACCTCCATGCTATACAGTCATTGTAAAGAAACTTCTAAAGAAACAGAGACCACTGTGTAATAGGCATAAAACAAAGTGTACTTCTATAGATACAGAGATGCTGAATGAAATAGGCATGGCTGTCAGGATATCACTTTGTGATGCCTTCAATGACTACTGTAGCAGTATATTGGCAAATGATCTTTCACAGAACCCAAAGAAATTCTGATTGTGTATAAAGGCTGTTAGTGGCACCAAAGTTAGTGGCCAGTCCCTAGCGAATGAGACAGGAACTGAAATTGAGCAAAAGCTGAAATGCTTAATTCTGTTTTAAAATGTTCCTTTACTGAGGAAAATGTAGGAGAATTGCCCCAAATTTAATCCCCAAACCACTGAAAATATGTATAAAATAAGCGTTAGTGCCAGTGGTGTTGAGAAACAGCTGGAATCATTAAAACTGAGCAAAGCTCCAGAACCCGATGGAATCCCTACCAGATTCTATAGTGAATTTGAGGCTGTATTAGCCTCTCTTCTAACTATAATCTATTGTAGATCCCTCAAACGAAAAACCACACACAGTTCTTGGAAAATAGCACAGGTCACACCCATCTACAAGAAGGGTAGTAGAAGTAATCCACAAAACTTTCATCCAATATCCTAGAATTCGATTTGTTGTAGAATCTTAGAACATATTCTTAGCTCAAACATAATGAAGTATCTTGAGCAGAATCATCTCCTCAATGCCAACAGCATGGAACTCGAAAACATTGATCATGTGGAACCCAACTCCCATTTTCTCACATGACATACCGAAAGCTTCAGATCAAGGCAGTCAGATAGATGCAGTATTTCTTGATTTCTGAAAAGCATTTGACTCAGTATCACACCTACACTTATTGTCAAAATTACGTTCATATGGGGTATCAAGTGAAATTTGTGACTGGATTGAGGACATTTTGATAGGGAGGACATAGCATGTTATCTTGGATGGAGAGCCATCATCAGATGTAGAGATAACTTCGGATATACACAAGGGGAGTGTGTTGGGACCATTGCTGTTCATGTTGTATATTAATGACATTTTACACAATGTTAATAGTAAAATCCGGCATTTTGCTGATGATGCAGTTATCTATAATGAAGTACTATCTGAAAGAAGCTGCATAAATATAGTCAGATCATGATCGATTTCAACATGGTGCAGAGATTGGCATCCTATGACTATAATATCAATGGGTCACACCTGGAATTGGCCAACTCATACAAATTCCTTAGTGTAGCACTTTGCAGGGATATGAAATGGAATGATCACATAGGTTCAGTCAGTGGTAAAGCAGTTGGTAGACTTCAGTTTATTGCTAGAATGCTGGGTAAGTGCAATCAGTCTATAAACGAGATTGCTTACAAATCACTTGTGTGACCCATCACAGAATATTGTTCATATGTCTGGGAACCGTACCAAATAGGGCTAACAGGGGATATTGAACACATACAGAGCGGGGCAGCGTGAATGGTTACAGGTTTTTTCATCTGTGACAGAGTGTCACAGAGATACTGAAGGAACTGAACAGGAAGGCTCTTGAAGATAGATGTAAACTATTGTGTGAAAGTTTATTAATAGAGTTTCAAGAACTGGCTTTGAATTATGACTAGATATGTACTACAGTCCCCTAAATACCACTCACAGAAGAATCATGAGGATAAGATTAGAATGATTACTGCATGCACAGAGGCATTCTAACAATCATTCTTCCCATGCTCCATACATGAATGGAATGGGAAAAAACCCTAATAACTGCTGCAATGGGACATAACCTCTTCCATGCACCTCACAGTGGTTTGAAGAGTATAGATGTAGATGTAGATGTAGAAGTAAATGAAATAGCACAGATAATCTCTAATTTAAGTTTACCCTCTACAGTGCACTGTGCAGTGGCTTATTTAGATTTGTAGGTGTGATGAATGAGGCCTTTATCTTTATTCTGCTCATTACCTTTCTTCTGAATAATCTTTTCACTGTTCACTTGCCTAAGAATCAGTTCTGCTGACAAAACCAGCATCTCCGTGCCTCATCTCCTGACCGAGCGAGGTGGCGCAGCGGTTAGCACACTGGACTCGCATTCGGGAGGACGACGGTTCAATCCCGTCTCCGGCCATCCTGATTTAGGTTTTCCGTGATTTCCCTAAATCGTTTCAGGCGAATGCCGAGATGGTTCCTTTGAAAGGGCACGGCCGATTTCCTTCCCAATCCTTCCCTAACCCGAGCTTGCGCTCCGTCTCTAATAACCTCGTTGTCGACGGGACGTTAAACACTAACCACCACCACCACCACCTCATCTCCTGGACCAGGAATCTTAAGAAGCTTCATAATGCTTGAGATCCCAACCACTTGGCCTGCATAATTATTACATGTTTGTGACTTCCATTTGAAACTCTTTGTTGTTGGTTGGTTGAAAATTATTTTCTCTCATCACACCCAGAAAGTTGATATATTCTCCATAATTTCTCAAGAATTGGTCACTTTCTGCAGGTGAACTGACAGCTTTCAGAGCTTCCTGTGGACAGCTGAACAGCAGAAATTGTAGTTTAGGAGCAGGTGTAAACCTTTTGTAAGTAAGAATAGAACTGAATAGATTGGATTTGGACACTATTTTTGTGAATAGAAAGCATTACCTTATTACACAGCCTGTAATTTGCAAAACAGTTCTAACAGGAATCTTAAGAAGCTTCTTAATGCTTGAGATCCCAGCCACTTGCCCTGCATAATTATTACATATTTGTGACTTCCATTTGAAACTCTTTGTTATTGGTTGGTTGAAAATTATTTTCTCTCATCACACTCAGAAAGTTGATATATTCTCCATAATTTCTTAAGAATTGGTCACTTTCTGCAGGTGAGCTGACAGCTTTCAGAGCTTCCTGTGGACAGCTGAACAGCAGAAATTGTCATTTAGAAGCAGGTGTCAACCTTTTGTAAGTAAGAATGCAACTGAATAGATTGAATTGGGACACTATTTTTGTGAATAGAAAGCATTACCTTATTACACAGTCTGTAATTTGCAAAACAGTTCTATTTATACAAATTTACTTTAATTGTGTGTAGGGAAGGATACTTTGTGTACCGCTGTCAGTCCCCCCCCCCCCCCCCCCCCCCTCCTGTTCCAGTCACGAATGATTCATGGGAAGAACGATTCTTGGTAAGGTGCCATGTGAGCTCATATATCTAATTTTACTTTCATGATCTTTATGCAAGATGTGCATTGGAGGAAGCAATATATTAGTTGATTCTTCTAAGAATGTATGCTCTCTGAAAGCAGATCATGATTCAGAACATCTCTCTTGCAGTATCTACCACAGGTGTTGGCTGACCATCTCCATGATGATTTCACACTTATTTAATACACCTGTAATGAAACAAACTGTTCTTCCTTAGATCTTTTCAATTCCCTCTATTAGTCGTAGCTGGTACACATGCCAGACTGACAACTATTTCCTTTGTGAGTTCTTTACACTTCCTGAGGATACTTCCAATGAATCGCAGTCTGACATCTGCTTTATCTGCAATTAATTTTATGTTGTTGTTCCACTTTAAATCATTCTAAACACATACTCCTAGATATTTTATGGTTGTGACTGCTTCCAGTTTTATTACGTAATAGATATAACATTTGCAAAAGTGATCCTTTGATCACTGTATGCAAAAAGAATTGTAATTTAATAAAGAATTGTCAACCAGGACTCAAGTACACTACTGCTTTTGCAGTACTTAACAGACCCTGTACTGACTGAGCATTGTGGCCACAATAATCCAATCCTCCACAGAAACACCCTTCCTAAAACTTTTCACTGCTTACAGTAGTTGCTTTGTTCTTTCCCCCTCAATGTGCCTGTGGTTGCTTCCTTCTTTTCCCTGTGAAGATGCTTGTTTAAATTCTCTGTCTCTGAGACTTCTAAATTGGATGCCCACAAACAGTCCCTCAAATGAGACATTTCAATGTCTCAAGACCTTGAATTGTTTGTAAGAGCTTGTGAAGGAAAATTTCTCAGTTGCTACCTAGAAATTGATCATATATCAACCATCACAGGGGGAAAGAATAATTATATTTACTTTCAGAAAGAAACAAACACTGTCTGAACAGACTGTAGAGGCCCAATGGTACTGACCGGCCGCTGTGTCATCCTCACCCCTTAGGCGTCACTCGGTGCAGATATGGAGGGGCATGTGACCAGAACACCACCCTAATGGCCATTGTCAGTTTTTGTGACTGGTGTCTGCTACTCCTCAATCAAGTAGGTCCTCAATTGGCCTCACAAGAGCTGAGTGCACCCTGCTTACTAACAGCGCTTAGGAGACCTGAATGGTGACCCATCCAAGTGGTAGAAAAGCCCAATGGCACTTAACTTCAGTGATCTAATATGAACTGGTGTTACCACTGCAGCAAGGCCATTGGCTATATTTTATTTCATAACATTATGAAAATTAAATGACTGCAGGAACAGATTTATATCTGTAATTATCACTTTTCCTATTTGTACATAATTCACTTAGGCATGTGCATCAGTCACAAAATTTAAACTGTTTATTTGTTTTTTATGTTTTTCATCTAGCTATTGGACAAATGTCATGGTTTTTAGCTGCAGCATATAAGTTTGGTGGATTTCTATGTACTTCCATTGAAGCTGTAATTGCTATGTGTCTTTTGTGACTTTGTTCTTTACTTAGAGATAATTGAAATAACCACATTTTCAGATGAAATATTGGTGGACAAAGTATTTGATGTAACCACTATTGGTATCAATAGACCAAACAAGAGAAACTGTGTAAACCCTGAAGTTGCAAGAAAACTCCGAGCAGCTGTTACAAATTTTGAAGATGACCCTTCTTCCTCAGTTGCTGTTTTGTATGGTACTGGAGGCAACTTCTGTTCTGGATTTGATCTGGAAACTTTGGCAGAAGTGAAGAGTTTTGAGAATTTACGCAAGGAAATTGCAGCAGGAGGAATGGTGAGCACTGGTGTAACCTGATAGTATCAAATATGAAAAAGAAGAAAAGAAAAAAATTAGAATGAACCTCCTCATTCACAAATTAAATCACTGAGCAGCAATTCATCAATTACAGTTATAAATAACTCTCACAGCAGAGAACATTCCATTGCCTTCATACATCACTCAAACTATATTTTATGCAGGTCTACTTCCTTTAATGATAATCAAAAGGCAAGTAAATTTTGTCATTGAAATTTTTGTTAAACACACCGAGGTGCATAAAAACCTCTTCAGGTGCAACTGTGGGTGTCTTACCTTTTTCAAATGTTATTTAAAGGATGAGAAAAAATTAATAGTTTATTTTCTAATTATTATGAGATTTACTTTGTGCGAATGCTTAATAGAATTTAAAAAATATATTTTCTGCTGTTATGTCTTGAATAATGTCCCACTTATCAACTATCAGCCATCTGATGAACTGGACTAGTGCTATCTTTAGATGTATTAAAGATAGAAAAATTAGAAATATATAAAACCATTAAAAAAGTGTAATTGATATCATTGTATATTATGGGAGTAAAATTAACTTACGACATTAAATCAAGGACTATTAGGAGAGGAATCTAAAACAATGGTGGAATCACAGCTGCAAATTTAATTGTGGCTGTTTATCCATTAATTCCAAAATATATTTTTTCTGTCTGTTGTTCAAGTTTTGATGGTTTTAAAATAGACTCTATTGTGATTTTGGTACTGGAAACATGTACGTCATACTATATCATGTATCAGATGTGCATCATGTTTGTGTCCTCCTCATTCTGTTTTCTACCTCTCCTGTTTTTCTTTTTGTCTGAAAAACTGGTGGCTGTGTATTGTTTTGTGGTTTGGTTTTCACTAAACAGAATGACAATGGGTGTTACATGGTGAAAAATCAACTTTCAGGCATGAGGTGTGACACCAAATATTGTGAATACACTGTGGAACTCTAGTGATACTCAATGTCTGGACCACAACTCACTTCCTGCTAGATGATCTATGCATGGAGGAAGACATTTAACTGAGTTATGAAAAAGCCAGTGTGGCTGATAATTTTTTTTAAAAAAAAAGAAAAGAAAAGAAAGTTATCTGGCCATACACACAGTTGCAAAGAAGTTGTATGTACAGTTTTCACTGAACTATTCATCTTAAACTGTTGGTCTAATGCCTGCAATATTATAATTCAGTCCACTGATCTACCATTGTTGACTTAATAACCATCACAATATCTATAATACTACATGAGCTATGATCTTATTTCTCCGTCGTTTTTAATGATGTCAAAAGAGTGTGTTATTAACAATAAAGATTATCTTCTTCTTTCGTTAATTTTCTTGTGCCTTTGTCCTGCATGTGTGCAGGGTTGTGATGGTTATTGATGGTTTTGGCACAGTTAATTTAAGGGGTGGCTGGATGCCCTTCCTGTCACCACCTCGTTACCCTTCGGGTCTGTGTGTAGTGAGAGTTATGCAAAAACTTTCAAAATTTTTGCAAATTGTGCAACTGAGGTGCGAATTCGGTACCAGCCCAGACTCACCTATTCAGATGTTGGGAAACTGCCTAAAACCACATTCAGACTGGCTGGCACACCGACCCTCATTGTTAATTCACTGAGCAGATTTAATTGGGGACTGGCACATCTCACCATCCCAGAAGCAGCGCTTTAACATGTGCAGTTATCTGGGTGGGTAATGATGACATGGTCACTGGTTATTTATATCCTAAATTGATCTTTCATCATTTATTATTTCAGTTCTGTTATAATTTCATTTCTAATATCATAAGATTTTCATTTGGTTTGACTGTCACTTAGCCAAGAATTTCTTTGCTATACTATCATTCTAAAATTATTATTATACAATTATTGTTATTGCTTTTGTTACTAAAAATCACACAGTTGAAAAATTATCATTTAAATATTTTTGTCTCTGATAGGGATTAACAAGAAGGATTACAAAGAAACCTCTAATAGCTGCTGTCAGTGGCTATGCAGTAGCTGGTGGTTTTGAACTTGCGTTACTGTGTGATCTTAGGGTTGTTGAAGAAACAGCAGTCATGGGAGTATTCTGTCGACGATTTGGTGAGCTTATAACAGATTTATCATAGTGAAGCCCAACAATATCATGACTACAGCCTAATAGAATGTACTTTTAATGAAAATAAATTATTTTCGGTGGTTACATTGTACATAGATGGTAGTAATGACTGAACTTAGTCTGGAGTTGATGACAAAGGAGAGAAAAATTTCTAGTGCTGGCACATGCTTGCACCTTTTGGTTAGTAATGAGGGTGTCATTAGGTGTAATGATCCCTTAATTTTTTTCTCTTTCATTAAGAGCTGCAGTACTGAACCATTCACAGATCAGTCCAGTATCAGTCTATCACAATCCTTTAACACTATGAACAATTTCTGGCTTAGCTTTGGACACCTAGTGCTTCATGTCCAAACAATGAAAGAAATTACAGATGTGGTATGATACTAAATGTACAGGTGTTGTATGAATATCCCTATTTTGAGGTAGTTTTCACTAATGATAGATGAATACTTTATTGTGAAATAACAATAGAAAAAGACATTGTTACTCACTCCATGGAGGAGCCATTGAGTGGCAGGCAGGCATATTGAAAATAGACTGCTAGATTTTTTTAAAATATCAGACCAAATCCTTCATCAGAGGTACTAAAAGGAAAAAAATGCACACACATTTGCAACTCACATACATATGTTCACTACCATCTCTGGAGCTTGCCAGGCAGAGACACTTGCTCTTGATGCTGAGTCTTAGAATACCTGGTACATCTGCTCATTACAGCACTTACAGTAACAAAGGTTTCAACAGGGAGCAGACTATACTGGGCAGACTGACCTACCCAGCTGTAAGACTACACAAGATGTCACTTGTAACATAATAGACTGAGATTCACTTACTATAATATGTGATACATCTGATTTCTAAACATCACAATATTCTGTAACTTTAAACAATGGGAAATCCAGGATGGAATGTAACAATATTATAAAAAGGATAGTTGCTACTCACCATGTAACAGTGATGCTGAGTTGTGGATAGCCACAACAAAAAGACTGTCATAAAATAAGTTTTCGGCCAACAAGGCTTTTGTCAGAAACAAATGACAAAAAAACACACACACACACACACACACACACACACACACACACACACACACACACACAAACACACAAGACCACACTACAAGCAGCAGCAGTGCATGATGTGAGAGGCAACTGGATGGGAGTAAGGAGGAGATGGGGTGGGGAGGGAGAGGGATAGCAGAATATGGGTGGAGAACGGTGAAGTGCTGCTGGGGAGTGTGCAGGGATGAGGTGGAGAGAGGGTAGAGCAGCTAGGTGCAGTTGGGAGGTTAGACAAAGGGGAGGGGGGGGGGGAGGAGGGGAGCAGAAAACAAGAAAAGTAAGAAGACTGGATGTGTTGGTGCAATAGAGGGTTGTGTAGTGCTGGAACATTCCCATTCCAGCACTAAACAGCCCTCTATGCCAGCGATGCACCCAGTTTTTTATTTCTCTCCTTTTCTGCTACTACCCCCCTCCCCACCATCTAATCTCTAACCTCCCGACTGCACCTAGCTGCTCTACCCTCTCTCCACATCGTCCGTACACTCTACCCAGCAGCACTTCACCATACCCCACCCCTACCCTGCTATCCCTTCCCCTCCCTGCCCCAGCCTCCTCCTTAGCCCCAACCAACTGCCTCTCCCATGATGCGCTGGTGCTGCAGCTCGTAGTCTGGTTTCAGCTGCCAGAGACTGTGGTCATGGTTGTGTGTGTGTGTGTGTGTGTGTGTGTGTGTGTGTGTGTGTGTGTGTGTGTGTGTGTTGTCTATTTTTGATAAAGGCCTTGCTGGCCGAAAGATTATTCTGTGACAGTCTTTTTCTTGTGCATATCTGCGACTCAGCATCTCCGCTATATGTTGAGTAACAACTATCCTTATCATAATATTCTATAATTTTATTGTATGATTGTATGCTTATGGTCATGTGTTTATTTTCAACTACACCAATTAGTTTTTAACAACATCTGAAATAAAAAAGAAAATACTTGAACAGAATGTTCGTTCAAGATGTATAAAATGAAATAATTGTCTTGAAGTAAACTTGTTAATTACTGATTTTAAATACAATATGGAGTAGTGTGTTTTTGCAGAATAATTAGGGTTGATGAATGGCATTGCTTCTATTTTGGCAAGTGAAATATTAATTTATCTGATGAGAATATACATACTGTAGTATTAATTGTTAAAAATACTCATCATATAATAATTAACACTCAAAGCCTCTATATTTTATGAAACCAATTTTGAAACATATGCTTACGTTTTTTGCTGAGCATAATGTCATGCTCAAATAATTTTGTAGAGAAATGGGGAAGCCTGAATGTTCCAGTAAGGTATGGTCTTTCTTTTACAGTATGTAATGAACATGGGTGTCATCTTAAAATCGGCCATCTTGAATCTACGTCAGTTTTTTTAAATGGAAAGGAGGTTTTGTGATACACCAAATTACATCAGCATTTTCTCACAGGTTCATTCCTGTAAACACAGTCGAATTAGCTGTTATGGTTAAAAAATTACAACACATTTTGGTTGGAATTACAGACTGGACTGTTCTCCATAAAGGACAGTCGTTTAATGTGTTCAACAAAGTGTTCCTCTCAGTCAACATACATTTGAAGGCACTTAATCCAATCATCACACGCTCGCAGAAGCATTTCTGCAGAAATGCTGGCACATGCATCTTCAGCGTGTTACTCAAGATAATGTCTGTTTCTTATTTTCTCTGCATAAACAGTCCCACAGATAGAAGTCAGGTGGTGTGAGATCAGGTGATCTTGGTGCCACTCCACAGAACCACTTCAGCCAATCCAATGACCAGGAAATTGACCACCTGACTAACCACTGACAAACAACTGCTCCATTTTGTGGTGGAGACCTGTCCTGTTGAAAGTAAGAGGGAAAGCTGCCATCTTCATTCAGAACTAAGGGAAACACCACTTCTTGCAGCATTTGCAGGTAGCATTGAGCATTTAGGTTCTGGTCAGTTAAAATGGGTCCGATTACACAGGTACCTCATATTCCACACCACACCATAACCTTTACATCACCAACTGCCCCGGAAAGTTGCATCCAGTGTTGATTCTGGTCACTCCAATGTCTGTAGTTGTGATAAGAAATTTTTGCTCATCACTGAACAGGATACATTGTGCACAAGAGGGATCTTGTTGAACTTGCTCTAGGGTCCTCATGCAAAACTGCATACATCTGTCTGGGTCGTCCCCTCCTAGATGCAGAGTAGCTGAATCTTGAATGGATGCCATCGATAAGCATGAAGGATCTGTACTATCAATGGCTGGCTAATTCCATATTCTGCTGACAGACGTCATGTGCTGCGGTGTGGGCTCTTCACGGAGGATGCCAAAACCATTGTTGAGGTCATCTCGTCAGTAGCAGTTTTTGGATGGCCACTCCATGCCTTGTCAGCCACAGTCCTATTTTCTTGGAATTTGGAAATGAAGCACTTGACTGTGTTATGTGAAATTGGATGTCTTTCTGGGTGGCAGTTATTAAAATCTGCTGCTGTGACATGGAAACTCCCTTCTCCAGAGATCAAAATGTCCTCAATTCTCTCCTCCTTGATCAAAGCCATCTTCAGTTACATATAACGAAAAAAAAGTGTTGTAACTTTTGAACCATAACTGGTATTTCAAATCTGCTTACAGGAGTGAATTTGTCAGAAAATGCTGATGTTACTTGAGATTAAAAAAAAAAAAAAAAAAAATTACTTAAATTCAAGCTGGCACCCACATTCAGTACATACTGTAAAAGATAGACCACCTCACCTAAACCATACTGGAATATTCAGGTTTCCCCATTCCTGCGGGATTTTTGGCATAAAAGGGTGTACTGCAACTTTTGACCCACTCTGTACTGTAAATACCAAGCATTGTTGAGATTCTAAAGGGGCTCGTGGCTGCAAATGCAGAGAATCAATAAGTAAGCAAGGGAGTGCATCAGTGTGTAAGAGTGCTGTTGAATTCAGTGTTTCAAGACTCTTCATTTAGCAAAACTCATGCAAGCAGATAAGAATATGAAAGACTCCAAAGAGTCACTCAGGATATCTGCAATGAACATAAATTATTATTATTATTATTAACTTGATTGGCCACATTTGACCACTTGAGTCATTCCACGTTCACTTTCTCTTTGAAGATTGGACTACTTGCTTCTTGTGCTCAGCTCAGTACTTTTTCATTCGTTCCAAATGCAATTTTCTTAACTCGTCTGAAATCTCTTACCAGTCTGCTGTGCGTCATTTCTGCTGAAAATTTATGATTCATAAGGAGAGTGTTAATTTTGTTTTTGTTCTCTGCATCAGTAATTCTAAGTCCAACTGCCTCAAGATCTTGCTGAATTTCTTTGACTCACTGTCCTCCTGTCTTTTTTCTGAGACTTCTCATCACTAGTTGTTTTAATAAATAATAATGTTTAAATATGACACAATGTTTGACACCTCCTATTCAGCCAGATAAGTAACCAGGTACTTACAAAATATTTTCCTGCTCCAAAGCTCAGTTTATTATTTTGCAAAAACTATGATATAATGCTGTGGATACTGAAAACAGTTAATATTTTTTTACTGAAATTTTGACTTGATACTCATCCATGTTGTGGGTAGGAGTGTTACACACTACAAGTGGCAGAAGTGCCTGAAGGGATTCAGTCTACTCTCACCCTAAAAGGGATCTTCTCCTTTTTTCCAACTAAGCATAAATTTAAAAAAGCAGACAAAAAACGAAAACTGAAAACCATGGAAAATTATAAAAATAACTATTACTACAAACAATATCTAGGAATATTTAACATAAAGGGCACTAACATGCGAGACCTTCAACAAGATAGTTATGAAATTCATACTGACAACATCAAGTCCACAAGAAGACATTTATGGATTCTTAAGGTGTGATTGTGAGCTAAGATTTTTTGCTGTAAATAACAATTTGGCAGTGGGTAGTCCTTGTGTACCTCCACACAAATGGGCGGGAACACTTCAGTGTTTCACTGCTTGCAGAGGGGACTCAGTTTCATTACTGGGAAATGTGTGGTCAGTGAGACCCAACCTCCACACAGGAGGTCCTCGATGACCAGGATGAGATCGCCAATCTAGGGCTATCATGCTCCTCCTGATGTCCATTTATTGCATTTCTGCAGCTGATGCAGGTGTCCAGTGAACCACCTCTTCCAAAGATTCTGGCTCAGCGACTACAAGTAGCCATTTATGCAATCTGTTGGTGGGAATCTCAAGGATAAACACTATGGGGCTGCATGTTTAAACTTCTGATGCTGTAGTTATCGAGAGGCTTGTTGTGATTCACTTAAGAATTTATTAACTTCCCACCTAATCACTAAATACCATCTGTGTCAACAATTTGCCATGTTTCCCGTAATTTTCAGTTATGTTGGCACAATACTTGGCCTTTAGCAAAGCAATCTCATTGCCAAGCTCATTATTTTCAACAGTACCAACAACCATTTTGATGGTGTTTTGAGATTGTTTTGTGGTGAGTGGTCCCGTTATTCTATCTATTTGTTGCAAACTAATGTGTAGACCAAAACACTATACCTTATTTGAATATTGAATATCAACACAGCAATTTATCATCAAAGTTGATAACTGAATACAAGGATACATGCACAAATCTTTTTTCTGGCGCATCTTCTACAGCTAATATAGGACAAGTGCTGCAGTCCAGGTACTAGTTGGATAGTTGTAGCTGGCCACACCACCACTGGTCAAGTGAGCTCAAATATGCTGGACTGGGCCAACTTGATAGATGATCACCAGACTTGTCTTCTGATTTGACAAGTCTTCAATTGGATGCTGTGCTGCTCGCTTCACCCACCCAGCACGTCTTACTCAAGTCTTGTCACAGGCCTGTCCTATCCTATCATGGGCATGGCCACCTGTGAAAGCAATCATTTCATATACCAGCTCTGCTGCAACTTCTGCACAGCGTTTTATGTGGGCATGACCACCAATCAGTTGTCCACCAAGATGAATAGCCACCACCAAACTGTGGCCAAGAACAGAGCTGACCACCCAGTGGCACAAAATGCTAATGAGTACAACATGTTAGTGTTCAGTAGCTGCTTCACATTGTGTGCATTCCAGATCCTTTCTCTGGTACCGTGAGCTGCGGAATTTGAATCCGCGCCAGATGTCATGGATGTCGAAGACCCCTAGAGGTCTCTGCACCATCGCACCGTAAGCCGTGGCAGCGTGCGCCTCCTGGCCCACATTGAGTGTGAGGGCACCACAGTGGAACACGTGGTCCCAGCGACCAATAGTGGCACCCCGATCATGTATTTAAGTGCCTGTGTGCCTGCCTCTCGCTCAGCCAGCGAGTCTAATCATTGCGTGCGTCTTGACCTATCGCCTCAACAACAGACAGCATGTTTACTGTTCTTTGTTTTTATTACTAGTGGATGTCTTGGATTCGTTTGGTTGTCTCTGTCACTCTGTTGCTTCTTGTGTGTTCATCATCATTGTTTGTTCACTGGCCGCTCTCCATTTGGTCCCGCTGCGCTTTCTCGGCCATCCCGCAACCTCTCCGGTCGCGGTTACAACATTTTTGGCGACGAGGTAAACGGTGGTAGTTGTTAGCATGGAGGCAAAGTTGGTCTGTCTTCTAGAGCAACAGCAGCAGCTCATGCAGCAGCAGCAGCTCCAGCTCCAGTTAGACATCTTGCAACAGTCGCTGCGGTTGCTAATGGACAAAGTTGATGCCCGGGATGCATTACCACAACAGCTTCTGAGTCCTCGGGTGTCCGATGCTTTCCCATGTCTGCCGTCATTCCTACCCTTTAATGACGCTAAAGAGGACTGGGAAACCTACTTACATCGACTGAAACAACATTTCACAGCTTTTTATGTCACAGATCACTGCTTGCAGTGGTCGTTGTTTTTGTCTTGGGCCTCCCCAGACACGTTCTTTCTTGTGCGCAAGTTGGCACCATTGTCCGATCCTGTAGCTCTCTCTTTCCAGGAGATATGATTTTTGCTAACAAACAATTATTCCCAACGCTACCATGTGGTCGCTTCTCAGCTGGAGTTCCACCAGTACCATAAACAGCCTGGTCAATTGTATCGTTCCTGGGTCACAGACATGCAGGGTCTCAGCCATCGATGTGATTTTACATGCACCAATCAACAGTGTAAGTTTTCGTATGCAGACTCCCTGATCCGGGATGTGGTGGTTCAGCTGGCTCCCGATCCAGAGGTCTGTACTGCAGCACTGAAACTCAATAACCCCTCCTTGGAAGAGATTCTCCACATTGCCCACTCCTTTGAAATAGCTCAAGCAGCTAATGAGCATCTTATGGCACAACTGCAGGTGGTGGCGATCAAGGTGTCATGGCAGGTTCCACCCTCACGACGTCAACGTGGCCTGGCCGACAGAGGCCAGCACCTTCGGGACACCTCATTGTCCAACGTCTTTGTGGCATCGGTGACTCTGGTCGCCCCTCGTCGCCGGTCGCGCGGCCCACTTCCATCTTGCCCAGAGTGCTTTACTGCATATTCTCAAGCTGATTGTTCCCACTACTGGAAAACATGCACACTGTGTAACAAGGAGGGCCACATCCAATCGGTTTATCGTAGTTTCTCGACTTGCTCCAGTCTGCCCCTCCTGGGCTTCAAGATACAGTCCATGCACTGCAATCGGTCATCCCACAGGATGACCCGTCAGTGCGGAAGCATTTCTTCATGCTCTGCCTTTTCACTGAGGATGTCAGTTTTCAGCTCGACACTGGGGCCACCATTTTCCTGATTAATATGGTGACATACACGTGGCTGGGCTCTCCTGCGTTGTCGCCTCCCTCTTGCCGTTTGGTCACCTACAGAGATGGTTCCATTCCCGCGTGTGGGCAGTTCATCGTCCAGGCAATGTACAAGCATGTTCCCCAGCTCCTTACCCTCTTTGTCGTCAACCATCCATCAGATTCGAATATTTTTGGCCTGGATGCGTTTCCACTGTTGGGCTTTTCAATTTCTGATGAAGTTAAGGTCGTTTTCTATGGCTGTTCCTTTTCAGGACTTTGACGATCTGTGCTTCGCTTTTGTGTCGTTGTTTGCAACGGATCTCAGATGTGCTTCCGGTTTACAGGCACACATCACCCTATGGCCGGATGTGCAGCCTCGCATTTTCTGGGCCCAGCCCCTTCCGGTAGCCTTACGGCCAGCAGTCAAGCAGGAACTTGATTGGCTCCAGGCCACTGGCGTTCAGCAGCTGTGACTTATGGTGCTTGGGCGACGCCATTGGTGGTCATACGGAAACCCAATGGGTCCCTTCGGCTGTGTGGGGAGTTCGGCATTAGAGTCAATGCTCAGTCCCTCGTTTACACTTACCCAATTCCCCGACAAGAAGACCTTCTCACCAAGCTTGCCGGGGGAGCGTATTTTTCAAAGATCGACCTGGCTGAGGCATACCACCAGTCACCCTTGGATGCCGAATCTCAGAACATCATGGTTCTCAGCACACCTTTCAGACTGTATAAGTACGAGCGCCTTCCCTTTGGTGTCTCTTCAGCGCTGGCCATTTTCCAGAGGTTCCTGGAGCAGCTTGCACAGCCTATCCCTGCCTGTGTGAATTATCTGGATGACATCTTGGTCACCGGGCGTTCCCACCAGGAGCATTTGCAAAACCTCAGCGCCTTATTTCACGCTCTGCAATTTGCAGGTTTACGCTGTCGGCTGGACAAGTGTTGTTTTTTCAACCGGAAGTGGAAGACTTAGGCCACTGGCTTAACAAAGATAGCATTCACCCTTCGGGTCATAATGTTGCGGCCATTGAGGCCCTTCCTCGTCCCTAGGACTTATCTGAACTCCAGGTGCTTTTGGGCAAGGTTACTTATTGCTTAAAGTTCTTGCCCCAGGCTGCCTCCGTTGCTCAACCCCTCAATCACTTGCATCGCAAAGGGGTACCTTTTGATTGGACTCCTGCCTGTGGCCAGGCTTTTCCCCATTTAAAGGCAATGCTGAAGTCCACCCCTTGCTTTACTCCCTTCTCTCTGGATTGCCCCTTGGTTGTGGTGGCTGATGCATCGGCATATGGCATTGGGGCCGTCCTCACGCGTCAGGATGCCGATTGCTCTGAACAACCCATCGCTTATGCCTCTAAGACATTGACCACAGCACAATGGAACTACTCCCAGATTGAAAAGGAGGCCCTGGGGATCATGTTCGCCATCCAAAAATTTCACACCTATCTCTTTGGGGCAAAGTTCACCCTCCTGACAAACAATAAACCCTTGGTTATGCTTTTTGGACCCCACTCTCACCTCCCAGAGTGGATGGCTCAATGTCTCCAGCACTGGGTGTTGTTTTTACGAAATTACACTTACACCATCTGGTATAAGCCCACCGCCCACCATGCTAACACGGACACTTTGTCACATCTCCCAGCAGGCCCCGATCCTGCCTTTGACCAACAGGAGTTCCTCTGCTTTCACATTGATTCTGCCTGCCAGGATGCGTTGGACAGTCTGCCTCTTATGGCTGCTCACATTGCCACGGCTACCCTCCGCGACCCTATCTTGCAGCAGGTCTGCACTACGTGGTACATGGGTGGCCCTCCTATGTTACTCATCAGATGCAGTCTGATTTCAGCCCCTGGTGCCACCTGTCCCACAGGCTCTCCATTGTCGCTGATGTCCTTCTGTTGGCCACAGAGTCGGATGCCCATCGGGTGGTCATCCTTCCAGATTTCTGGCTTCATGTGCTCAGTTTGTTGCACTGCGGGCACTGGGGTATGTCCTGTATGAAAGTTTTGGCTCGCCGGCACGTGTATTGGCCCGGCACCGATGGCAGTATTGACCACCTGGCCCGTGGGTGCACTGTGTGTGCGCGTCACCAGGCAGCCCCCCCCCCCCCCCCCCCCAGTCTTTTGCATCCCGGCATGTGCCTCGCCGGCCCTGGGATTGCATGCATATCGATTTTGCTGACCCGTTTTTGGGGTCCATGTGGTTACTTATCGTTGATGTTTACTCCAAATACCCATATGTTGTCTGCATGGCATGCACCATCACAGAGGCTACACTCACAGCCCTGGCCCAGGTCCTTGCCATTGAGGGCCTGCCACACACGTTGATCTCCAATAATGGTCCCCAATTCATGGCGTCCTCCTTCCATGACTTCTGTCAGGCCAACAGTATCAAACAAATCCGTAGCCCCCTTTCCACCCTTCATCCAATGGCACAGTGGATAGGCTTGTCCGCACTTTTAAACAACAGTTGACAAAGACGGTAGACACATCTCCAACCACGTTGGCCCTCGCCCTGTTTTAGAACACCTGTTGCACTATGCCAATTGATGGATGCAGTCCGGCAGAGCTCGTTCATGGGCGACAGCCGCAGACCCTGCTCAATTGGCTGATGCCATCCCCCTCCTGGCCCCACTCCCAGCCCTCGCAGTGTTATGCCCCTGGCACAGCTGTCTAGGCTCGCAAGACTGGACGCAAGGCAGGTTGGACGCCTGGCACGGTCGCCACAGCCCATGGGTGGCATGTGATGTTGGTGCAGACGTCGAAAGGGTTGGAGTGCTGCCATCATAATCAGCTCCGCCCGCGTGCCCCTGCGGGACTCGCACCGTCGCCTCCTCCCCTACCTCCTTCGGGTACAGGCATGGTCCTCGAGTCGCCGCCCCTGCCCCCGATTGCCGTCTCCCCTCGGGCCTGCCGCCGGCCCTCCCTGCCCTCTGGTGGATCAGCGGCTCTCTCCCCCACCCTGGATTCTGGGTCGGCTGTCATGCTGTCATGGATACCTCGGGTGTCCCATCCTCCCCACAAACAGTGGTTGATGAGCCCGGCTCTTTTCCCCACTGCCACCCACCTCGGCACCGTCCGGGGTGTTTCCGCCCCTACGCCCAAGTTTAAGGGGGGGAGGGATCTGGTACCGCGCACTGCGGAATTTGAATCTGCGCTAGACATCATGGACGTCGAAGACCCCTAGAGGTCTCTGCACCATTGCGCCATAAGCTGTGGTGGCGCACCTCCTGGCCCACATTTAGAGTGAGGTTGCCACAGTGGAACACGTGGTCCCAGCGGTCAATAGCGGTGCCCCCAATCGTGTATTTAAGCACCTGTCTCTCGCTCAGCCAGCGAGTCTAATTGTTGCGTACGTCTTGACCTATCGCTTCAACAACAGACAGCGTGTTTACCGTTCTTTGCTTTCATTACTAGTGGACATCTTAGATTCGTTTGGTTGTCTCTGTAACTTCGTTGCTTCTTGCGTGTTGTTGTCGTAAGGTCTCTCTCAATCATCCGTCGTTGTTTCATGTCTGTCCTTTCCATTCATTTGTATGTTCGCAAAATTTCTTTCTTTTTGTGTGCCTGTTAGGCAAAATTTTCATTATTTTCTGGGTGCCTGTCAACAGCTCTATTCAGTGAGTGATCTCCTTTAGTTCCAAATTATGTACACTGTGCCAAAACTTTCCGTGACATTTAAAACCAGTTTAGCATGTTTATGGCAAGAAATGATCTCCCTGCCAATCAAAATACCAATTAGGAAAGGCAACTGTGTTTAAAGAGCATTCCATTCATCAGTCATGATCACTGATGAAACAGCTTGCATAAAACTGCTTATTTGTCTGAGGTGGCCTTAATGTTGTCTCTGTATTTGACCAACCTCATCCTCTCCAAAGAAACCATGTCAGGAATGATCATATGGAAACAAGAAGCCAACAGTTATACTTACCTTAGCAACACATACCTGTTTCACCAACATGGTCCTCTCCAAAGAACTTATAATGGGAATGGGAAGATGGTAACAAGAAGCCAACAGCTCCACTTACCAATTGCAGTCAGCATGGCACAGCAGTACAAATTGGAACAGCAGTAGCATCAAGGGTGCTTACAGATATATTGTCTGGTGTGCACTCTGGGTGGTGAAACTCTGGCAGGAACATGAGGTGACATAATAGAAGATGGTGTGACAGCCACTATCTGTGTCTTTACCTTACATGTCAAAAATTCTGAAGGTGCTTCAACAAACAACAAATTAATAGCTTGAATCATCGTGTTAAATGCCTTGTCCCCTAAGACCTGAACAGGCCTTATAGTGCTTGTATCCCTTAAAGATAGAGCTGAGAACATATACAGCTTACATAAACTGAGTTTCTCACAGTTTCTTACAAGTTCATATACACTGAACCAAACACACACACACACACACACACACACACACACACAACTATTTTGCGCGTTCGCCGTATCCAGCTCAGATGACCAAAAAATGTATGCCACTGTTCACTTGTAGGTCTCTGGTTCCTGCATTCATACTCTTTTTTTTCTGAGTGTATAGTATGATATACTTTTAACTGTATGTATCATGGTATTCAACACAACTCAAGTAGGCCATGGAAATCAGAAAATATGTTAACAGTTTTAACAGACGTATTGGTTAAGTATATAGCTACTAAGTTTTGCTGCTCGTTACAATGGAAAGATAAACTTGGAGTTATTATTTATTCACAAAGTCTACACACTGTTGTTGTAATGCAATGCTCATCACATATTGATTTTTTACATTTTTTGCAACTTTTTCTTGTTTTCGTTTTGTTTATTTGAGATTTGCTTGCAAAACAGTCACAAACCATTTTCAGTTATACAAATGCATTTCATTCTGGCTGAGCCTACACTCATTGGGGAACTAAAATTAGAGGTCCTTTTATCATGCACTCAGTAGTGGATTACACAGAAAATTTTCTCAAGATGTGTATGTAGGTGTAGATCAGGTGTACTGATGTTAGTATACACAAGCACCAGGTTATTCTTCATTTGTATCTTAGGATTTGATGGTCTACAGATAATGGAAGCCATTACCAAATATTTTCCCAGAACCAGTAGAAATAGTCTGTGTCTATAAGTCATGTTCTTTGTTTGAGGATTGTTTTCTATGTAAATAACATATGCTGCTAAGGAAGCAATATCCAGAATATTGTAAAAAATGCTGGGGCCCATCTCTGTGTTCTTCTTTTTACATGGTAATGGCAACAAAACTTGTCCATATTATCAACATGCCTTTTATGCTGTTATATTAATGCATAACATGTAGCTTTTAAAGTGGGTCAGAAGTGGATGCATCATAATGTCTTGTGAACAACATTAGAACTGCTTTTGTTCTTCTTTGGGGCATATGAACTCAGGGAAACATTATCTTCACTTAATCAAAATACAGGCAACAGTTCTTGCCATGAAGGTTGCATTTATGAAGATATGTAGGTCTTACTTCTTTTCACAGTACCAACTACGGACAGGCCCAGTCATAAACGGCCTTGCTAATGGTGGAGTTGTGAAAAAACTGTCAGTGATTATTAGAGACCGGATTATATGCATTTGCATATTTGGCTCCTTTTCACCAGTTATTGCATATTTTAACTAAAACTAGTGATGAGGCATAGTTTTGCTCTGTGTTTACAATATTTTAAAAGTTTAGACTGGAGGTCTTCAGCTCGATCTAGTTTTGATGTCTCACTGATTGACCGCAACCTAGAACTGTGTGCAATTGTTAACTGAGAGGCAACTGCCTAGCGAAATCATTACAGAACAACAACATGAACGAGCAGACTGAGTCAATGCTCCTGCGCCCATGTCCCCAGTTAATCGCCTCCGCTGTCATACCGTTTGCATCAGCAACAATTAAATTAAACTACGCAAGCTTTTAGTCTCATGTCCATTGTTTCAGTTTAGCTTTCTATTTACTTGTGCACAGCTGAACTTTTTTACGGTGTGTAGTGTGTAATGTGTTGTGCGTCATGCCATCCAAAAAAAGAAATGTCGTTTCATAGATAGCTGACCATCCTGGAACATTTACATATGACAAAATTGTTTTATATCGTCAAGTTTGCCAGAGAAACGTTTTGTGCAAAAAAGTTTTCCAATAGACCAGCATTTCAAGACAAGTATTCACATCGCAGGAATGCAGAAGAAAGGACAACAACAATTTCTGAAAGTAGCAAGCTGCAGTAGCAGGGATTTGTCCAAAGGAAACCAAAAAAGTTGATTTAATATAGATCTAAGTGAAGCATTCATTGCAAGCAATGTTCCTCTTCACAAACTTGCAAACCCTATCCTCAAAGGTTTCCAAATATTGCTTAAATCAAAACATACCAGATGATCAACATTACTTAAAAATTACATACCAACAATTTACGTAAATGTTCTGGAAGAAATACGCAATGAACTCAATGACAGCATTATCAGGATTTCAGATGATGAAATTGCAGACACTTATGGCCGTTACATTGCAAATTTAATTGTTGGTACTTTAAAAGAAGAACCTTTTTCTTATTTAGTAGCCTGCAGAGAACTTGAAAAAGTGAATCATTCAATGATTGCCAGGTTTATGACTGAGGGGACTAGAAAAATATTTCCAAAATTTTCTGCAGATGAAAGGGTGTTTGTGTTTAATTCAGATACCGCTCTCTATATGACCAAAGCAGGAAAAGCCCTCTGAATATTTTATCCCAATTTGATTCATGTCACGTGCTTTTCTCATGGAGTACATCGCCTTGCTGAAGAAGTATGTTCCATATTTGCAAATGTAAATAAACTAATTTCATCCACAAATAAAGTGTTTCTAATGGCTCCTGGTCGCTTCAAGTTCTACAAAGAAGAACTACCAAATGTGCTTTTACCTCGCGAACCAGTGGTAACTCGTCGGGTTTCATGGGTCGAAGCTGTGTTGTTCTACAGTGAACATTTTGAGGCCATTAGAGGGGCAGTAAATGACTTCAATAGTGCAGAGGCTTTGGCAGTTTGCCGGTGCAAGGAAGATTTTAATTATTCTGGTGTTAAAAAAGACATTGCTGTGATTAGCACTCATTTTCCCCATTTACCGGCAAGTATTAAAAAGTCTGAAACTTGAGGTTTGGGGTTGAATAAATCTATTCAGTTAATGAATAAAATTATTCTAGTGAATTCCTCATTGCTGGAGGTATTCCCAAAAAACTTAAAGAAAAGTTTAAAAACATTTTAAACAATAATCCAGGCTTTGAACTCTTGTGCCAAATTGATTGTTTTATTAATGGGATGGGCGAACTTTTAACAGAAAAAGTAATTGCCAACATAGCACCCAAATTCCAATGCTGCCCAGTCACCTCAGTTGATGTAGAATGGTCCTTTTCTGCTTATAAAAATGTTTTAAGTGATCGAAGACACAATCTTGCTACTGAACTTTTGGAACAGTACTTGGTTGTATATGTTTACAATAGTATAAAAATGTAAAATAAATTGTAAATGATTTATTGGTCCAATAGTATTAATTAAAAGTTAATGCTGTTCAAAAAATTTATGATTGTATGGTTTTTTTTTTAATAAAATATTACGGATATTTTGAGCGTGCCCCTCTGCGGGTGATTATCTTGAAGTTGGTCCTGTACATATCAGTTGTTTCGCTGCAATGCACCCGCATCGCATCCACTTGTTACTGACAACAGTAGCAAAGAAGGAACAGTTCTTAAAATTAGGTATGTGTCCCCATTTTGCAAATATTTAGAAAATAATCCCAGAATGGGCCCCCTTCCTAACCTCTACCAGAAAGTATTCAGAAAATGATATCAGTGTTCTAAATGTACCGATTTTTCGCATGGCTGGCATTTTTCATCATAACTGATATGCACAGTTTCGACTTTGAGATATAATGCATGCAGTATCTACCATGTTTTTATATTATTTGATCTTGCATGTTTTGACACTTTTCATGCATTTTTTAAACATTTTTCATGCATATTTTAAGGTATTTATGATGCATGTAATCCAGTATCTAGGGATTATATTTCTCCTGGTGCCTATGAAATGGTAGCATACATCTTTTGCTACCCTCTCCTTTTGATTAGTTTCTCTATCAGAAGCAGATTTATCTGTATAAATTTGGCCGGTTATCAGATCAGAATTTTGCAAATCACAAACCCACCAAATCTTCAAGCCATATTTGGCTGGCTTTGAGGGTATGTATTGTCGTGGCAACTTCCACCACCAAATGTAACAGCAACACCAAATGTAGTGGGAAGAGGTAGAAGGCACCGTATTAAGACTCGTCTGAGCTTTCCAAGTGATTTATTGTTTCCAGCTACAATACTACGTTTCACAAAACAACCTATTGGATCCAAAAATTCATTATCCTGCAATGGTTCAGTAACACATACTGTACCCACAGGTACATTCGACTCCACACTTATCCAAAGCGACTGCCCGGTGCCACCAGACACACACTCAAGCAGTTCAATTGGTTTGTTCATTATGTTGAACACCTCTCGCAACAGCTCTGCTTCGACAACAGTTTCCCCTAGCTGAAATAACATTCCACCAAGTTCCACAGTTCATTGTCCAAGGTCAATTTCGGCATGATGTTGATGCAAGAAATCTACTCCTAGGTTCATGTCATAGCCCTCACTTACCCATGGTACTACCTCCATGCAGGCACCAAATCAGACTTTCCCTACGTGGAAGTCAACTGTCGCTGACCCCAATGGTGTGACCTCCTTATCCCCCACTCCACGCATCCTATAACTTGGTGGGTCTAACTTCCTTTGTCCCATTAAACTCTTAGTAGCTACTGACACTTGCGCCCCTGTGTCCAACAAAATCTTAAACTTTTTAGTTCCTACGGATCCTACCACTGAACATTCCACCTCTGCATACGTATTTGTAGCATTGAAATTAAACGAGAGCTCCCTTAGGTGGGTCGTGGGCCCCCTCTGCTGTTTAACAATTGTCCAGCCCTACTAACTCACCTTCTCCATCCTCCACACTGCTGATTTCCACGCCTTCCTCTATTCCTTGGTGACTAGGTAAATTGCCTCTGCACATCTCCTGTACGACCACACCTATAACATTTTATTCCTGCTGTAAATACTGCTTGTCAATCACATACCCCTGTTGCCAGGTATATTTCCTCACATTGGATTGCCAGCTAAACGGCCGAATACAAATATTTCGGAGTCCCTTCACACACTTTCCGTGACACATGTGCCGGTAACCCCCTCAAAAATACATCAAGTGCCCTTTGCTCAGCCCTCTGCAACAAAATACCATTCACTCTGACCCAACTCATAAGTATACTCATTAATTTCTATTATCCTGTCTGCAAATTTCTCTACCGTCTCCCCCTGTCTCTTTGTCATTGTACTCAACCTCTCCCTAAAGCACCGAGCACTATTCTGTTTCTTGAACCTTTGTGAAAGCCACTCCTTCAACTGCTTAAACTGTCCTGTCTTCCTTGAGGCCTCAGAACACCTTACATATGTCTTCGCTTCACCCATTAATCTAATCTTGGCGACTGTTCATCCGACCAACTGCTCATCACGGCTGAAGTTGCCACGTCCTCCACAAACACACACACATCCTCAGATGCCTTGTCAGAAAAGAGAGTAATCAAACTCGTGGTAACTGGATCAATCTCCTGCTGCGGCACCTTAGGCCAAAACGACTGATCCGATGCGGTTTCCCACTCATTTCTAGTTGTTAATTCACTTCTCAACTGTGTATAGTCTGCTGTCAGTTGTGCTACCTTTTCCAACAAAATCCGTACCGCTTCTGGTTCCAACACACCTCGCGTTCCTGACTCTGCCACTGTGTTGCTTTTGTTCCCCGTTAATCTCAAAACAATACAATTAAGTACAAAAATAGCCCGACTCCCTACACCTCAGTACCATCATACACATCAATGTCATACGCAAACCAATACAAAAGTAATTAAATGTCATGAAAAAAAATCTTACTGCCCCAAATACACTAACACTTACTCTGACAACAAAAAATACTACGCCCAAGCAAAACATCTACAATGGCCTGCATAGAGCCATACCCAAAAACACAAAAATGAAAGAAAATGTCCAACACTCAAAAGAAAACTGGCCAAAACTCACCACATCTTGTGACTATAATGCAGGCGGTCGACTCAAATGTCGTACTGTACAGCCAATGTTCACTATTCTGACACTAAATGTAGTGGCAACTTCTGCCACCGAATGTAACAGCAACACCAAATGTAGCGGGAAGAGGTAGAAGGCACTGTATTAAGACTCGTCCGAGCTTTCCAAGTGATTTATTGTTTCCAACTACAGCGCCCCGTTTCTCTCAGTCTGCGCCACCGGGGCCAGCAATGCTGAGGACACCACTTCGCTGTCTGCGAAATGTCTTAGCACGGAATGGCTGCCTCAGTGACCCATGCATGCACTGCTATGTGTTGGCCTTGTACGGCAGCAGAGTTGCGGCGTTGTCAGGATGTGCCAGCAGCCGACTCAGCGGCCTTCGCCTCTGCCACCTCAGTGCCACCTGCTGCAAAGCAACCCGCGGCGCGCTCCCTCGCCAGCATATCTAAGAACGCAGTGACATCGAGTGCCCACAATCCGGTGTACGAATCTGTGGCCCTCACTCTGGATGTCTCCGGTGCATGTTGGGAGCCAAGACGACTGCCCACAGTAGTGAGCCGTGGAGTGGCATGTCGCTGGATGGCTACGGACCCCGCGTCAGCTTCAGAGGGTCGAACCAGCAACCATCTGGGGACTGGAACACTGGTGCCCCATCTGCTGCTGTGTGTAGCCAGTGGTGTGACATGCCCCACCATCCAGGAGAGCTGCCGCACTAGAATGCCCCGCGTTGGCTTCAGAAGTTCGAACCAGCGACCCACTGTGGACTGGAACGCTGGCACCCCATCTTCTGCTGTAAGTAGCTGGTGGTGTGACATGCCCCGCTATCCAGGAGAGCTGTCACACTTGAATGCCTTGTTAGTGAACCAGCACCTACTTATACATGGCTGTGTGCCTCTGTTTTGCTAACACGCTGCTCCGAGTCATGTACTCATAACAATTAAGTTGCGATAGTGGGCCCTTTCTGCTGTAACTTGCACCATGCAAACCACTGCGTTAACTCTTTTCAGCAGTTTGATGGCCCTGTGGCCTCCATTCTACTTCACAACAGCAGGTAGCATAACTTACTGTCAACAGGCCCACACCTGGCTGTAACTTGTGTGCTCAGAAATGTTGTACCAAATCTAACTGTGGTGCCACTACAGTATTGAGTAAATCTTGTCTTTCCTTTGTAAGGGGAAAGCTGCTTATCAACAGTGAAACGATCAGGAGGCAAATAGTTTATCGAAGATTAAATTTAGTATTTCAAATATGTCAGATATTGCAGTAGCTTTGTCACTTTTCAAACGCTCAGCCCTAGTGTTCACATTGTCAAATCCTAAAAATCGGCTTTTTGGCCAAGACCTTTTGAGGGCTAAACTTGCACAATACAGAGGAAATGCATTTGTTTTCCACATTTGCTTTGTGTGTTCACTGTTACAGAATTTTACTCCATCTTCAGGCCATAAGTGGCCCATCAGGGCCATCCGACCACCGTGTCATCCTCAGATGAGGATGCGGATAGGGGGGGCGTGTGGTCAGCACACCGCTCTCCCGGTCGGTACGATGGTATTCTTGACCAAGGCCACTACTAATCAGTTGATTAGCTCCTCAATTGGCATCACGAGGCTGAGTGCACCCCGAAAAAATGACAACAGTGCATGGTAGCCTGGATGGTCACCCATCCAAGTGCCAGCCAAACCCAGCAGTGCTTAACTTCGGTGATCTTACAGGAGCCGGTGTATCCACTGCGGCAAGGCCGTTGCCTACAGAATCTTACTCCAGCTGTAATCAGTATATGAAGATAGGCATAAAATTCTTCAGTTGTAAATGGCTTCCATACTTTTGCTGCTCTTTCCAAATTTTGTTGTACCTGATTTGCCTTCCTGTTGGTTTCGCATACTACTGTGTCATGCATTTCATCCATAAATATACTCTTGAAGGTGTCTTCTATAAAAAGAATTTTTGTTGCACATTATAGATCAGCCCTCCCCACAAAATATTATGTTTGAATAACTTTAAAGTCACAAAAGATTCCTTATGCCATTCAGTTCCATCTTTACCATGTAGAATGCCTGCAAAAAACAAAATTGCTTCACTGTTATTGTCAACTCTATCATTTTCATCACTACTCTTATCTCAACTTCAGTATCATTCCAAGCATCAATGGCATCTTCAATATTTGAAGCTTTCGAATTTAATTTCTTTTGCTTCAAAGTTTAATCCACTGTATTCAGATTCAGAGAGTTCTCATATATCATCAATGAGAATTCAGATTTGAGGTTCATTGTAGCAAAGCTTACACTATAACGAATAGTTCATAATGTGCAACAATAGCCAGCAAGAATTAGAATGCACTGTTGTAGTGATGTACACCCAGAGCTGAGTGGCTAACAACAATAAATTCATTGGGTTCCTCTAGTAACCAGTTTATAGAAGAAAGTATAATTTTTTTGTGTGGACACAAGGATTAATGAGTGATTAAGTCGCCTCTTCAACATAACATGCTATTGCATGAGGCAGCCTCAATAAATTCCCGGGTTACTTCCCTATTACAGTCTTCCCAGCAAAATACCAAACTGCAATCTTCACATCACTCCATTCTGAAATAGGTATGCATTATGTAGATTAATAATTTAATATAGCAAGCAAATCAGATACTGGGGACTGGACGTAATCTCTACTTCTTTATATATTTGAATGACTGCACATCTACATCTGAACAAATCTTGTTTTTCACAGGTGTACCACTTGTAGATGGTGGCACTGTCCGCTTACAAGCAATGGTTGGCCTGTCACGAGCACTGGATTTGATTCTAACAGGACGACCAATTAAAGCCAAAGAAGCCTTTGAGTGGGGTCTTGCAAATCGAGTGGTTGCCTGTGGAACAGGTAAACAGTATGAAGTTCTTTTTATATAGTCTTAGCATTCAGTTAGTGAAGGAAGCAAATAAAGAATGGCAACTTCCGTACTTCAATGTGTGTGCTCTGCATACAGTGACACAATTTGTTCCTATCATAAACAATTTAAATTCATCCTTTCTCTCTGTGCATTTTATTCTGTTACTTCACATAGACTAGTTTAAGTGTCTCATCTTTTAAAAATCCACACAGTATATTGTTTCATGTTTTCACATTACTAGAATTGACTAGAATTGACCCAGTATCTTCAAAGAGTAAAAAAATATTAATTAAAGTTAAATTTGGAACAATATTCAGTTTGAAAACTTCACAGCAACTACTTTTATTGTGATCCTCTCTAAGAAATTTTATTTTCAAGAGGATATGCCAGGGAAGCACCAGCATCTGGGACAGCTTTTTCATGATGCACAGAGGTCCTGCCACAAGAACTGAGCCACTTACAGAAAGTATTTGAGGGAAACTGTGACTGAAAAGGTTAGCCGGCTCCTGAAGATGTGTAAAATGGATTTAGTCTTCAGGGCTCCAACAAAAATTTGGCAATTTGTGAGGCCAGTAAAAGGCGATGTAGGCCTCACAATCCCCATAATATACTAAATGTCATGTGGTGTGGACAGTTTTATGTGAGATGGACTGTGTGTACTCTTGAATAGCTCCAGATAGAATATGAGATGTGTTCCACCTACAATAGCCTCAGAAATCAATGGTAGCAGAACATGCTCTAGAAAACAGGCAATGAATTGCTTTTGACAAGGCTTACGTTATTAACTTAAAAATGTCTATGGAAAAGCATAATAAAAGAAATTATAGAGATGACAACATCCCCAATAAAGATGACACTGCGCAGCTAAACCACAACTTGGGATACAGGACACAGTGATTCTGGTTGAGGCAGGCACACAACTTAAACATTATCTTATATGTCATTGGAGTGGGCATCAGTGATGTCACAGTTGGTAGCATGGCTGTATATAGATGGAAGCAGCAACCGCATGACATCCTTGATGATTTTTGTTATATGGGCTTCTATCTATGGTCTAAGGCATATTGAAAAGGAAGGATAGGTCACTCAGACTCAAGACTGAGAGGACCTACCCGTTATTGTCCAGAAGCTTAGCGACATTTTTAGGTGTGTAGAGTTTTCACGTGTTCAACTGGATCACATTGTAAGTTCACCATGATATTTCAGCAAGCAGGCTCATTGCCAACTTCACTTGGTTCCTGATGACTACTGCTCTGCCTGTGTTGGCATCCTACATTCATTGGCTGTTACCCTCTCCTTCACTCTGCTCCTGTCACTATCTGTGCAGTCACCATTGTGAGTGGTGAGGCTGGCAACGTCCAGCTGTGGACAAATTGGGCATTGCTCTCCTCATCACCACCCACTGTAGCGGCTGCACGGATGGTGACAGGAGTGGAGTGATGGAGAGGGTAATGGCCAGTGTGTATAGGATGCCAACATGAGCAGAGAAATAATCATAAAAAAGATCAGGAACCACCTGAAGATGGTGGTGAGTCTGCTGGAGTATTGTGGAGATGTTATGATATGACACAGGCGACACCCAAGAATTCTACAAGTTACAAATTTACCAGGAAAACATCAGACCACTTTTTTAGGCTTGTTTATATGTCTACTGACCTTTCTAGAACATACTAATATTGCTGGAGACATCATCAGACATTATAAAGACTCACATGCAGTTAGGAGAAGTGATCAAAAATTATATTAAACTGATTTAGAGAAATAAGTTTCAACTTACAAACTTGCAGATATTTAAGATAATTCTCATTTATTGTTCCATCTCAGTTGCACACTTTTTAATTTGATTGCATGTTTTGATCACTCTGCATCATCTTCAGATCTAAAACAAAGTAAAACTAAATACACTGAAGCACCAAAGAAACTGGTATAGGCATGCATATTCAAATCCTGAGATATGTAAACAGGCAGAAGACAACACTGTGGTCGGCAATGCCTATATAAGAAAACAAGTCTCTGACACAGTTGTTAGTTCTGTTACTGCTGCTACACAATGGCAGGTTATCAAGATTTAAGTGAGTTTGAATGTGGTGTTACAGTCAGTGCCCAAGTGATGGGACACAGCATCTCCAAGATAGCGATGAAGTGGGATTTTTGCAAACAACCATTTTACGAGAGTGGGACATTTGTAGCTGGAGAGATATAGGACCCCTGATATGTCTGGATACAACTCTGCCTTGCAACATGCTGTTCAGAAGAGATCTCCACCCTCTTGTACTCTTATGGATTTATGGACAGCCCTGCAGGCTTCATGGTGTCAGTTCCCTCTAGCACCACTTCATACATTATTCAAGTCCATTCCATGTCATGATGCAGCACTTCTGCTTGCTCGCAGGGGCCCTACACAGTATTAGGCAGGTGTACCAGTTTCTTCGGCTCTTCATTGTGTATACCATTTAATATTTGACAAAAGTAGAAAACAAAGGAATAATACATAAATGTAGAATTTACCTAAGAACTGCATCAGCAACCTGCCTTGTCTACTCAGAACAACGTATCAGAGTACTGTATTTTGCAACTTTGGTCAATGTTTTAAATAGGCAGATGTTGGAGGCAGCGGGAGAGGGGGGAGCGGAAATGGAGTGAGACTAATTGTAGGAGGGAAAAAGAAGTAGGGGGGGGGGGGGGATGGTGGGGAAGTCATGAATTTAAACAAGAGAGGTCATTTTAAAATTATAGAACGTGATGTAAAAATTCTCATTGAAAGACTAATAGTGTAGAACAATGTGTATCTAAAATATAAACAGTATAAAATAAGGAATTATAAAATGGAGTGAGGGAGGGATTGCGAGTTGGCAAAGAAGATGACGGAGGGGGTGGGAGGGAGAGGAATAGTGGCAGGGATGCTATGGGTTCAACAAGAGACTAAGGCTGCAAAAAGTGAATAATGTAAAAAAAAAAGTCTGGTAAGATACCAGACTAGATGCATAAATCTGTAAAAGTGGATAGAACAGCAGATTTTGAAATTGGAACTAGCTAAAACTAACAAGTGTCTGAAGATATTCAAAGTGTGAAACTTTTTAAGTATAAAGTCATAAGTTGTTACTCTGAAAATATACAAATGTATAAAGATTTTTTTCATTAAAATGTTAAAAGTGTAGGCCTAGTATGATGGATGTATAAATAGTGAAAAACATAAAGATCGTAAAATTACAGAAGTGGAATTATGTAGAGAACCTAGAACTGCATGAAGAGTCAGTAAATACTATGAAATAAAAAAATGAAGACATTGAAAGTACAAAGCCAATAAAAAATGTAAAACAATAAATTATGAAAGTGTAGCAACTAAAGTTATAGGGACATGGTGTGACATTCATGGTTAACTGCATTTGCTTGTGCTGGTGGCATTGTAGAGCAGATAATTTTGCAGTATGTACAAAGCCTGTCTCTATGCCAGCCTGCTGCTAGAACAGTGCATGAGCTGATGTATTGCTGCTGTCTCTTCTGGGTGAGTGGGGCTGTTGATCATACATGTGTTGTGGTGAGGTGGTCAATTGGAATAGACTTTCAAAGTTTCTAAAAAAATGCACTTGATAAAATAATTCTGCTGCTGATGTAATGTATTGCCAGGCTCTTGCAGACAGTGTGTAAAAATCTCAATCAATCATTGTCAGGAGGTGCCCTTAGGTTCATTGTGCAGCTCTTCCAAATGTGTATCTATCTGTTTAAAACATTGACCGAGTTGCAAAACACAGTATTCTGATATTCAGACAAGATGGGTTGCTGATGCAACTATTCAGGTAAATTCTACATTTATGTACAACTATTTTCTTTTCTACTGTTATAAAATATTAGATGGTACATATTTGGTTTTACCTTGTTTTTTATTTGAAAATGATCCAGAGTGATTGAAACATGTTATTGAATCAAAAACGTGTGCAACTGAGACAGAACAATAAATGAGAATTATCTTAAATATCTACTTGTACAAAGTTGCTGAATTCTCCCGAGACAATTATGTTGACTATAGTTACAAACTTGTACTTGATTCTCTTCTAAGATATCTTCTTAATCTAACATTGCTTCCATTAAACAGAATGTGAACTGGACAGCTCATCCAAAATGAAAAATTTCAGTGTTTTCCATGTTTATGAGCGCTTGACAAGGTGTCAGTTCAAGATATATCCTTGTGGCAGGTCTGTTTTTGCCTTTGTCATAATAATGATTAACAGTTTCTTTCAAATTTTGAATATCTTCAGATCAACCATAAATACAGTGCAGCTGCCAGTTCTATATGCTGTGTGCAACTTCTATAAGTCTTCCATTGACTTTATCATATTAATTTACATATTTTTATGTATGTTATGTGCTACTTTGCTTATTTTCAGTTTAATTACAATAATTAGAGAGATGGCAAAAGAAGATACTTTAGATTGTCATAATGCGCTTACACACACATCATTTTTCTTTCCTCCGTATTTTATTGTAATCTGGTCCAAAGATTCAATTTTTAAATATTTTTGTTCTGGTTTTATACCAGAATATTATTAGTGAGAATATGCACAAAATTAAAGAGTTATTTGTGTTCTGTGCATGTGCTCTTTCAATTTGAATTTTGGTAGCCATTTTGTATAATTAGATGCTACATAATTACTGTTTACTTCCAGCCCTGGGTCAAGCAGTCCAGCTTGCTTCGTCTTTAGTGAAGTTCCCACAAGCATGTATGTTAGCAGACAGGGATTCAGTTTATAACAGTGCCTTCAATGCAAAAACCTTTGATGAAGGAATGGAGTATGAAAAGAATAGTGCATCTGATGAAGTCATAGCTGTAAGTTATTTGCTTATTAAATGAAGTTGCCTCATGTAGACTTGTTTTATGGAAATCTGATTTTAATTAATATTTTTTACTCTTTTGCCCTGTACAAGAAAACACAGTAGTAAGACACTTTTCTTTTGAGAAGAACAGTTTTTATACCCCCATTGAGCCATTTTAATTTTCCACAATTTCCCTAAATCATGTGATACAAATAACCAGATGCTTCCTTGGAAGAAGGCAAAACTGTTATTACTGATACTTGGTGCCACTAACAAATGTTGTTTCATTATTGATTACATTTATACAGTGTCTTTGATTAATTACTAGCATTGGACAAAAAGTTGAAGCAGCTATTTTGAACCAGATGGAACGAGTTAGGAAGCCAAAAAAACAGTTCAGTAACAGTAAAAAGAGTACACGATATGTGTAATATCTTCATTAAAAAACTTAAAACTGAAAAAAGTGAGTAATAATAGCTGGAGAGAGAGCGTTTAATTACATCTCAATGAGGATTAAGTGAACCAACCAAGGTAGATTTCAAAGTCCAGTCAAGATGTTCAGGCTATTAATAGCCCCAAAGAACAATTTTGATGTAACAATCGCCATTTGTGTTATGTTATGCTGGAGAGCTGTGTTGAGCTATTGATATGCAGTAGTTCAGTAATTTTTGTGTATGTGTTGCTATTCTTGTCATTTAGAAACTCTTAATGCATGTCATATGATAAATAAATAATAGAGAGCAAATAAGGATGGGCTGCTGACCAGTGTGCACTGCAGGCAGTGAATTGAAACCTGTTTTCTGGACTACACAGTTATGAGTGACTAAGACAGACTGACTGACTGCTAAATGGCAGTACTAACATGAGGGCACTCCTGACGCATGATCAGTGTGTTGAACCCCGGTTGTAAGATTTAGAAGCACTCAGGCCTGGGCTAAGACTGTTTTGAACGTAGGTTTACCAAGGTTTAACACTATGCACATGTCTTCCAAAACTCTTTAGGTACTGGTAGACTAGCATACTACATATAGGATTGTCAGAGGCCCTGTTGCCATGTGAGAGTTCCTACGATGTGGGTTTCCTAGTTAAGTTTTTAATATAACTGAGGAAGCAGCAGTGTTTTTATTTATTTATTTGTTTTTTAAGCAGCTTTCTTTCTAGTTTACTTAGTCAAATTTACCTGGCATATGCATGAATAGCATTAAGCACTACCATGATTGTTTACTGTGTACAGAGTAAGTTTTTATGATGTCCTTGCCTTTTCTTAATGCATACCTTGACCTTTCTCACATCATCCACGTTGTGGGTGGGATCAACATGATGAATGAATAAATATGAGGTCTATTCAAAAAATTCCAGAACAGTCATAATTTCATGTCAGTGGTGTGTTAGGGTGAAATGTGGTTGGCATCCCTGCACACATCTGTGTTTAATAAGTAAGGCCATGCTGATAGTTTTGTTTGACTTCCTGTGAAGGATTATTTCATAATGAATTTGTTCCACTGGGACAAACTGTTAATCAGTGGTACTACCAGGATACGTTGCAACACCTGTGAGAAAATGTGACAAGGAAACTGTCTGAAATGTGGTGAGACAACTCATGGCTGTTGCATCACGACAATACCCCCTCACATTCATCCCTGTTGGTGCATGACTATTGCATAAAAAATGAAATCACTGTGCTGTCTCATCCTCTGTACTCTACAGATCTGGCCCTTGCAGACTTTTCTTATTTCCAAAGTTGAAAACCCCATTGAAATGATGAAGATTTGCAATGATAGACAAGATAAAAGAAAATTTGCAGTCTGCACTTCATGCGATCCAGCAAGAGGCATACCAAACTGCTTTGGGAAGTGGAATCGGCATTGGGAGCAGTGTATCAATTGTGGAGGAGAGTATTTCGAAAGAGACCATGCATAATAAGTAAAAGATAACTGTAGAAAAATTTTGTGGACGAAGTTCCAAAATTTTTTTGAACAGACTTTGTATGACTGAATGGATGAATAAAGGAACAAAAGGAGAAAGGACTGTGTTACTGGAAGGGTCTTGGTAGACTGTAAATAATGGAAGGAGTAAAGGTAACAACTCACAATATATTTGGGATGAGCAGTAGTCATAGGCATATAAACAATAATAAAAATGTTGCTAAGGCCTTGGGGCCCTCTCATTCTGGAATCTAATGACCTCCCTTTCCTTCTCAACCTTTTCTAATCTGCTGCTCTCTTCTCCCCTGGGGAAGAAACTAATCGCTCTGAATCCTAGGATATTATAGTGTATTTTTATATATGTACAAATGTCTCACCTCCTGAAGGTAAGTACTGGCCGGCAATTCTAGCAGTGCTCATAAAATTACAATACATCTACATCTACATCACACTTTGCAAGCCACCTAATGGTGTGTGGCAGAGGGTTCTTTTGATACCACTGTCTGATCCCTCCAACCCTGTTCCACTTGCAAATAGTGTGTGGGAAGAATGATTGTTGGTAAGCCTCTGTATTGGCTCTAATTTTTCAAATTTTCTCCTTGTGTTCAATATGTGAGATGTACGTGGCAGGAAGTAATATGTTGCCTGACTCCTCCTGAAAAGTGCTGTCCCAAAACTTCAATAGTAACTCTCTCCATGATGCACAATGCCTCTCATGTAACTTCTTCCAGTGGAGTTTGTTTAGCATCTCCGTAACGCTCTCTCACCAGCTAAACGATCCCATGACGAAATGTGCCGCTCTTTGGATCTTCTCTATTTCCGCTCTTTGGATCTTCTCTATTTTGTCTATCAGTCGTACATGATAGGGGTCCCAGATAGATGAATAATACTCAAGAATTGGGCAAACAGGCACCTTATAAGCCATTTCTTTCATGGACATTTCCTTAAGATTCTTCCGATGAGTCTGAGTCTGGTGTCTGGTTTTCCCACTGTATGTTTTATATGGTCATTCCACTTAAGGTCGCTCAGGATAGTTACTCCTAGATATTTTACGGCAGATGCTGTCTCCAGCTGTTTGTCATCAATAGTGTAGTTGTACGGTAGTGGATTTCTTTTCCTATACATGCGCAATATACTACATTTATTTACGTTCAGGGTCAACTGCCAGTGCCTGCACCAATCATCAATTCTCTGCAGGTTGTTCTGCAAATTCTTGTCATCTTCTGACGTTGCTACTTTGGTATAGAAAACTGCATCATCTGTGAATGGCCTTAAAGAGCATGCAATGCTTTCTACTTGATCATTTATATATATTGTGAACAGCAACGGTCCTATCACACTTCCCTGTGATATTCTGAATATTACCTTTACATCTGTCAATTTTGTTCTGTTAAGAGCAATGTGTTGAGTTCCATCTGCAAGAATGTCTTGAATCCAATTGCAAGTCTTCTCCAATACTCTGTGAGCCCATATTTTTTTAATTAATCAGCAATGCAGGACAGTGTCAAATGCCTTACTGAAATCAAGGAACATGGCATCTACGTGAGCGCCATTGTCCACTGCACTGTGGATCTCATGGAGAAACAGAGCGAGCTGAGTTTTGCAGGATCTATGTTTGCAGAATCCATTTTGATTTGTATAGAGATGATCATTTTCCAAAAACATGATAATTCTTGAGAATAAAACATGTTCCATAATTCTACAACAGATTGATGTCAACAATATTGGTCTATAATTGTGTCGATCTGTCTTATGGCCTTTCTTAAAAACGGGAATGACCTGTGCTTTTTTTTCCAGTCATTAGGTACCTTTTGTTGCTCAAGCAATCTACGATAAACTACTGCTAGAAAGGGAGCAAGTTCTTTTGCATAATCTTTAAAGAGTCTTATAGGTATCTCATTTGTTCCTGACACCTTTCCACTACTGAGCGATTTTAGCTGCTTTTTAATTCTGCAATCGGTTATCTCAATATCTGCCATTTCGACATTGGCATAACAATTGAAAGGATGGACAGTGTTACAATCTGCTGCGGTGAAATAACTTCGGAAGACCAAATTCAGTATTTCGGCTTTCTCTCTGTTATCTTCTGTTTCGGTGCCGGTGTGGTCACTGAGAGAACGAATAGATGATTTTGACCCACTTACTGATTTTACATACAACCAAAATCTCTTAGGGTTTTTACTCAGGTCGGTTGACAACATCTTACTTTTAAAATCATTGAATGCTTCTCTCATAGCTCTCCTTACACTCATTTTCACTTTGTTCAGCTTTTATTTATTAGCTAGGTTTTTACTTCTCTTGAATCTGAAATGAAGTGCCCTTTGTTTACGTAGTGCTTTTTTAACATGGCAATTAAACCATGGTGGATCTTTCCCATACCTTAAAACCTTACTAGGGCATATTGAATGATGCCTTTGAATTTTTTTCCATTTGTTCTCCACATCTTTGTCCTCTTCACTGAATATTTGATGCTGACTGCTGATATATTCTGAAATTTGTATCCTGTCACCCTTGCTGAGCAAATATATCTTCCTACCTTTCTTAACATTTGTTATAGGCCCTGTCGTCATAGATGCTGTCACAGCCTTATGATCACTGATACCTTCCTCTACGTTAACGGATTCAATAAGTTCAGGTCTATTTGTTGTCAGGAGATGTAAGACATTATCCTTTTGAGTTGGTTTTCTAACTATCTGCTCAAGGTAATTTTCGGACAAGACATCCAGGACAATGCCTCGTGAATCCCTGTCTCGGGCGCCAGTTTTGATGGCATAAGACTCCCAGTCTTTATCTGGTAAGTTGAGGTCACCCCCTGTTACAACAGCATGATCAGGAAAATTAATATTGATATTCTGCAAGTTGTGTCTGAAGTGCTCTACAACTACAGATCCCGACCCAGGTGGTCTATAGAAGCATCTGATCACCATTTTTGACTGGACAAATGTAAGGATGTAGAGGCGCATATCACTAGGGGTAAGATAGATACTGCCTACAGGAAAATTAAAGAGACCTTTGGAGAAAAGAGAACCACTTGCATGAATATCAAGAGGTCAGATGGAAACCCAGTTCTAAGCAAAGAAGGGAAAGCAGAAAGGTGGAAGGAGTATGTAGAGGGCCTATACAGGGGCGATGTTCTTGAGGACAATATTATGGAAATGGAAGAGGAGGTAGATGAAGATGAAATGGGAGATATGATACTGCGTGAAGAGTTTGACACAGCACTGAAAGACCTAAGTTGAAACAAGGCCCCGGGAGTAGACAACATTCCATTAGAACTACTGACAGGCTTGGGAGAGCCGGTGCTGACAAAACTCTATCATCTGGTGAGCAAGATGTATGAGACAGGCGAAATTCCCTCAGACTACAAGAAGAATATAATAATTCCAATCCCAAAGAAAGAAGGTGTTGACAGATGTGAAAATTACCGAACTATCAGTTTAATAAGTCACAGCTGCAAAATACTAACGCGAATTCTTTACAGACGAATGGAACAACTGGTAGAAGCTGACCTTGGGGAAGATCAGTTTGGATTCCGTAGAAATGTTGGAACACGTGAGGCAATACTGAACCTACAACTTATCTTAGAAGAGAGATTAAGGAAAGGCAAACCTACATTTCTGGCATTTGTAGACTTAGAGAAAGCTTTTGACAATGTTGACTGGAATACTCTCTTTCAAATTCTGAAGGTGGCAGGGGTAAAACACAGGGAGCGAAAGGCTATTTACAATTTGTACAGAAAGCAGATGGCAGTTATAAGAGTCGAGGGACATGAAAGGGAAGCAGTGGTTTGGAAGGGAGTGAGACAGGGTTGTAGCCTCTCCCCGATGCTATTCAATCTGTATATTGAGCAAGCAGTAAAGGAAACAAAAGAAAAATCTGGAGTAGGTATTAAAATCCATGGAGAAGAAATAAAAACTCTGAAGTTTGCCGATTACATTGTAATTCTGTCAGAGACAGCAAAGGACTTGGCAGAGCAGTTGAACGGAATGGACAGTGTCTTGAAAGGAGGATATAAGATGAACATCAACAAAAGCAAAATGAGGATAATGGAATGTGGTCAAATTAAGTCAGGTGATGCAGAGGGAATTAGATTAGGAAATGAGACACTTAAAGTAGTAAAGGAGTTTTGCTACTTGGGGAGCAAAATAACTGATGATGGTCGAAGTAGGGAGGATATAAAACATAGACTGGCAATGGCAAGGAAAGCGTTTCTGAAGAAGAGAAATTTGTTAACGTCGAGTATAGATTTAAGTGTCAGGAAGTCGTTTCTGAAAGTATTTGTATGGAGTGTAGCCATGTATGGAAGTGAAACATGGACAATAAATAGTTTGAACAAGAAGAGAATAGAAGCTATCGAAATGTGGTGCTACAGAAGAATGCTGAAGATTAGATGGGTAGATCATATAACTAATGAGGAGGTATTGAATAGGATTGGGGAGAAGAGGAGTTTGTGGCACAACTTGACAAGAAGAAGGGACCGGTTGGTAGGACATGGGACATGTTCTGAGGCATCAAGGGACCACAAATTTAGCATTGTAGGGCAGCGTGGAGGGTAAAAATCGTAGAGGGTGACCAAGAGATGAATACACTAAGCAGATTCAGAAGGATGTAGGTTGCAGTAAGTTCTGGGAGATGAAGAGGCTTGCACAGGATAGAGTAGCACGGAGAGCTGCATCAAACCAGTCTCAGGACTGAAGACCACAACAACAACACATGGGCTAGGTTTATGTAACAAATACAAGATGCCATACAACAGTATAGATAGTGAGGAATAAGCACAACTACAATGACTGTCACTGTACAAAAGTACATGAACTACATATACAATAACATAGGCAGTGTAACGCACAACATAAAAAAAAAACAGCCAATAGCTACTGTACAAGTATAGTTAATGATCTAACAGGACAATAGTTCACATTGGATACAATTTATGGTGTAGCCACGAGGCAAGATAGGTACAGTACAGTTTTAGCTAGTGTTAAATAACACAATGAGTGAAATCAGAAAGAGTGATCACCAGGCAGTGATGGCATATATAGATGGCATGTCATAGGTGATGCTGGAAGGTGCCTGCACAGCCCACCATGTGCGGTCGCTTGGCAGCAGTGTCTCCCCCTGGCAGCCATGCTTTGCAATAGTGGACACAGTGTGACAGTCATATCATATGTGCCAGTCATGTGTCTTGGTAAGTCAACCCCCACCCGATGATGTTGAGCAGTGCTCCAAACCAGGCCGATGTTGTTGGAAACATCAGATAGCCCCTCTAGTTTTGCCAGCTCCTGCTCAGTACAGACAGAAGCACACATCTGGAAAGTCCCCACCTGACAATGCAGTCTTAGTCATGGTGGCTCCGACATTGGTTGCAGAGGCCACTGACTCAAGTCCACATCGGGTTCTGGCATGGAAGGGAACTCCAGTGGTGAGGCCTGGGCCGATACCACAGCCTGATCTTCTCCTGACATCCAGTACTAGACCAAGAAACCTATAAACAGAGGGAGATGAGGGCAAGGACAGGATTGGCGAACAGGGCTGTGAACCAGAGGGCAGGTACAGCTTCGAATCAGGAGGGGAGATAGCAGAAGGCCCAATGGAAGAGAAATGAAAGGCAGCATCACCATAATGTATGTCTGCCAGACGTGGCAGCAGCTGGGTCCTCCACACATATGGAGCTGATTTTGATGGCATGCCACCACTGTCCGGTCCCACATGGCCAGAGTGAACATGCAGTGTCCTCACTGCTTCTGTTGCACACCTGCCAGAATCCATGTGACCTGGCATCCAAAACTTTGCAGCCACACAAGGGTGCCTGTCCAGAAGCATGGAGACGGTGCTGCGGATGGCCCCACAGATGTTGGCAGCTTGAGACGGAGGAGTGTGTGGGGCTTATGGTCATGGAGGATTTTCACTATACTCTTCTTCCCTATTGGTGTTGAGCTGCAGCAATACAAAAAATGTTAGCACCTCATCCGTAGAAGCATCAGCCACATATTACTTCATCTGCATTTTAAAAGCGAGTCTTTTGGTGTCACCATTTGATTGGAGGTGCGGGGCAAAGTCAGGACATGCGGGGACCAAGCAGCAATTGGTATTGTAATTGTAAACTGTCAAAGCTGCATTGGTAAAGTACCGGAACTTCAAGCGCTGATAGAAAGCACCGAAGCTGAAATCGTTATAGGTACAGAAAGCTGGCTGAAGCCAGAAATAAATTCTGCCGAAATTTTTACAAAGGCACAGACAGTGTTTAGAAAGGATAGATTGCATAAAACCAATGGTGGTGTGTTTGTCGCTGTTAGTAGTAGTTTATCCTGTAGTGAAGTAGAAGTGGATAGTTCCTGTGAATTGTTATGGGTGGAGGTTACACTCAACTACCGAGCTAGGTTAATAATTGGCTCCTTTTACCGACCTCCCGACTCAGCAGCATTAGTGGCAGAACAACTGACAGAAAATTTGGAATACATTTCACATAAATTTTCTCAGCATGTTATAGTCTTAGGTGGAGATTTCAATTTACCAGATATAGACTGGGACACTCAGATGTTTAGGACCGGTGGTAGGGACAGAGTATCGAGTGACATTATACTGAGAGCATTATCTGAAAATTACCTCGAGCAATTAAACAGAGAACTGACTCATGGAGATAACATCTTGGACCTACTGATAACAAACAGACCTAAACTTTTCGACTCTGTAAGCGCAGAACAGGGAATCAGTGATCATAAGGCCGTTGCAGCATCCCTGAATATGGAAGTTAATATGAATATAAAAAAGAGAGGAAGGTTTATCTGTTTAACAAGAGTAATAGAAGGGAGATTTCAGACTACCTAACAGATCAAAACGAAAATTTCTGTTCCGACACTGACCAAGTTGAGTGTTTATGGAAAAAGTTCAAGGCAATCGTAAAATACGTTTTAGACAGGTACGTGCCGAGTAAAACTGTGAGGGACGGAAAAAACCCACCGTGGTTCAACAACAAAGTTAGGAAACTACTGCGAAAGCAAAGAGAGCTTCACTGCAAGTTTAAACGCAGCCAAAACCTCTCAGACAAACAGAAGCTAAACGATGTCAAAGTTAGCGTAAGGAGGGCTATGCGTGAAGTGTTCAGTGAATTCGAAAGTAAAATTCTATGTACCGACTTGACAGAAAATCCTAGGAAGTTCTGGTCTTACATTAAATCAGTAAGTGGCTCAAAACAGCATATCCAGACACTCCAAGATGATGATGGCATTGAAACAGAGGATGACACGCATAAAGCTGAAATACTAAACACCTTTTTCCAAAGCTGTTTCACAGAGGAAGACCGCACTGCAGTTCCTTCTCTAAATCCTCGCACAAACGAACAAATGGCTGACATCAAAATAAGTGTCCAAGGAATAGAAAAGCAACTGGAATCACTCAACAGAGGAAAGTCCACTGGACCTGACAGGATACCAATTCGATTCTACACAGAGTACGCGAAAGAACTTGCCCCCCTTCTAACAGCCATGTACCGCAAGTCTCTAGAGGAACGGAAGGTTCCAAATGATTGGAAAAGAGCACAGGTAGTCCCAGTCTTCAAGAAGGGTCGTTGAGCAGATGTGCAAAACTATAGACCTATATCTCTGACGTCGATCTGTTTTAGAATTTTAGAACATGTTTTTTGCTCGCGTATCACGTCATTTCTGGAAACCCAGAGTCTACTCTGTAGGAATCAACATGGATTCCGGAAACAGCAATCATGTGAGACCCAACTCGCTTTATTTGTTCATGAGACCCAGAAAATATTAGATACAGGCTCCCAGGTAGATGCTATTTCCCTTGACTTCCGGAAGGCATTCGATACCGTTTCGCACTGTCGCCTGATAAACAAAGTAAGAGCCTACGGAATATCAGACCAGCTGTGTGGCTGGATTGAAGAGTTTTTAGCAAACAGAACACAGCATGTTGTTATCAATGGAGAGACGTCTACAGACGTTAAAGTAACCTCTGGCGTGCCACAGGGGAGTGTTATGGGACCATTGCTTTTCACAATATATATAAATGACCTAGTAGATAGTGTCGGAAGTTCCATGCGGCTTTTCGCGGATGATGCTGTAGTATACAGAGAAGTTGCAGCATTAGAAAATTGTAGTGAAATGCAGGAAGATCTGCAGCGGATAGGCACTTGGTGCAGGGAGTGGCAACGGACCCTTAACGTAGACAAATGTAATGTATTGCGAATACATAGAAAGAAGGATCCTTTATTGTATGATTATATGATAGCGGAATAAACACTGGTAGCAGTTACTTCTGTAAAATATCTGGGAGTATGCATGCGGAACGATTTGAAGTGGAATGTAGTCCATCAACAAAGGAGGTGGCTTACAAAAAGACTCGTTCAACCTATACTTGAGTATTGCTCATCAGTGTGGGATCCGTACCAGGTCGGGTTGACAGAGGAGATAGAGAAGATCCAAAGAAGAGCGGCGCGTTTCGTCACAGGGTTATTTGGTAACCGTGATAGCATTACGGAGATGTTTAGCAAACTCAAGTGGCAGACTCTGCAAGAGAGGCGCTCTGCATCGCAGTGTAGCTTGCTCACCAGGTTTTGAGGGGGTGCGTTTCTGGATGAGGTATCGAATATATTGCTTCCCGACTGGAACAGAAAAGGGAGGTAATGACAGTGGCACATAAAGTGTCCTCCGTCACACACCGTTGGGTGGCTTGCGGAGTATAAATGTAGATGTAGATGTAGAGGTGGAAAGGTGGAGACAGCAGGTGTTGAATTCCATTTCTGTGGCAGAACTCACTGGAAACTGGGGAGCAAAAGTGTGGTCCACTGTAAGACACCAACATGAGAGGAAGTCCTTCAATATCAAACATTCTGTTGAGTGCTGCAGCTGTAGCCTTTGCACTCCTTGACTGACAATTGACCACATACTGGAAGTTGGAGTATGCATCGAGGAAAATCAGCCAGGTGGTATCCAGGAAGGGGCCCACAAAAGTTGACATGAACCTTTGAAATATTGCTGGTGCACCCCAAAAACTAATCATTTGAAACAATACAGGGTGTACATGAATTCTGGGAACACTTTCAGTTATTTATTGCACAAGACCTAAACATTGTACAGATGTCATGCATATTTTGTTTTGAAGAGAAACCCTGAAAGTTTTTTTACAAACATTTGATATGCGAACCATGAGTGACCCAGCAAACGTCAATATGGTAATTGAATTCTTGCCATACCCATCCCAGCAGGGCATCATCGACTGTGGCAGTTGCTTCCTGTATTCTCTCCTGGAGCTCTGCTACATCACGTGGTAGAGGCGGTTGTAGTGTTGGCTGAAGAGCCAACACTGTGTTTCTAGAGGAGGCCGAAATGCACGCGTTTAATTACACGCTGACTGGTGTGAGGTCTGGAACAGGACAATATCTTGAGAATTGCAAATAAAGTACGTAGTTGATATAATACTTAACTTTAATCCACAATTGTAGAACATCTCTCTTAACGGTACATGTTATAACCACAATATATATAGCAAAGGATTATGGCGCCTTGCTAGGTCGTAGCAAATGACGTAGCTGAAGGCTATGCTAACTATCGTCTCGGCAAATGAGAGTGTATCGGTCAGTGTAGCTTCACTAGCAAAGTCGGCTGTACAACTGGGGCGAGTGCTAGGATGACTCTCTAGACCTGCCGTGTGGCGGCGCTTGGTCTGCAATCACTGATAGTGGCGACACGCGGGTCCGACGTATACTAATGGACCGCGGCCGATTTAAAGGCTACCACCTAGCAAGTGTAGTGTCTGGCGGTGACACCACAGCGGTACATACACCAGATCCTTAATGTGTCCCCACAGAAAAAAGTCACATGGAGTGAGATCTGGTGATCGGGGAGGCCATTTCATGAAACAGCTGTCCCCTTCTGTAGCACGGCACCTGCACTCACCATGTTTGCGACCAGAGTTGACTATCAGCAAATTACCAAACTATGCTGTGGCAGTATACATGGGGGAAAAAAAAACTTTCAGGGCTTCTCTTCAAAATGACATATGTATGATATCTGTACAATGTTTGGTTCTTGTGCAATAAATAATTGAAAATGTTCCCGGACTTTATGTACACCCTGTATAATCCATGCAGCATGTTGACTACCAGAATCTTCTGTGATTCCTCATCCAGGGGTAGTTAAGAGTAAGCTTTGGAGAGATTGACCTGCAGAAACTGCTAGCTTCTCGCAAGTGCAAAGAAAAGCTCATCTAGTTTTGGAATGGGATACATATCAACCTCTGACCGGGAATTGAACATAACATTAGTCTCCATAAAAGCACAGTTTTCCTGACAGGTTTTGACAACAACCAGGAATGTTGCCCACTGACTTACAGACATGGATTCAATGATGTCCAAGGCTGTCAATCTATCTAGCTCATTTTTGACAGCATGCCCCAGTGCGAAGGGCATGAGTCATGCAGAGAAGAATAGAATTTAACAGGGATGCAGAGGCACTTATGGCCCACATTTTCCCAAATGAACAGCATTTCTTTGCTGAGAGATGAGCTTCTTTCCTGCAAAAGCTACTTTCAGTAGCCATTGGATTTGAAAAAGCTCAATTGAATGTGTGTAAAACAAGAGTAATTACAATGACTGACTGTTCCTGGTCAAGTCAGGTTTGTTAACAAACCATGTCCAGTAGACAAGCTGAATGATTAAAACTTGTTATGGGGCACTCCTAGAATGAGAGTCTGTGTTGCTTATCGCTAGTAAACCTTTGTGGAATAATTTAAGCCATGTAGACTACAAGTGTCAAATATCAAACTGCTCATCTCAGCATCCTCTACATTGCCATGGAAAGTTTTAAACATCCACCATTACACAGTACATATGCTGCCTCACAGAATTTATTGTTGAAAAGCTTCACCTGCTCATGATGTGTAGTGTTTCCTTGGTGAACACAATTAACCTGTGTGAAAAGGAAAATGTGGTGTTGTGTAAAATAATTTTTGATCCTTTAATGAAGATGACAAATCAAAATAATTAAAATCCACATCTGTAGAAATACCCTGAAATCATTCCTTAACTGGTTTGTGACTTCACTGTTTCTCCTATCAAAATCATAATATATTTTATTTCTTTCTGCAGTTTGTTAGCTTTTACTTTTCTAAAATCAGATAACTGTTCATTATACACAAGTGTCCAAAATACAAAAATTATAAGAAGTAAAATCTAGAGAACAAGTTATGAATTTGTGTAAAGGTGCTGCATGTGCTCTATGAATACAATGTTGTGCCTTCAGTAACTTCTTTCTTTTTGGGCTCTAACAGCACGACAGAATCACTAAACTAAACTCCGTCCGAACAGACCTTGGCAGGTCCAACGGTACCGACCGGCCGCCGTGTCATCCTCTGCCCACGGGCATCTCTGGAGGCAGATACAGAGGGGCATGCGGTCAGCACACCATTCTCCCAGCCATATGTCAGTTTATGAGAGCAGGGCCGCTACCTCTCAGTCAAGCGGCTCCTAATTTTTGCCGCACAAGGGCAGAGTGCACCGCACTTGTCAATAGCACTCAGCAGACCGGACGGTCACCCATCCAAATGCTAGCCCAGCCCGACATTGCTTAACTTTGGTGATCTGATGGGAGCTGGTGTTACCGCTGTGGCGAGGCCATTGGCACAGAATCACTAGTGTATTCATAAATAAGTAAATGGTTACTATGACTAAGCACCCCAACAGAACATCGAGGCCATAATACTGACAACCAGTGTTTAAATCACAGTTGAAATTTTTGTACCAATGCCAGTGAATTGTGTGCTTCAATAACTCATGGCCTCTTAAAAAAAATGCATTGTATGAAGGATAGTGAAAAGAACCTGGACTCAGTGTGTGAAATATTATTGCAATGGGAATTTTATATTTATTGAGCTGGCATTACTAGCAGAGAAGACATAAAGGTAGAGATGGAGGTGGTGGTGACGTGTATGTAGTGAGTTTGTGTCAGTTTGAACTGATGTTAAATGTTAAATGTTTCAGGAGGCTGTTAAAGGAGCAAGAAGGTTCCTCTCTGGCACTGGAAAGCATGGGACAACTCAAAACTTGACAGAAGATTTTTCTCCACAATGACACTAGCTTTACTTTAAATATCATATGTATAATACTTGACTCTATAATGACACTTGGTAATGTTTCATGAAATAAATTTTATTTTATCAAAAACAGTAATGTACTGAAGACTTTCTGACCGTTCACTGTGTGTAGGTCCCATCATCAAGAAGAATCTTCAGAGATGTGGGGTGACTCAAGGTATACGTTAACAAAAGAAAAACAGTTGTTAGAAAGTGTCACTACAGTGTGCTTACACAGGTTAAATTTAACACAAAAAAACCAACACATCAGCTGCTTATATTGCAAGAAGATGTTTCTTCTTTAGTCATATGAAATGAGAGCTGTTTGTCTCCTGCTGGTAGCTTAGTATTTATGACCACATTAATACTCATCAAAGTTGTCTACCTTTGTAACAGTTACATAAATTTGTAATAATTAAGGCTTGTTTACAATGAACATTGATAGTTGTCATGCAACCAATGAGTCTTTAAAGCATGAATCCAAATTAATTAAATAGTGTCTGTGGCCAATAAGATGTTTTTAAATTTTCTTTTCATTTTGTGAGAATTTGTTTCTTTCTTGTGCCATGTTTGTTTGATAATGATTTGAAAGACCATTGTGTCAGAATGTGGACCCCTACTCTGGTTCCTAGAAAGTCAAGCAAAGTGTTCTTTTGTGTTGTTTTGTGATTGTATAGATAACAGTTTAACTTAATCTTGATCATGTTGAGCTCCACAGTTGATATCTATTTATATTAATAAGAAACCACCACTGCTATATTTATACATATTTATTACATCACAACCGATTTCATTAAAAAGAACATAATCGATTTAACTGCCAATAGTCTTCATAAGAAATCCCCACAGATTTGTGCCATGACTTGAGAAGTCTAGTTGTCTTATGCAGTCAAATGCCAAAGAAACTGGTGTAGGCATGCACATTCAAATACAGAGATATGTAAACAGGCAGAATACGGTCCTGCGGTTGACAGCGCCTATACAAGACAACAAGCGGGCACAGTTGTTAGATAGGTGACTGCTGCTACAATGGCAGGTTATAAAAATTTGAGTTTGAACATGGCGTTACAGTCGGTGCACTAGCCATGAGATGCAGCATCTCTGAGGTAGCGATGAACTGTTGATTTTCCTGTACAACCATTTCACAAGTCTATCGTGGATATCAGGAATCCAGTAAAACATCAAATCGCTGCAGCTGGAAAAAAATCCTGCAAGAACAGGACCAACAATGACTGAAGAGAATTGTTCAACATGACAGAAGTGTAACCCTTTCGCAAATTGCTGAAGATTTCAGTGCTGGGCCATTAATAAGTGTCAACGTGTGAACCATTCAATGAACATCATTGATATGGGCTTTTGGAGCCGAAGGCCCACTCATGTTCCATTGACGACTGCATGACACAAAGCTTTACGTCTCACTTGGGCTCGTCAACACAGACATTGGACTGTTGATGATTGGAAACATGTTGCCTGGTCGGACGAGTTTCATTTCAAATTATTTTGAGCAGATGGACATGTACAAGTATCGAGACAACCTCATGAATCCATGGACCCTGCATGTCAACAGAGGATTGTTCAAGCTGGTGGACACTTTGTAATGGTGTGAGACATGCAGTTGGAGTGATATGGGGTCCCCAATACATCTAGATACGACTGACAGGTGATGCGTACGTAAGTATCCTGTCTGATCCTGCATCCATTCATATCCATTGTGCATTCCGATGGACTTGGGCAATTCCAGCAGCTCAATGCGACACCCCACATGCCCAGAATTGCTACAGAGTGGCTCCAGGAATGCTCTTCTGAATTTAAACACTTCTGCTGGCCACAAACTCCCTAGACATGAACATTATTGAGCATATCTGGGATGCCTTGCAACATGCTGTTCAGAAGAGTTCCCCATCCCCTTGTACTCTTACAGAGAATATGAATAGTGTACACAAGGGATATAGGTTCTTACTTCGTCCAAATATGTGTGTGTTATTCAGTATGACACATATTCGATAGCTTGCAAGTAACCATAAAATGTGTACTTGCAAAGACAGTGCATTTCAAGAGGAGTTGGAAGTGTTTTATTGGCTGGCAACTTCTTCATTAATGAATATCTTAGCAAACATATAAATGTCACATAATGTGAGTTTGGTTTCTATCTATCAAAAGTTAAGAAATGAGAACACTGTAAATGGAGATTAAAAATTATTTTGATGATGTGTCGCTACAACAGCCTGCAGTTTATGTGGTGTACTTGTTATAAGGCATGACAAGGTTCACGATAGTAAAGGAATGCTGGCACAAACTGGCCCCTAGCTCAGGGATCACAAAATGCATATCCATCAATGATGGGCAAAGTTCCCTGAAGTATTTGCTATCTTGAACAACTCTGAGGCAAATGTTTTAAATTTTGTGGACATTGTGAGCATTATCCTCATAATTGTATTATCCTTATAAGAACTGATTTACCATCTCTCCACAATGACTGAGATACTGAACTCAATAGAGGAAAAGGTTAATATTATTCATTTTACTTAATATTCATTTATACAGGGTTATTACAAATTATTGAAGCAATTTCACAGCTCTACAATAACTTTATTATTTGAGATATTTTAACAATGCTTTGCACACACATACAAAAACTCAAAAAGTTTTTTTAGGCATTCACAAATGTTCGATATGTGCCCCTTTAGTGATTCGGCAGACATCAAGCCGATAATCAAGTTCCTCCCACACTCGGCGCAGCATGTCCCCATCAATCAGTTCGAAAGCATTGTTGATGCGAGCTCGCAGTTCTGGCACGTTTCTTGGTAGAGGAGGTTTAAACACTGAATCTTTCACATCATTATGCGTGAAACTTTCCCGCATGCGTTCAACTGTTTCTTCGCTCACTGCAGGCCGACCCGTTGATTTTTCCTTACAGAGGCATCCAGAAGCTTTAAACTGCGCATACCATCGCCGAATGGAGTTAGCAGTTGGTGGATCTTTGTTGAACTTCGTCCTGAAGTGTCGTTGCACTGTTATGACTGACTGGTGTGAGTGCATTTCAAGCACGACATACGCTTTCTCGGCTCCTGTCGCCATTTTGTCTCACTGCACTCTCGAGCGCTCTGGCGGCAGAAACCTGAAGTGTGGCTTCAGCCGAACAAAACTTTATGAGTTTTTCTACGTATTTGTAGTGTGTCGTGACCATATGTCAATGAATGGAGCTACAGTGAATTTATGAAATCGCTTCAATCATTAGTAATAGCCCTGCATTTATTCCTAGTTTTTACTCTGTGTTAATATAATTTTATTTGGCAGGAAGTTTTATTTGACAGGTTTATTTTAGTGTCCTTTGTAGAGAAATCTGTTTTATGTAGGCCAGTAATCTTTCCTGGCCAACCTATTGCTCGATTTTGTTCCTTTGATGGAAAATATTTTAAGTTTTTAGTGTGATATTGTTATTATGGCTGCTACAAGCAGCTACACATTGTCATGGAGAAGGAAACCATGTGGCCAGTGGCAGGTACAGCAGAACTGCGTGTCTGACACCTTGTTCCTGTGGTGGCCACAGCACACAGCAGAGCCTCATGCCTAACGCCATGCGCCTGACGGTGAAACATCCATCACTAAACCTGCACCAATAAACAGTTTGTTGTTTTAAGCAATTTTCATGATGTCTAACAGCTTGCAGTAGTATTCTGAGTTCATCATTTTTCTGTTGTGAAGGAAGGTACTGAATGTCACATCCTTAGTAGTAGTCGTAGTTGTAGTAGTAGTAGGCTTCTAAGGGACTCGAAGCTCCTGTGCTGATTTCACATGATTCCTCCAGATTCTGTCTTCTGATGCCTCTTGCCAGTTATTTATTTCCAATCTTTCACATGTGCAATCAATTTCATTGCACCAAGTACTCCTGGGTCTCTCCTTAGTCTTTTGCCATATGGCTTCTCCCTGAACATTCTTGCCTTTTGCCATATGGCTTCTCCCTGAATATTCTTGCCTTTTGCCATATAGCTTCTCCATGAATATTCTTAACACAATTGGTCTGATTTCATCCTCATCAGATGTCCAGCCTATTGCAGTGTTCTAGCATTTATTATGTTTACTGTCATTCGTTGTTGAGATAGCTCATGTATTTCTGTGTTGTGTCTTCTCTTCCAGTATTGTGATTAATTGTCATAATATGGACCAAAGATTTTTTCTATAAACTATATTCTCAGACACTTGTAAATGGTGGTGTTCTGTTTTTGTTAGGCTCCATAATTCTGCCCCATAGATTATAACTGGTCTGATGATTGTATTATATAACTTTATTTTAGTTTTCCTAGTCAGCAGTTTGGACTCTAAGAGATTTTGTATTGCATAATATGCTCAGTTAGCATTTTGCAGTCCCACTTTTATTTCTATCTGTCTCTGATTTTGTTAATCTATCACTGATCCCAGAAATTTGAACTGTTCGACATGCTCGAATTTGTGTTCAACTATTAGATGTGATTGGTTATCCCATTGATCTCTACATCTTTGAACTATCATGTATTTCGTTTATGACTGTCACATCCTTTGTATATGAAAATATAAAGTTGGTTTACTTACTAACAGCATACTAATTTCACTGTTCTCTGAAGTATCATTATGAAACCACAGATTATTAAAGGTCTCAGTGCAATGCAAAATTTCTAAAATGTACTCATAACAAACTTGGCAACATGGGGAACAGACCACGTGTTGCCAAGGTTGTTTTAAGTATGTTGCAGAATTTGCACTGGGAAGCTATTACGTGGCTTCCATAGAGTCCCGATCTCTCCTCATGTGGTTTCCATATTTTTGGAGTCCTGAAGAAAGACGTTCATGGCTGTTGATTTGCTTTGGATGAAGATATCCACAACTGGTTCTGCAGGCAACAGCAAACACTTTTCCACGAAGGCACTGACCACCTTGTCTCATAGTGAGATAAATGTGTTAACAATTATGGTGATTACTTTTGAAATAATAAACAAATTCTTGTTTTCATTTGACTGTCCCTTATATGTTGCCAATGGCCTTGTTACAGTGGTAACACTGGTTCCCGTCATATCACTGAAGTTAAGTGCTGTTGGGCTTGGCTAGAGGGTCTGCAGAGTGCTGTTGGCAAGAGGGGTGCACCCAGTCCTTGTGAGGCCAATTGGGGAGCTACTTGATTGAGAAGTAGCAACACCAGTCACAAAAACCGATAACAGCTGAGAGAGCAGTGTGCTGACCACATGCCCCTCCGTACCTGCATTCAGGGTTGAGGAAGACACAGTGGTCAGTGAGTACCATTGAGCCTTCTGGCCTGTTCAGATGGTGTTCCCTCCCCCCCCCCCCCCCCCCCCCATTTCCCCATATGTTGTGACTTTGTGACTCATAGATGTGTAGGTTGGATAGTAGGCAGGTTACACACAAAGTGCAGTGACCCAGGTTCGTACTTGGTCTAGCACAGAGCTTCGGTGTCAAAAAGGCCCACAGTACTATAACCTATGCCACACAGGGGAAGACTAATTCTGAAAGTAACCAGTAATTGAAGTTCAGCAAAGTACACTATACAGTATGTGAGGGGTTTGAAATGTAGGAGGAATGTAAATGTAACAGGTGTTGTTGAACTATCTCCAGAAGCAGCAGCATATGTCATAATGTGTAAGACGATGAGACTGACTGTACTTACGTTAGCTTTTTTTATTGTTGATAAGTAAATGTCATAGCATTATTATATCCGTGCATTTTTGCTTTTGAATGATATGTGTATGAGAGAACCCCTGCAATGAACTACTGAAGTTAGAATGCATGAGAAATGAATAGTCCAATATTCCACAATTTGTAGTTTTTAAAGTGATTTATTTGTTCCACAAATACAGGAAATGATATTATTCAAATCTTTAATTTAGATTCATGCTGTAAAACTTACTTTCAGAATAAAGCAACTGTAAGAAGATAAGCATCAGTAAAATCTACTGTAATTCTCTTTGGATTTCAAATTCTCAGAGAGTGTAGCATCACCAGCATCGTTTGCACTCATCTGGGCTCCCAATCTTGCGAGTGCATCTGCTTTCTGGTTGCCTTCAATACCACTGTGTCCAGGAACATAATGCTGTAAGCAAAGAACTTTATAGTGAACCTCCTCAAGCAAAATATTCCAATTAAGCATTCCAATTGCTTGTCCTACACAGAACTCAGTACTTGTGAGCCAAGCGCCATCTATAGTTTCAGGATGTCGGTAATGGAACTCTCTCCAGTCAACCAATTAAGATAAATAAAACTCAACAGAAAATTGAGCTTCTTTTGTACATTTTTGGGGATAATATATAATTTGGGGACAAACAAGTAAGCACAACTATTGCAAAGGAACCAGTAACGATAGATGCAATTTGCTAGGTTGATATCTCCATCAATACATTCTTACTCAAAAACTTGCACTTTCAGTATTGTGCACCATACCATCGCAACATGTAGAAGGAATCAAGTTGTAAAACTTACCTGCAATGTTAAAATTTGTTTTATGTGCCATTCCACTGCTTACCTAAATGTTGAGTGGTTAACATCATTAATTCATTATTTGTATTACACCAAACATAAAGTGTAGTAGAAATAACAGAAAGTAAAAATAGAGAACATTTATCACACTACAATTAATGTGCATGATAATCTGATTTTGTAATGAATTCTGTTACTCAAATATGAGAACATTTGCATAATCTATTTTGAGCAACTCATTGTTTCCTGTCATTGGCGCGTAAGTATGTAAGTGCATTTTAATTTTTTCTGAGATATAACACATTTCTTTTGCAGAGAATTCAATGATAAACATATCTACAAAATATTTATATTAGTTTTTTCTGCCATTTAATGGAAGGAGTGAAGGTAGCTATTCACAATTTGATTGTGTTTCATAGTCCAGGGTGATATCGGGTAATGAGTTGGTACACATCATCTGCAACTAGTTCTTAGACCACTGATTCTCAATCTAGTCAGAAAATTAATAACATTATGTGGATGTGGTGCAGGAGGTCTGTTTTCAGACATGTTTTGCTGGATTGTTCCTATCTGTGAAGGCTGTTACTTTTTACTTAGGAAGATTTCATCAAGTGTAATCACAATTAGTAAGACCCGTATCCCAGCAACTATTCCATGATGCTAAATTGTCACTATACAAAAATATTGCAGGACCACTATCTCAGGCAATTACAGCCTTCTGCTGGAATTTTTTGTGCTAACAATTGCACAGTATGTGGTTTACAATTAGTAACAGTAATTTAAGTTTTTTATGCTGAGAGATGGTGTAATACTGAATTTCTTTTATTTCCACTGTGAGATAACTCAGAAGAGTCAGATGTTTAAGCTGATGATGATGATGATGATGATGACAATCACGATTATGTCCTGTTGTTTCCTGAGCTTTTGTCTACTCCAGGTAACATCAGAAATTAGGACAGGTAGTTACGTAGAACAAATTGTCAACAATTATGTATCTCCTTATCCACTGACAGATGAAAACAATGTTGAGAATGAAACTGAAGTTTACAAACAAAATGATGAAATAGGTCATTGTACAGTTTGTGACCATTCGAAGGGATACATTTACCTTCATCTACTCAACGAAACCTACTATGAACTTTGCTTTGATAGACAATGAATATGTGCATGTTTAAAAATTATTTCTACAATGGCCAGGATCTGATTTCAAATGAATTTGTAAGCCAAACAGAAGAATAGTGCACAGTGGAAACAGCCTGTCGACATGAAGAACCAGAGCCAACTACGAGAAAAGAAGATAAGTAAAACGTTTATTGTAAATCTTACTCCTCTCGTATTTTTGGGAAAAAAAAGGCTTCAGCACCGAAAATAGTAGTAACAATAACGACAAATCGTGGGAGGGGGAGATTACAGGGTGATATTGTGAAGGGGTGGCAGTGTGTGCAAGGTGATGGACCTGATTTCTGTCCTTTATATGGGAAGTTGGGCTGCAGGTGACAGAGTATTAAAATCCTTGTGGTAAACTGCCAAAGCATTCACAGCAAAATGCTAGAAGCTGAGGCACTCATGAAAAGCTGTGAAGCTCACATAATACCTGAAATTGACAGCAGTGAGATTTTTGGGGAAAATTTGAGTGTATATTGAAAGGATAGGCAAATCAGAAATGGAGGTGGTATATTTGTCACAGTAGACAAGAAACTCGAATCATCTGAGATAGAAATTGAAGCTGCATGTGAGATTGTTAGAGCAAGGCTCAGTATCAAGGGTGTGCATAAAATGATCCATCTATTGCCCACCAGACTCATCTCCTGGTGTAATCGAAAATATGAGAGAAGACCTCAGTTCACTTGTACATAAGATCCCCAATGATACTGTAACCACTGGTAGAAACATTCATCATCAAACAATTAAGTAGGAAAATTACAATTTTGTTAGTGGCAGATGTGATAAGACATACTGTAAAACATTACGAAATATCTTCTCTGAAAACTACCTAGAACAGATAGTTAGGAACCCCTCCCATGATGGAAATACATTGGGTCTAATGGCAACAAATAGACCTGACCTCTCTGCAGATGCCCTCATTGAACTGTTATCAGTGACCATGACATGGTTGTGGCAACAATGATTACCAAAGTATAAAGGACAACTAAAACAAGCAGAAAGATATATATATTCAGTAAACTAGATAAAAAATCAATAACGTCATATCTCAATGAGGAACTTGAAACTTTCAGCACAGAGGAACTATGGCTCAAGTTTAAAGAAATACTTGACAATGCACTGGGTGATATGTACCCAGTAGAACAGTTCACAATTGGAGGGAGCCTCAATGGTATACAGTCACTGTAAAGAAACTTCTAAAGAAACAGACATTACTGCATAATAGGTGTAAAACAAAGTGTAAGCCTATTGTTAGAGAGATGCTGAATGAAACGTGTTTGGCAGTCAAGAGAGTGATGTGTGATGCCTTCAATGGCTACTAAAAATGTTGTTAAATGATCTTTCACAGAACCCAAAGAAATTCTTTTCATATTCATTCACGGTACCAATGTTAGTGTCCAGCTCCTAGCAAATAAGACAGGATCTGAAATTGAAGGTGGCAAAACAAAAGCTGAAATGCTTCACTCTGTTTTCAAATGTTTCTTAACAAAGGAGAACCTTAGACAAATTGCCTCAATTTAAATCTCATATCATTGAAAAGTGGAATGAAATAAGTATTAGTGTCAGTTGTGTTGAGAAACAGCTGAAATTGCTGAAATTGAACAAAGCTCCAGGGTCCAGTGGAATCCCTGTCAGAGACTACGGTATACTGACTTTGCAGCTGAGTTAGCACCACTTCTATCTATAATCTATCACTGATCCCTCAAACAAAAAACTGTGCCCAGTTCTTGGAAAAAAGCACAGGTCATTCCCATCTACAAGATCAGTAGAAGAAGCAATCCACAAAACTACCATCCAATATCTGTGACATCAATTTGTTGTAGAATCTTAGAATGTATTCTGAGCTCAAACATAATGAGGTTTCTTGAACAAAATGATCTCAATGCCAACCAGCTTGGATTCCAAAAACATGGAACATGTGAAACCCAACTCGCACTTTACTTATGTGACATACTGAAAGCTTTAGATCAAGACAGTGAGGTAGATGCCGTACTTCTTAATTTCCAAAAAGCATCTGACCAGTACCACACCTGTTCTTATTGCCAAAAGCATGATCATACAGCATATCAAGTGAAATTTGTGACTGGATTGAAGATGTTTTGGAAGAGAGGATGCAGCATGTCATCTTGGATGGAGAGTCATCTTCAGATGTATATGTAACTTCAGGTGTACCAGAGGGAAGTGTGCTGGGAGCCTTGCTGTTCATGTTGTATATTAAAGAACTTGCAGACAATATTAATAGTAACATCACACTTTTTGCAGATGATGCAGTTATCATAAGTGGTGCAAAGATTGGCAACGTGCTTTAAATGCTCAGAAATGTAAAATTTTGCACTTCACAAAATGAAGAAACTTAGTATCCATTGACTGTCAAGGAATCACTGTTGGAGTTAGCCAACTCATACCTAGGTGTAGCACTTTGTAGGGATATGAAATGGAATGATCATTAAGGCTTAGTCATGGGTACAGAAGACGGTATACTTTGTTTTTTTGCTAGAATATTGGGGACATGCAATCATTCTACAAAGGAGACTGCTTACAAATCACTCATGCGACTGGCTCTAGAATATTGCTCAAGTGTGTGGAACCCAGACTAAATAGGACTAACAGTGGACATTGAACATATAAAGAGCAGGGCAGCACAAATGGTCACAGTTTTGTGTGGTCCATGGGGGAGTGTCACAGAGATACTGAAGGAACTGGACTGTAAGATCTTGAAGATAGACATAAATTATCCCTAGTGAGTCTATTAACAAAATTTCAAGAACCAGCTGTAAATGATGACTCTAGGAATATGCTACAATCTCCCTATGTATTGTTCACATACGGGTCATGAGGATATAATTAGAATAGTAACTGCAAGCACAGAGGCATTGAAACAATTATTCTCCCTGTGCTCCATACAGGAATGGAATGGGAAGAAATTATAATAACTGGTACAGTGGGATGTACCCTCTGCCATCTACCTGACATTGGTTTGCAGAGTATAGATGTAGATCTAGATGTAGATGTACCACAGCACAGATAAGAGCACTTGGATGCCCAAACATGCCAACACGAACTGTTGTGAACTGCTTTTTGGCAGTGGGACCTAGCAATCACACAGCTAACCTGTCTTTCATTCGTGCCACAGCATCAATGTGCACAGCTTCAACTGATGCGATCAGAGAATCATTTGGGAGATGGAATGCCATGCCGTTGCCTTCAGCAATAAAAGCAGATTCTGGATGCATGCAAGTGATTGTTGTTTGCCTGTACAATGTAGACCCAGTGAGCACTATCTTACAGAGTGCATTCATCCAAGACAAACTGGCCCCACTCCAGGCCTTATGATCTGGTGTGCAATAAGCTACAATTCTTGTTTATCCTTGGTGTTTCTGGAGGAGACACTAACCAGTACTCAGTACATGCACAATGTTGTTAGACACATTCTTTTGCCTATCTTGTAACAGGAAGGTGATGTGTTGTTCCAAATGAGTAATGCTAACCCACACACTGCCCACGAACTCAACGTGCTCTGGAAGACATGCAGTAGCTTTCCTGGTGAGCAAAATCTCCAGACTTGTCTCCAATTGAGCATGTGTGGGCTATGATGGGACGCGAATGTTTTGTCAACCAACAACTCTTACTTAATGACATGAGCAGGTGTGGCATAATGTATCCCAGGACAGTATTTGCCATCTTTACGATAGACTTGTCTCCAATTGAGCATGTATGGGCTATGATCGGACGCAAATGTTTTGTCAACCAACAACTCTTACTTAATGACATGAGCTGGTCAAGCAGGTGTGGCATAATGTATCCCAGGATAGGATTTGCCATCTGTACGATTGACTGGATGCCAGAGTCAGCACCTGCACTGCCGCGTGTGGAGGCTACACCGCAGGCTAATATAGGTGTTGCACCTGGTACCTCAGAACTGCGTGTGCTGTTGATCTGCAAATGTAATCATTTTATGTACTACACATGCATTGTTGGGCCAATAAATCTTGAGTGAAATGGACCCTCTATAACGGTGTACTAATTTTTTCGCTCTCCTCTTAATGAGATTCAAGGAACCTGACATTGGGGTTGGGTGAAACAGAGAGAGAGATTTATAGATCATCAAAAAATGCTGGTTTCATCCTAAGAAAAACAGATGAAATAATCATACACTGTAGATGTATGTTGAATAAGAAGGACCACGACATGGAATGTTTTGACTGTGGATGCCCTTATACAAAGTGTTATGTTCAAAGTGGAGATTTATATACTATTTATTGCAACCTGCTGACGAAAGTAGTACAAAGGAAGTATAGGCTGTATTGTGGGCCATTAACTTACTGTATGAACAAGTTTACTGTGAGGAATATTTTCCTTATGAACTTGATCAGTCTAGGGTAGTTCCAGTATAAAAAGTTTCAGACCAATTTCCATAGCCCCAGATTTTTCTACAGTGTTGGAATGTATAATTTATCAACTGTTTATCTGTTTAATTTGAAAAATCTAGGAATAATTTTAGTATTATGAAAAACCTTTCAACAGTCAGTGTCGTAGGATCTGTAGAAAATACCTCCTTCTGGTGTTTGAGGCTAAGGGATTTGCTCAAGTAACCTTTTGCACCTTTAGACTGTGTGCAATGAACAACAGTTCTAGAAAAAATAGATTTCTATAGCATAAGAGATAACAGCCTTAAGCTATTAAAATCCTATCTACAGAACTGTAAGCAAGTTGTCTGTGTAGGCAAGAAAGTGTCCAGAATAAGTTAACGTAGAAGTTCCACAGAGATCTATGATGGCCCTTTTTTGTTCCTAATAAAGATTAATGACCTATCATTATTTATTTCATCTAGTACAGTACTATATTGAGATGATAATATTTTTCTTATCTGACATCGCTTTAAAACGTGTGTTGAAAAAGCACTTACTCAAGCATCCTACTGGTTTTGAGCAAATGGATTCCTGCTGAATGAGAACTAAACTCAGCAGATGGTTGTTACCCTGAAAGATAATCTTCCCTCAGATGATCCAATTAAAGTTTTTGGAGGTAAAATTTAGATGATAAATTGTCTTGGGGTCAACAAGTAAAATAATCAATGGTATGATGACTACAGGCACTTTTCTCAACTTTTTTCTTTCCTTTGGGGCAGCAAAGTATTTTCAAACTTTGCAACACTTCTACATGTGATCCTTTCCCTAGATACGAGAAAGCAAACACACGTATCGCATACATTTTTTTGTCATGGAACGACTATGAGATACAATTTTACAAATTTATTACTTCAAGAAATGACTTAGCAATAAATTTTTTTTATTTTCTAGGTATTAGATTATTATTATTCTAGATATTAGAATAAACTACATTAAAAAAATCTCACAGCTCATCTGACAAATATTCACAACATACCAATGTGCCACAACATGGTGGTTAAGAAACACTGATCTATAGAAATTTATTCATTTAGATAATTTATGAATTTTGTATGTGAAATATATATTATAATGTTCTCTTTTCTATTTTTCATAACATAATATCTATATAATTTTGTTGGGAATGTCTAGTTGAGTGCATGACATGTAAATACTGCAGAAGTTTTAATTTATACGAAGAAGAAGTTGAACATGCAAAATGTGGAGAAAATATACATTGTTACAACATAAAAGGCAATATATGCATTTGTACTCCATCCCACAGACTGTCAAAATCAGTTAACTGTCATGTATTCATGTAGTATATATTATTTTATGAACTTTCACAAACTGTACTAGCTCTGCTGAACAAACATGCAAACAAACTGGTTAGTTTCCCACCTACTCTATGGTATAAAGGAATTTATTAATTGTAATATATTATAACATTAATGACTAACCTTATTAATTGTGTTGCACTATGTATGTGATGTCTGTTGCTGCAATGGCCCAGTGACAGTAAGTATTATTATTACTATATTTATTATTATTCCTGTTCAATCATACTATTTACTGTGTTTCGTGTGAGTGTCACCAGTAAACACTGTTTTTGAAGAGACCTCCAAGGTAAATCATTTATGCAGATCAAGAACAGTTGTGAGCCTAGGTCCAATACTGGCAGAACACTATATTTATTGATTCTCCACTCTGAATTTAGTCTTATCCTTTTATTTCATCAATGTTAAATTAAACAATCTCTTCTTAGAACAGGATACTTTGAGCCTAGATGTTAGCCACCCTTCATCTTGGTTTTCACTGTAATTGTTCATGTTTTGTGACAGAAAACTGGATTCAGTGGGATCTAATAATATTTTTAGAAAATAATCAGTTACCCATCTACAGTGCACCCTTGGTAGCCTACTTCCTAATGTCCATTCATTATTTTCTCTCTGAATAGCCTGACTGAATCATTGTTTATAATTTTGCACAATTATACTTTTCTTTTCTTAGCTAAAACTGCCATTTGACTGTAATGGTCAGATAAACCACTTATTAAGTGTTCAAATATATATCATGTAACACAGTTTGCTAGGTAACACTTTACTTTTATAATGGTCAAATTAAGTGGATCTGGGAATAGATTTGAAGTGCTGGAGAAAATTGCAAAGGTTTCTTTCCCATTGGTAAAAATTGATTTGTTATTTTGTAACACTCCATTCCTAATCTTCTACCTGAGAGTTTAATCATACAGAACATATCTTTTTATTTACTAAAGGTGGATGACTCACAAGCTTCTAGAACCTGAATTTATGTTTGGGTAAGAGAAAAGATGAAAGTAAGACAGAAATTTGAATACTTATCCCTGCATAATCATTGACTACTTAATTTCCAATTGCATCTCTGATAATGCCTTAGAAAGTACAGCTACCTTAGAAACTATAGCTATAATATGACATAAGGCAGATTTTATTTACCCATCTGATTTCCATTCCACTGTCCGTTATTGCATCGTATAGTACTTTGTAATCTTCTTGATTCTGGGCCCAGCTACCGCCTGCCTCTAAAGTGCAGCCAGCCTTGCTCCAGTGAGATGCACTCTTTACCAAAAATTCAGAATCTGTTTTGATGCATAGCTTTTTTATACCTGTAAATCAGAGATGGGAAAGTTACTTTTTGGAAGTAACTAAGTTGTAGTTATTGTTACTTTCCAGGAAAAGTAATTTATGTTAGTTACAGTTATAGTTACTAAACATCAAAAGTAACTATATCAGGTATATTATAATTGTAGCTCATCTGTAAACAAATGATTAACCTTGTTCACATAGAAAGGAAACCTCCATAAATGTCAATCAATAATTAAACATTTTGTCTACAGCCTTTTTTATCTCAATACATTTCAGTCAAACTGCTTGTTCATTTTCAACATAAGTTGTATTTCAAATGTTTTATCTCCCAATTTGCCCCTCATTGCACTCATCACAATACCTCCTACACTGAAAACTCACTCTACAGATGTACTACTTAATGTGCCTGTATTATATTCAGTTATGACTGTCTTGATTATAGGAAAAAACATTGATCATCTGTATATCTGTTGAAGAATTTGGTAAAAATTGTTAAAGATTCAGTTGAGACATGAGGTTAGTGTGTTTGAGTACCTCAGTTGCAAAACACAGTAACTGTAAAAAAAATGAAAAATGAGATAGTGGTTTTCAATTTACCATTAGCTGCAAGAAGAATAATACTTTCATTTCTGAAACCAGCTATAACACCTTTGAAATTAGAACAGAAATTTGTAGACTGTTGCAAAAATTGATAGTGTGAGTTGGACAAGGATGCAAGACCTGCTAAGTGCATGATGCCATGTTTACTTTTGCAATACATGCTAAAACCATTGAAACAACATGTCCATCTTTACAGTTACAGATGCAAGAGCTGTTACTTAAGCTCCATAAGGATTACATTGAGCATGAAAAAATGGTATATTGTTGCACGTAGTTATGAAGATGGTATTTACTTTCAGGGTTAATTTGGCCTATCTGCTTCCTTTGACAAATGAGCTGCATGATTTTTCACATTAATTATGAAGGAATTCTGACTTTTTAGGTTGTGTGTGTTGATGTCAAAATGGGTGTTCCTCCTTCAGTTTTTGTGAATTTTACGAAAATGTATGAGACTGGATATGGTGCATCAAGTCTGCATAACTACAGTGTTGAGGAAGGAGATAAAATTAATCCAGAGAATGGTTTCAGTGAAAAAGAAGTTGTGATTTTTGAGACAAACCTGTGACATCTAGAGAATGGTTTCAGTGAAAAAGAAGTTGTGATTTTTGAGACAAACCTGTGACATCTGGAAAGAGAGAGATTTACAGGGCACTGTAAAAGGACAGAAAATAAGAGCGCAAGATGAGATTAAGAATGTAAAGGCTCCTATGAACTTATTGATAACAATCTAATGATTATTTAATTCTGAGATAGTAATGCAGTGGTTTAACACTGATCTGTTAGTATAGATTTGAGTTCAACAAAATGGATATTTACTTTGTTTTACCTAGAGGAGAGAAAATGCAGTCAAAAATGTGAGGGGCTACAGAGCAGCATTTGCGGGTATTATTCAAATTGATAGAGGTAGATAACGCAGACTGTGTCAAAAATATTTTGAGACTCCCACTGAATCAAGGGGAGGTGACAGGTGAACACACAAATATGAAATGAAGAAAGAGGCTGCAATTCAGTACATCAAAGAGTTGAAATCACTTCAAAGCCACTATTCCAGGAGCAAGAACTGCAACAGATAGTATCTTCATAGTGAGCTATGGTTATTACAGAATGGTATTCAATAACAATTTTAATACTGGCTTTGGAATCCCGTGTGTAGACAAATGTTCAACATGAAATGACACAGTTTCAGAGACTTTACTGGTCCCATACAGATACGATTTTATTTATATAGATTGAAGCAGTGAGTGAAAATTTGTACCAAGACTGGGAATTGAACCCAGGCGTACTGCTTACTAGGCAGGTGCATTGTTCGCTAAGCCGCCTTGACACAGTGGTTCATACAAATGCACAGATTACACTGGCATGCCTCGCTTCTTGATTCAAATTCTCACTACTGCCCAGCCTACTTAAAATTCCCTCTTACAGATGAGCAGAATTGCCAAGGCTCTCTATGTTCTGTAATAGTGCCTCAGCATTGAATGTAAATGGGGGATCCAGGCTGAAACCCATGTACAGGTACTTATACAAATGAAATGATTTCATGTACATACCAGTAGACTGTAGCAGCGAGTGAACATTTATACCAAGGTGAGGAATCAAAACCTAGGTCTCCTGCTTACTAGACAGGTGCATTATCCCCTAAGTCTTTGAAATTGTGTCATTTCATTTGTATAAGTACCTGCACCTGGATTTCAGGCTGAATCCCCCAGTCAAATGGTTCAAATGGCTCTGAGCACTATGAGACTTAACTTCTGAGATCATCAGTCCCCTAGAACTTCGAACTACTTAAACCTAACTAACCTAAGGACATCACACACATCCATGCCTGAGGCAGCATTCGAACCTGCGACCGTAGCGGTCGCGCGATTCCAGACTGCAGCACCTAGAACCGCTTGGCCACCCCAGCCGGCAATCCCCCAGTCACATTCAAAGTTGAGGTGCTATCAAAAAAGATGGAGAGCCTTGACAATGCTATTCATGTGTAAGGGGGAATTTAAAGTAGACTGGGGGGGGGGAGGCAGTGAGGATTTGGATTGAAGAGAGAGGCTTGCCAGGGTAATCTATGCAGTTGTGTGAACTGCTGTACCAAGGTGTGTAAGTGGTTAACACACTTGCTAAGTAAGCAGGAAAGATCCGGTTTTGATTCCTAGCCTTGGTACAAATTTTCACTTGCTGCTTTAGGCTATCTGTATGAGACTGTATGAGACCAGGAAAGTCTCTGAAATTGCATCATTTCATTTATATAAGTACTTGCACCTGGGTTTCAGGCTGGATTCCCCATTTACGTTCCATGCTGAGGTGCTATTACAGAACATAGAGAGCCTTGGTAATTCTGTTCGTGTGTGAGGGGGAATTTAAAGTAGTCTGGGGTGGCAGTGAGAATTTGGATCGAGGAGAGAGGCATGTAAGGGTAATTTGTACAGTTGTGTGAACCGCTGTGCCAAGGTGGCCAACACACCTGCCTCATAGGCAGGAGAACTGGGTTATTTTCACTCGCCACTTCAGTCTATATACATAAAATGTTCCACATGCTCATCCATTAAGAATAGAATTGCAGCCAACAAGATGCCCTCAGACAGACATGAATTACAATTGCAGCTTAAAGTTCTCAAGCTCACAAGATGGTTTTGCAAATGGTCTACTCATTTTGTCTCTCAAAGAAGAAAAAAATCTTCCTCCTCATAATCAAGTACTCCTGCTTCTTCTCTGGCAGGGTCTGTAACTGCTGTTTGTTTGTAGCATGGCTTCCACCATATGAGCCCTAGCTACACAGGCATGTGGCTGACCCATCCAGTTGGTTCTGAATTTTGGGTGGAACCACGCAGAAACATGAGGAAATGAATGTAACATTAGAGAGTGCATGTTATTCACAAGTGATGTGTCATTTGCCTGCAGTATATTCATTGTTGCATATATAATTTCCAGATAAAAATGTTATGAATGAATGAACGAATTAAATGCAGTAATGGCACTACAAATATAATTCAGACAGCAGACTTTTCTATGTGAAATTTAGAATATTATACACAAATGATAATTATTAATTGTAGCCATATCGTTGATCAAGTGGTGTCACAAACAGGAAGACGGAGAAACATGCAGAAACAAAATGCCAATAAAGCATGGTGTTCAGCTGGGCTGCAGGAATAAAATGTGTCATCAGCAGCCGCAGCAAAAGGTTTCCAACAAGTATAATGTGCTCATTGATGAAAAGATTGAATTTTGAACACCCCCCCACCCCCACCCCAAAAAAAAATTGAGGTCGGCATTATGCTGTCTTGAGATTCCTGTAACGAAATAGGTTACATACTATAAAAAAAGGTAATGACACTTTTACATTGTTACTGATAAAAACAATTTATTAAATTAAGGTTACATCCTTTATGGAAGTAATAATGCTGTTGCTGACTGTTACCAATGAAAAGTAACTGTTACTAGTAATGCTGTTAGAAGTAACACATTACTCCCCAACTATGCTATAAACATATATTAAATGTCAACAGTCCAATACGAAATAAATGAAAAAAGTTACCTCAGGTTAAGTTTCCTGACATTAATCTGCAATTAAACTGCGTGTGCCATGAAAAAATAAATATCTTATTAAAACCAGAAGACATCAAATAGCTGAATATATTTAGTGACCTAATACCATCATAGGACAGAATGATTTTACATGAAAATAAACCAAAGACTAACGACTCAAAAAATCTACTAATTGAGTGGAACAGAGTGATAGTCACACAATAAATGTAAAATTTTTGTCAACAAGAAGGAACAGGGTGAGAGAAGAAAGTGGGACTGTGCCAAATAAACAAAACCTAGGCTCTGAATGCTTAAGTATTTCAGTTTTTCTGCATGTGTTAATATTTTGTGTCATTACTTCAGTGTAATGAAGTTACAGAGTGACAGATATAGGTCTGACAAACCTTAAGTTATAACTACAAATACTGTTGACATAATAAGCAGTATATACAGTGTGCCACACTGCTTGTCAAATGTGACTGAAGAGGATTGTTACACACACAAAAGGTAGAGATTTGTAATATACAATACTGAACCAAATAATTACCAACTACAAAATAAGTGCTACGAGTTCTGTGAACAAAAAGAATGAGTTCTCAACCTGGGGGCCACGCAGACCTCGTGGGAGAGGATACTGATATTTATGGGCAGGGCCGAGAGGGTGGGGGTGGGGGGGATGCACAGCCAGCTCAGAATAAAGCAGAAACATACAGTTACCCAAATCAAAAATTTTATTGTCTTATAGCAGTTAGTGAGTGCATTTTTGTAGAGTTGACAGCATCAGCTTTGCTTCATATGTCAGAGAGTAATTGTTGACACAATATATTCTTTAGTATGCACTGTGCATTCTCAACTCAGTATTATGCCTGTTGTGCTCTGTAGAAGTAAACAGTAGTTTTATTGGGTTTGTACAGTGAGTGAAACGTTCTGCTAGAAGAAAATTGTAAAATGAAGCATACATCAAATATTATTGAAAAAGACAATGTCCAACAACCACAGTGTCATTATGGCCTGTGCATCTGGAATGTCATCTAATAATAGCTTACATGGCGTTGAAAAATATACAAAAAACGTTTTTGTTAGAAGAAGATGTCCTTTAAATCTGTTGGTATCTTTCAGCAGGAAAATGAGAAAGTTATTGAAGCATCGTATGAAATTTCTCTCTCAACAGCAAAACACAAAACCTACTAATGAGAAATTAATCAAATATTCCATTCTTGAAGCAACCAGAATTGTTTTTGGAGAAGACAGTCATCAAACAATGGGCAACATACCTCTTTCAATCAACAGTGTGTAACATAGGATAAAAACCATCATACAGAATGCATTAGATGAGTATGTGCCAAGCAAGATCGTAAGAGATGGAAAAGAGCCACCGTGGTACAACAACCAAGTTAGAAAACTGCTGCAGAAGCAAAGCGAACTCCACAGCAAACATAAACATAGCCAAATCCTTCCAGACAAACAAAAATTACATGAAGCAAAATGTAGTGTGAGGAGGGCTATGCGAGAGGCGTTCAATGAATTCGAAAGTAAAGTTCTGTGTACTGACTTGGCAGAAAATCCTAAGAAATTTTGGTCTTATGTCAAAGCGGTAGGTGGATCAAAACAAAATTTCCAGACACTCTGTGACCAAAATAGTACTGAAACAGAGGATGACAGACTAAAGGCCGAAATACTAAATGTCTTTTTCAAAAGCTGTTTCACAGAGGAAGACTGCACTGTAGTTTCCTCTCTAGATTGTCAAACAGATGACAAAATGTTAGATATCAAAATAGATGACAGAGGGATAGAGAAACAATTAAACTCACTCAAAAGAGGAAAGGCCACTGGACCTGATGGGATACCAGTTCGATTTTACACAGAGTACGCAAAGGAACTTGCCACCATTCTTGCAGTGGTGTACCGTAGGTCTCTAGAAGAGCGTAGTGTTCCAAAGGATTGGAAAAGGGCACAGGTCATCCCCGTTTTCAAGAAGGGACGTCGAACAGATGTGCAGAACTATAGACCTATATCTCTAACGTCGATCAGTTGCAGAATTTTGGAACACGTATTATGTTCGAGTATAATGACTTTTCTGGAGACTAGAAATTTACTCTGTAGGAATTGGCATGGGTTTCGAAAAAGACGATCGTGTGAAACCCAGCTCACGCTATTCGTCCACGAGACTTAGAGGGCCATAGACACAGGTTCCCAGGTAGATGCCGTGTTTCTTGACTTCCGCAAGGCGTTCGATACAGTTCTTCACAGTCGTTTAATGAACAAAGTAAGAGCATATGGACTATCAGACCCATTGTGTGATTGGATTGAAGAGTTCCTAGATAACAGAAAGCAGCATGTCATTCTCAATGGAGACAAGTCTTCCGAAGTAAGAGTGATTTCATGTGTGCTGCAGAGGAGTGTTGTAGGACCATTGCTATTCACAACATACATAAATGACCTTGTGGATAACATCGGAAGTTCAATGAAGCTTTTTGCGGATGATGCTGTAATATATCAAGAGGTTGTAACAATGGAAAATTGTACTGAAATGCAGGAGGATCTGCAACGAATTGACGCATGGTGCAGGGAATGGCAATTGAATCTCAATGTAGACAAGTGTAATGTGCTGCGAATACATAGAAAGAAAGATCCTTTATCATTTAGCTACAATATAGTAGGTCAGCAACTGGAAGCAGTTAATTCCATAAATTATCTGGGAGTAGGCATTAGGAGTGATTTAAAATGGAATGACCATATAAAGTTGATCGTCAGTAAAGCAGATGCCAGACTGAGATTCATTGGAAGAATATTAAGCAAATGCAATCCAAAAGCAAAGGAAGTAGGTTACAGTACACTTGTTTGCCCACTGCTTGAATATTGCTCAGCAGTGTGGGATCCGTACCAGATAGGGTTGATAGAAGAGATAGAGAAGATCCAACAGAGAGGAGCACGCTTCATTACAGGATCATTTAGTAATCGTGAAAGCGTTATGGAGATGATAGATAAACTCCAGTGGAACACTTCGCAGGAGAGACACTCAGTAGCTTTTGTTGAAGTTTCGAGAACATACCTTCACCGAGGAGTCAAGCAGTATATTGCTCCCTCCTATGTATATCTCACGAAGAGACCAAGAGGATAAAATCAGAGAGATTAGAGCCCACACGGAGGCATACCGGCAATCTTTCTTTCCACGAACAATACGAGACAAATAGAAGGGAGAACTGATAGAGGTACTCAAAGTACCCTCTGCCACGCACTGTCGGGTGGCTTGTGGAGTATGTATGTAGATGCAGATGTAGAAATGGCCCAAAATGTGACAGAACGGCTGCTTTTTGCATTCCAGTGTGATGATTCTACTAGTATAGCTCAACAATGTCCTCTTAATAGTATAGTGCTGATTTGTGAATGAGAAGAAAGTAATGGAAGAACTATTGTTTTCTAAAAACTTGGAAACGAAATCAAAAGCTTCTTATGTATTTTCTGCCATTAATGAATATTTGGTTAAAAATGGTTTACGTTGGGACAGAGTTATGAGGATTTGTACAGTCAGGGTACCAGCCATGTTAGTTCATGAAGTATTGGCAGAGAAAAAAATCCTGATCTTATTATCTCTCACTGTTTGAGCCACAGATGAGTCCCAGCTTCTAAAACCTTACCTAAGAAACTAAACACTACACTGAAAGTGGCTATCAGTGTAGTAGACAAAATTAAGTCAAGCACAAGTGCAAGCATATATAATCATCTCAATGCTGATCACTAATCTTTAATCTTTCGTACACAAAGTCTGGTGGCTCTTGAAGGGTAATATGCTTAGCAGGCTGCATGAAATGAAATCAGAGGTAGAACCATTTCTTTGGAGTCAAGGGAAAGCTGATCTTCATTATCCATTCACTGGTGAGTGCCTTATTTTCCCTGGTACATCGTGAATAATCTGAATTTGGAAAGACAAAATAGAAACACCTCTATAATGGATGCCAATGATGCTATAAGAGACTTTTTGGAAAAGGCACAATTATGGAAGTATCCCCTGGATGCTCCAATTACTAACTTTTCATCATTCCATAACTGAATTTTCATCATTCCATCAATTCAATGGAATTCCTGATAGCCAAAAGTACAATGTCAGTGAGTGGAGGGTTATCACTGAACACCAGGAACAGCTTCAAGAAAAGTTCAAACTTTATTTTCCTCATTTGTCTTCAGAAGACTGGCAGTCGAATTTAAATGTGATTCAAGTGCTGAAGAACAGTTTCAACAAATAAGGTGTGAAGAATTTTGGGCCAGTTTCCTTCCTATTTATCCAGGAGTGGCGAAGGAAGCCTTAGAAGTATCCATACAGTGCTCATCTAGGTACGTATGTGAGACCAATTCCCGACACCAGCCATCATGAAAACAAAACATCACAGTCACCTAAAAGTGGAGAGTGATCTTACACATGCTTGAACTAGTTTGAAACCAAATATTCAGGAACTACTTAAAGAAAAACAATTTCGACCTCCTCATTGATGTTCTGAATTTTTTCTTGTGACTTTCATCACATTAAAAATTGTTAGATTTCAAAAATATAGTATAAGTAAAAAACAATATCATAAGGTATTTTAAGTAAGACAAGATATTTCTATTTCAGCTTCCAAGTCCTTTGAAACACTATAGTTTTGTATTAATCTATGTTTGATAACCATCTTTTACTAAAATTTGGGTTGCAGAATATTGCCAAATAAAAGTTTTTAAAATAAAATACACATAGGGGGCATAAGATATTCTGGGGGTTGCACCAGATAGAAAATAGTTAGGAACCACTGAGTTACAAACCACTGAGTTACAATCAAGGGAAGTAGTGAGACCACCCTATTAGTTTCTAGAAATAGAAAAGAAAAATAGTAATAACAATAATGATATGCTTTACTCACCCATAATAATTTCATAATCTTGGACATTATCACTTTTTTACATTAATGGCATCATTCCACAAATATAATAAACTAGCCAACTCCACAGTGCTTCGCAATTGTTAAATATAATGGGAATTGTATATATGACTTAATCTCCTTTTCACCCCCCCCCCCCCCCCCTCTCTCTCCATCATTCTCATCCTGCCCCCCCTCTCATTGTCCATCAACTCCTACTCCCTCCATCTCCCTGTCCACTACCTCCAACCCCCTCTCTCTGTCCATCATCTCCTCCCCCTTCCCAATCTCCTCCTCTTTCCAACGCTCTATATTCATTCCCCCCCTTTTGCCTATCTCCTCTTCCTCCTCCTCCAAGTCACTTTGACCTTGAGAATTGTTTATTGTTATTGCAAATTCAGATTCTGTAGTAGTATTCTAACCATACAGTGATAAGCCATAAATACAACTTACCTGTCTTCTGTGCAAACTGACTGTGAGAAAGAAAACAGAACAGCTAATTGTTGTATATACAATTTTCTTTGAAAAATGTTTGTAACAAGAAAGAACATGTATGGGAGAAACACTATGTCTAATGGTTTAAATGCCCTGCTATCACAGTTAAAACTGGCTGCAAGAAGAGAACAAAACTGCACTGTTTCACAGCAGAGCACAGTGCAGTGTGCAATGAGTTTTAACAGAAATCTGTACATTGTTGTTTAAAGACGTATATAGCTCATATCTGTTTGAATGTTTATTAAAGTGTTTCGTGAAAATTTGAAGGAAATTGGCCAAGTACTTTGAGATTTTTGTTCACAATGTTTTCCCTTTCTACATTAAACAGATAGTTATATATTATATACAGCTTAGAAGAAAGATTAGGGAAAGGCAAACCTACATTTCTAGCATTTGTAGACTTAGAGAAAGCTTTTGACAATGTTGACTGGAATACTCTCTTTCAAATTCTAAAGGTGGCAGGGGTAAAATACAGGGAGCGAAAGGCTATTTACAATTTGTACAGAAACCAGATGGCAGTTATAGGAGTCGAGCGGCATGAAAGGGAAGCAGTGGTTGGGAAGGGAGTGATACAGGGTTGTAGCCTCTCCCTGATGTTATTCAATCTGTATATTGAGCAAGCAGTGAAGGAAACAAAAGAAAAATTCGGAGTAGGTATTAAAATCCATGGAGAAGGCATAAAAACTTTGAGGTTCGCCGATGACATTGTAATTCTGTCAGAGACAGCAAAGGACTTGGAAGAGCAGTTAAACAGAATGGACAGTGTCTTGAAAGGAGGATATAAGATGAACATCAACAAAAGCAAAACGAGGATAATGGAATGTAGTTGAATTAAGTCGGGTGATGCTGAGGGAATTAGATTAGGAAATGAGACACTCAAAGTAGTAAAAGAGTTTTGCTATTTGGGGAGCAAAATAACTGATGATGGTTGAAGTAGAGAGGATATAAAATGTAGACTGGCAATGGCAAGGAAAGTATTTCTGAAGAAGATAAATTTATTAACATCGAGTATAGATTTAAGTGTCAGGAAGTCGTTTCTAAAAGTATTTGTATGGAGTGTAGCCATGTATGGAAGTGAAACATGGACGATAAATAGTTTGGACAAGAAAAGAAGCTTTTGAAATGTGGTGCTACAGAAGAATGCTGAAGATTAGATGGGTAGATCACATAACTAATGAGTAGGTATTGAATACAACTGAGGAGAAGAGGAGTTTGTGGCACAACTTGACAAGAAGAAGGGACTGGTTGGTAGGACATGTTCTGAGGCATCAGGGGATCACAAATTTAGCATTAGAGGGCAGCATGGAGGGTAAAACTCGTAGAGGGAGACCAAGAGATGAATACACTAAGCAGATTCAGAAGGATGTAGGTTGCAGTAAGTACTGGGAGATGAAGAAGCTTGCACAGGATAGAGTAGCATGGAGAGCTGCATCAAACCAGTCTCAGGACTGAAGACCACAACAACAACAACAACAACAACATATACATTTAAAAAAATTACAACCTATCTCTGCCCAAATGTTCATGAGAGTATTGTGTAAAACTTGAAGTAAATCGATCAAGTACTTTTCGAATTTTTTGTACAGCATTAACCAATGACCTGTCTATAGATGTATGTAAAAGAATAACTTATCGAATACTATTAAGTAAATCTTTACTGCCATTAATATACCAAAACTGAATATAAGTGCGAGACAGTTAAGTCACAATACACAAAATCAAGGCCAAGGTATGATTTTTGTTAAATTGTGCAGTACAATGTAACAAAGTTTCTGGCATATGCAAGTAATTTTCAACTTCATTTTTATTTTATCGGATACTCTTTCTGTGGCAATCGAAGAAACCTATGAAGAGAACTTCAGTGACTAACAATCAAATAATAACAAGATAACATCACTGCAGATCACTGTATCGCCACCAGGAAAAGAATTTCCGCAAATGTCTGCCCTACTGTACAAAATGTATGCAAACACATAGCTCAGGTATGGTTTGTGTGTCTGTTACTATGACTGTGGTACTGAGTGCTAAAAATGCCAACCTTCAACACATACATGTTTATCATGATTTGTACTTTTTCCTTGAAAAAAAAAATTAATAAGTTTTTAAGGTGCTTAAAAATGTAAGAAGTTTCTAAGGAGTCCCTGCTTGCCTGTATACACAGTGACGTGAAAACATTTAATAAGTGAAACAGCTGCAAGTTAATAAATAGTAAACTTCAACAAATTATCTTTCACATACATTATATAAACTGAAAACACAAGAATACATTTACCTCACTATTAAGGCATTTCTTCAATGAATTTGAAGTTTCTAGCACAAGCACCGCTTTGTGCAATGATGCTGATTTTTAGATCACAGTATGAAAAAGTACTTCTTAGTTTGGCCACAAATTATACTTAAAATGTACGATATTGTAGCGAAAAACATATGGAAGTATAGTCATGTAATTACATAACAAAAAAAGCTAGAAGCCTCTAAGTTTGGTCACTTTTTATTTTTTATTTAACACATTCAGTTTAACATGGGATAGCAGCATTTTTCCGCTTAGTTCTTTACACTCTTCTTGTTCCTTCAATTTGTGTCTTATTTCACTTACTTCCTCCAGGCTCTCCTTAACTGTTCTTCGGATAGTGTTGACTACCATCAGAACTGTGTACCTTGTTTACTAAGAACAAAATGCAACATCCATAGTCTTCTATGATCACTCTGAGAACTCATCAGGAAGATTTTGTCAGCTTTCCAACATCAGGGTCGAGAGAGACAGAGAGAGAGAGAGAGAGAGAGAGAGATAGAGAGAGAGATGGTGTGTGTGTGTGTGTGTGTACATTCAGCATAAGAATAATTGCTATTTAATTGCCACTGCGTTTTTGTAATCAACATAAGAACAATTTTTATTTAACTACCAACACATTCACCAGTAATACATTTTCGACGAAATTAAAGATAAATGTGACATAAGTTGGTCTTCATAAATACACAAACAGAATAAAATCAATGCTGGGGCATTATATTGGTAACACACTTCCTGAAAAAGTTTTTATTGTTTTTGACAGAGCAAGGTAATTTACTGTAGAGCTTGCTGCCTTTATGCCTCACACTGTCATGGTATTTCCTCATTCTCTGATTTATCAAATGAATGTTACCTCTACCACGGGTGTGATAATCATACACATCAGTATTTGTTTTAGATATATGGATGTTTTTATTTATCAATGAAACAGTCTCAGGTTGTATATGCTTGGAACGGCAGTATTCCCAGTTCTTTAAAGATTGGCTTGGTAGGCATATGTAGTGGTACTGGAAACATGATCTTGACAATTTGTTACGCATAATAAATATTTACTTGTGTATTGACACCCAGAAAGGAATGCCACACGAGATGACTGAGTTAACTAGTGGAAAGTATATAGTTTTAATGGTTCTCAAGTCAAACCTTTGAGAGAGAACTCTAAAGGCATAGCAAAGGCTACTTTGTTAATACAGTAGTTTATCTCTGTGAATATTCCACTGTAGTGTGTTGTCTATCCAGAGCCCCATGGATTTAGTCTCATTGACCTGTTCGATAATGTTCTTGTCTACGCTTGAAAGTCTCTTGGGCATGAAACTGGACTGACTGATCATTGTAGAACAAATTTATGACGGTGTAACATGCCATCTTCATCAAGTTACTCCTGCTGACTGACGTCCTGGACCAATGGATGTGACACATATACTGGTCATCTCCCACCCCCACTGATCCTGTTAATGGATCACTTGATGTGGCAGCAGTGATGGTGTGGGTAACTCGTGCTCGGGAGTCAAGTTGTGGTCCTCAGCCTATGCTCCGCCTTCACTGTGCTCACTGTTCCATTTCCACTGCATTTGGAGAATTTTCAGTGCTGGAGTCCATGCTTGACTAAGTTGAAATACATGGTCTTTGTTGATGAGGTTGTCATGTAGCTGTTTTTCAATAGTGTCCTTGTATAAATAGTCCCAATAGTGTTGTGCAGAATCTTTGTACCTTTGTATTTCATTTTGTGGTTTGTTTCCAGGCAATGTTCAGCAATTGCTGATTATATGGGTTGCTGGAGGTTAATGTACCATTTCTGTTCTGTGCACTTTTCTCTAATTGTGCAAATGTTTTGTCCGACGTATACATTACCACACTTGCACAGTTTGTAATACACTATAGATTTCCAGAGTCCCAGGTCATTTTTACTATCCTTAAAAGGGACTTGGTCTCTGCCAGTGTGCGGTATGCACATCTAATATTTTGCCATCATAAAATTCTACCAATTTTTCCAGCTATGTTACCCACATATGGAATGTATGCTATCTTTTTTAGCTGGTCTTCATTGGGTGTTGGCTGTGGTGTGGTCTTTTGCTTAAAGCCATGTCATATTTGGCAGTCAATATAAACATTTTTCTGGAACACGTCCCTGAGGTGGTCCAGTCCTGGTTTTAGACTTTCTTCATTGGAGATCACACAAGCTCTGTGGACCAACATTTTTAGCACTTCTCTTTGCGACAGATGATGACAGTCAGAGGCATGGAGGCACTGGTCTGTGTGGGTTTTCTTCCGATAGATGCTGTGTCCCTGTGTTCCATCCTGTTTTCTCTGTACCAGAACATCCAAGAATGACAGTTGACTGTCATCCATCTTACCAGCTCTAAGTCCACTCCATCCATTGCACCTCATCAAGGTTCCCTATCCCTCCTCCCTACCTGTTTTCTTGCCTTTCTCTTCCCTACCCTCATCAACTTTTACCCTACCTAGTACTACCCTCTACTCCACCCCCTCCTCTGTCTCTTACCCCGTTGATACTATGCCCCAATCCTCCATCCTTATACCACCACATTCCTATCCTCCTCACCAACCAACCTTTACTCTTCAACAATGGACTCCCTCTCCCAGGGCAGGTTCTCACAGTTCTAAGTGTCAGGAAATGGTTTCCTTTTAATCTAAGAGGTGAACTGAATTTGGTTATGGATAAAGTTCAGATGTCGCAAGAAAACTTGAAGCTCAACTTTTCTGTGAAACCAAATGATGAATGTACTGTCAACACATCTGTAAAAAACTGTTAGTTTTAATGGTGCTGAGTCTAGAGCCTTGTCCTCAGAGTCTTCCATGTCCATAATGGCCGCCACAGGTGACAGAGAACTAGCCATAGCCACACATTGGTCTGTTCATAATAACGTCCATCAAAAAGAAAATATGTGGACGTGAGCATAAAACTGAAAAGTTTGGTGAATAAGAATACAAATGTCTCTTCAGTAAGGTTCAACAACTACTTGAGTGGAACTCTGGTGAAAAGAGACACATTGTCAAAATTGACAATGAGATCTGAGCAGGGCAATCTGAGCACAGTGTACGGAGACAAGTGCATGCATGTGGATGGACAGCTTGAGAAAGGAATTTCATTCCAAAAGCTAGCAAGGCAAAGCTCTGTACTTTTTCTTTGTATATCTGTCACGACACAGTGCTTCTGACTTTCGGTGAGTTGTCTTCTTTATTCCTAAATAATTCATTATTATCAACCAGAACTTTTTGTACATTACAATCTTATTTTCCATAGATGTTCTACAAACTGAGTTGAGTTCTTGATGTGGTACTCACATTTGCCAGCCAATGGACTCAAAACTAATGTCAAGTGTTTTGCAAGGTGGTGCATTGGCACTCCTATTGGTCTCTCATATGGGCCAAGCTTCTTCAATGTCTCTTCTGTAAAATTACTTGAGAGAAGTTCAATCATGCATCCAGCTGGTTGGGTCCATTGTCAACATCTTGTAAGCCATGTTGTCCAAGACTTTGTACATTTCTTCTTTGCATTCTGCAAGTGTTAGTAAGATGGTTGTGTTCCTCTTATCTGCTGCGAGGATGACGATGTCTTGATCATCACACAGAGAATGCAGCATGATTTTTACACTCTGAAGATTTTATGCCTCGGCAAGAGTACTGTGTGTTTCTGACCATATCTCCTCTGCCATATTGCGGAGGCAGCTTGTTGATTTCTGCGAAAGGTAGTGCTGCTGGAGTTGGGGCAAAGTTTATGCCTTTCTCAAGGACTGACAACACATTGTCCTTGATCGTATTCCCTTAAAATTCATGATGGTTCATTTGGTCTCTTGTTTTGGCTGTTTTGATGCTGTTTTGTTGAATTTTGAAGGCTGTTTCATAGACACATTTTGTTGTGCCCACTTTGCTTGCGCCTAAGATGAACATTCAATCCACTCCCAGGAAATGTGAGTGAGCAAGGACTCCAATTCTAGATGTAGGGCAAAGACTTTGTGTCCTATAAAGCCAAGCTGGTGGTGTGTGTTTCTGATCCATTCGCTCACTAGAGCCATGCTGGCTCTTTGTGTAATTCGGTTCACTGCTGGTGTCTGGATTTGATGTACAATCTTGACAAAGGCTGGAACAAGCAGGATATTCACTGGGAAAACCTATGAACACACATTATTTTCTTGTGTGTTACTAATCATTCTGTGTGTGTTATATGGATCTTGAATAGACAGGATATCATATGAACTGCTTTTTGCGAATTAAGTAAGAGATTGTTTTCATAGAGCCAGTGTACGAGCCTTTCACAGCTGTGAACTAAGTCGGCTCTCATCTGCTGTGGAGAAATGTTACAATAGAGGAGACTTGTATCATCAGCAGATAACACAAGTATTGTTGAAGGTAGGTGTTCTAGGAGGTCATTAATAAAAAGAAGGAAAAGATAGGGGTCTAAGGTTGAGACCTGTGGGACTCCTGATATGACTGGTATTGTATCTGAACAGCTTGTCTTCCATCACATGTTGTTATTTCTAGCAGCTGCCCTCCATTGGATAGATATGACAAACCACTCATTACAGGTTCCTCTTATACTGTAAGCATACAGTTTATATAGAAGCAGTGTGTGATTCACTAGATCAAACTCCTTTGCCAGATCAAAGTGGTTTTCATTAAATATATGTATTATCTTGTCAGTAAATGAAACGAGAGCCTCATTGCTGGATTTATTTTTATGAAAGTCAAACTGTTGTGCTGCTAGTAGGGAACTGCTTTCAAGAAAGGTCATCAATTGAATGAGTACAGTTTTTTCTACTGGACACAATTGGAAGAGGAGGGATGTAGGTCAGTAGTTGTTCACCTCATGCTTGTCCCCTTTCTTGTGTAATGGAACTATCTTGGAGGTTTTCAGTGGTTGAGGTAAAATGCCAGTACCCCGTGTACTATTCTTCAACAGCCTGTTTTATTGCAGAGCTATAGAGTACATTTAAAATTAGTTGTGACTTTTGACGTTTGTCTCACCAGAGGGGACATGACGCCATTGCCCAGGTAACACCAATGGCAAGACGGCTTTCCTTACCATGGTTCGGTGTTTCGGATGGTAAAGCGCCCCTGTTGCCATGCCATGGATAAACAGTATAATGTAGTACCATGCATTAGATGCACCTGCGTTCTTCAGCTCTCATTGTGAAATAGCATTTTTTGGCGTTGAAGTGTTCTGCAGCTATTGTAAACAAGTGTTTTGTGTAGGTGTTGCACTGATAACGACAGAGCAGTACATCTGAATACGAGATTCGCAAGAAAATTGTCATCCAAGAACACATTCACCAGCTGTGAAGATAATGTTCTGCTGCAAAATATTCCTGCAGATTCAGCAATGGTAATGGTCAATATGCCATGCTGCTCTGTTGTGATGAATAAAGCTCCAACAATGCAGTAGAAGAATGCAGATTGTTTCCTCTGGGTAAAAAGATATGTTCATTCAGATAAAGTTGAATGTAGCATGTATAAGGTGAAGTTAGTGGAACTTTTAGTGGTGTACAAGCCAAAACTCCACGCTATCAAGTCGACGAACTGGCTAATGCTAAAGGGTATAGTTTAATCAGGCTTCCTCCTGTCCTTCTACAGCACCTACATTCGCTTCTCACAACCATCTGGGAAGAAGGCTATGTCCCACTAAGTATATGAAATTCAAAGATTGTTACTTTGTATAAACAGAAAGGAGACAGAAGTGATTGTAACAATTACCGAGCATTTCACTGTTGGGTGTAGCTGGGCAGGCTTATGCAAGAGTCATCCTAATGTGATTGCAATTCCTAGCACCTAGAAATCTACCCAGAATCTCAATGTGGCTTCAGACCTGGCCGATCAACCATGGACATGATTTTTTTCTCTACGCCAACTGCAAGAGAAGTGCCGTGAGCAGCAGAGACCACTGTATATTGCTTTTGTTGACCTTGTCAAAGCATTTTATTTAGTGAGCAGAATTGGACTCTTCAAGTTGCTGCAGAAGACTGGATGCCCACCTAAACAACTACGAATAACTGTCTCAGCAGTGTAAAGCAGGGGTGTATGTTAGCTCCTACTCTGTTTGGCATTTTCTTTTCCATTCTGCTGAGATTTGCCTTTGAAGACTGTGAGGAGGGAGCGTATTTACACACTAGGTCCAATGGAAATCTCTTCAACACTGTCTGTCTCAAGGCCAAGACCAAAGTCAATACAATTGTTATTTGCAAATTGTTGTATGCAGATGATGCAGCTCTGCTAGCAAACTCAGAGGATGAGCAGCAGTATCTAATCACCAAGTTATCACATGCATGTGGAAAATTTGGTCTTACCATCAGCCTCCAAAAGACTAAGATCATGGCGCAAGGGAGCCACCAACCTTCCATCCATTAGCATTGACGGCAATCCTCTCCAGGTACTTGATTTTACCTACCTGGGATCTACAATATGTAGCAACTTGCCTGCGGACACTGAGATTACCAACAGAATTTCAAAAGCATTGTCTGTCATGGGTAGACTGAAAAACAGAGTACGGAAGAATGGACTCCTCACATTAAAAACTAAATTGCCAGTATGTAATGCTTGTGTTATCAGCACCCTTTTGTATAGCTGTGAGACATGGACAACTCTTGCTAAACATTCATAAATTTTGCCTAGAACAGCATATGGAAGCATGGGCAACAGAAGTAGAATTTCATAAAAATCCTTCATAATATTAAATGTATATCAAGCACCTGCAGGTAACTTTAATCTGTTCATAAACCACCTTGAAGCTGTACTGGACTATTTAGCAACCAAAAACAAAGAAAATGTGGTTGCTGGTGATTTGAATGTAGATTTCCTTAAACACTTTCCCAATAAGAACTTATTCTACATATCCACATATATACTCCACTAGTCACCAAGCATTGTGTGGCGGTGGGCACAACTCGCGCCAAAGTAATATTCCCCCCCCCCCCCCCTCTGTTCCACTTGCGGCATGTGAGGGAAAAACCACTGTCTGAACGCCTCAGTATGAGCTCTAATTTCCCTTATCTTTGAATAGTGATCATTGCACAATTTGAAAGTTAGTGGTAATAATATATGCTCTACATCCTCAGCGAAGATCAGATTTCAGAATTTAGTGAGCAGTCCCTTCCCTTTAGCGCATCGTCTATCTGTAAGTGTATCCCACTTCGAACTTTCTATGATATTTGTAATGCTCTTGCGATAACTTTCTATGATATTTGTAATGCTCTTGCGATGGCTAAATGTACCAGTCACGAATCTTGCCGCTCTTCTTTGGACCTTCTCAATCTCTTGAATCAGACCCAACTGGTAAGGATCTCATACAGATGAACAATACTCTAATACTGGAAAACTAACATATTGTAAGCTATTTCCTTTGTTGAAGGACTACATCGCTTCAAGATTGTACCAATAAACTGCAATCTAGAGTTCGCCTTGCCCGTTACTTGTGTAATCTGATCATTCCATTTGAGATCATTTTGAATAGTCACACCCAGATATTTGATGGGTGTAACTGCTTCCAAAGACTGGGCATTTATTTGAGTTAGTAACACTATCATTCAACTTCATTCCCATTGTAAAGTTCCCAACTAGGGTATCCAATTGCTCACAAACAGCCATTGATAATATCTTTATAGAAAAATCCTATGAACAAAATTATATTACAAAAGCAATAGTCAATGTCCTCTCAGACTATGACATGCAGTTCCTTCTATTAAATGGTAATACTGAACAGGACATACAATCTGTCAAATCTGAACTCAAGAGGATAAACAATAAGCCAACAATTGATTATTTTAGGACACTCCTCAGAGGCATTCACTGGAGTAATATTTACAGTGCTCATGGCATGAATGAAAAATATAACACTTCTGCTAATAAAGTGCTTACCTTATTCGAACACTGTTTTCCCCCAAAACTAACCAAGGTTAGTGTAAAGTCTACAAAGAAGCCATGGAATACTCAAGAAATAGAAGTTATCTCATAAAACAAAAAGAAAAGTGTACCCGTCAATCAGAAACAGTTCGGATGTTGATGCTATAGCACATTACAAGAAATATTGCAAAATATTAAAGACTGTAATACGGACATCAAAGCAAATATATTACAAGGGAAAGATAGTCATATCAGATAACACAATAAAGACAATATGAGATATAGTGAAGCAGGAGACTAGTGGAACCAGACATGAAGAGGAACAAATAGCATTATGAGTGAATGATACATTGGTGACAGATGTGTATAGTGTTGCAGAACATTTTAACCAACATTTTATAACTGTTACTGAAAAGATGGGGTAAGGTTCTGTAGATGCTGCCGTGGGATACCTCAGACCAGACATTTCAAGTAACTTCCATAATATGAATTTGACCCTCACTTCTCCATCAGAAGTAATGTCCATCTTAAATCTTTAAAATCAAAAACATCTCATGGGTATGATGAAATATCAACAAAGTTAATTAAAGAATGTGGTTCTGAGTTAGGTAACATATTAAGCTATCTGTGTAACCATATATGTAAAAAACAAAGATGCTTTAACTTACCAAACAAGAAAGTGCTGGTATATTGATAGAATAAAAAACACACAGTCATTCCATTTGCGGGAGTGGAAAGACTTACCTTAGGGGGTACGTTTTTCCACTCCCGGGATTGGAATGACTCCTTACCCTCTCCCTTAAAACCCACATCCTTTCATATTTCCCTCTCCTTCCCTCTTTCCTGATGAAGCAACCATGGGTTGCAAAAGCTTGAATATTTGTGTGTGTGTTTGTGTGTTTTTTATTCTATCAACACACCAGCACTTTCTCGTTTGGTAAGTTAAAGCATCTTTGTTTTTTATATATATTTTCCCACATGGAATATTTCCCTCTATTATATTCACATATGTGTAACCAGTCATTTATCAGTGGAATATTTCCTGAACGGTTGAAATATGCTGAAGTTAAGCCACTGTTTAAGAAAGGAGATAAAGAAACAGTGCCAAATTTCCATCCAATTTCACTTTTTCCAACATTCTCAAAAATTTTAGAAAAGGTAATGTACAATCAGCTTTATAACATCTTATCACAAATAACATACTGTCAGAGTCGCAGTTTGGATTTCTAAAGGGTTCTGATATTGAGAAGGATAACTACACTCACAGTGAAAATGTACTTAATTCATTAGACAAAAAATTGCAGGCAACTGGTATATTTTGTCATCTAGCAAAGGTATTTGACTGTGTAAATCACAATAGCCTTTTAAGTAACTTAGAATATTATGGTGTAACAGGAAATTCTGCAAAGTGGTTCAAATCTTATATCTCTGGCATGAAACAAAGGGTGTTATTAGGAAGGAGACATGTATTAAGCTATCAGGCATCACCCAACTGGGATTAATTACACGTCGGATCCCACAAGGTTCCATCTTAGGGCCCTTACTTTTTCTTGTGTATATCAATGACCTTTCATCAGTAACATTACCAGATGCCAAGTTTGTTTTGTTTGCCAATGATACAAACATTGCAATAAATAGCAAATCAATTATAGTGTTAGAAAGATCAGCTAATAAAATATTTGTTGGCATTAATCACTGGTTCCTAGCCAATTCTTTGTCACTAAGCTTTGAAAAAACACACTACATGCAGTTCGGAACTTGTAAGGGGTGTCCCACGAGTATATGCCTAACATATGATGACAAGCAGATAAAAGAAGAGGACAGTGTTAAGTTCTTAGGATTACAGCTTGATAATAAATTCAACTGCTGAAGTGTCTAAGCAAATCTTTATTTGAAAGGTGAATTCTATCACACACAGGGGATATAAAAATGAAAAAGCTGGCATACTATGCTTACTTTCACTCCATAATGTCGTATGGGATTATTTATTGGGGTAATTCATCAAGCCAAGCTAAAGTTTTCGGGGTAAAAAAACGTGCAATAAAAGTTATATGCGGTGTGAACTCAAGAACATCCTGCAGAGGCCTGTTTAGGGAACTAGGGATACTAACTACTGCTTCCTAATATATTTATTCCTTAATGAAATTTGTCATTAAAAATATATCACATTTTCAAAACAACAGCTCAGTTCATGGAATCAATATTAGAAATAAGTATAATCTTCACAAGGATTTAAAGTCACTTACTCCTGTACAAAACAGTATGCATTATTCAGGAACACGCATTTTCAATAACTTGCCAGCAGCCATAGAAAGCTTAACAAGCAATGAAATTCAGTTTACGAGAAGCCTAAGGGTTTTATTGATGTCCAACTCCACCTACTCCGCCGATGAATTTCTCAGTAGAACCAACAGGTTTTTTTTTTTTGGTGTGTGTGTGTGTGTGTGTGTGTGTGGGTGGGTGGGGGGGGGGGGTTTGTATATATACGAGGGTCACTCCAAAAGAAATGCATACTATTTATTTTTATACTCCATCTTTTAGTCTAAATGTTTGAAAGTTTTACAGTGTGTAGATACATCCTTTACGAACAATATATTCATTTCTCCACATAATTTCCCTCTCAACAGCCTTACGCCATCTTGGAACCAGCACCTGTATACCCACACCGTAAAATTCTGTACCAACCTGTTGGAGGCACTTTTTGGCACCGTGCACAAGGGAGTCATCATCTTCAAACCTTGTTCCACGAAGACAGTCTTTCAGTTTCCCAAAGAGATGAAAGTCACATGGAGCCAGGTCAGGACTGTATGGTAGGTGTTTCAGTGTTGTCCATCCGAGTTTTGTGATCGCTTCCATGGTTTTTTGACTGACATGTGGCCGTGCATTGTCGTGCAACAGCAAAACATCCTGCTTTTGCTGATGTGGCCGAACACGTCTCAGTCGAGCTTGAAGTTTCTTCAGTGTCGTCACACATGCCTCAGAATTTATGGTGGTTCCACTTGGCCTGATGTCCACAATCAACAGTCATTCGGAATCGGAAAACACCGTAACCATAACTTTTCCAGCAGAAGGTGTGGTTTTGAATTTTTTTTTCTTAAGTGAATTTGCATGATGCCACTACATTGATTGCCTCTTTGTCTCTGGTGAAAAATGATGGAGTCATGTTTCATCACCTGTCACAATTCTTCCAAGAAATTCATCTCCACCATTCTCGTACTGTTCCAAAAGTTCGCTGCATACCGTTTTTCTTGTTTCTTTGTGAGCCACTGTCAACATCCTTGGAACCCACCTGGCACAAACCTTTTTCAACGCCAACACTTTCAGTATTCTGCAAACACATCCTTTCCCTATCCCAATGTAGCATGACAATTCGTTCACTGTGATGTGTCTGTCAGCAATCACCAATTCATTAACTCTCTGCACATTGTCTGGAGTGTGTGCAGTACGAGGCCTGCCGTTGCGAGGACAATCCTTAATATTGCCATGCCCACTTTCATCACATAACCTGCTTGCCCACCGACTAACTGTACTGTGATCGACAGCAGCATCTCCATACACCTTATTCAACCTCTTGTGGATGTTTCCACTGTCTGGTTTTCACAGCACAGGAATTCTATGATAGCACGTTGCTTCTGACGAACGTCAAGTGTAGCAGCCATCTTGAAGATATGCTGTGCTGATGCCACATACGGAAACAGTTCTGCATTTCAGTGCAGTAAAGTGTTCTGTGTTCATTGTAAATAAGTATTGTAGTAGTTCTATTATTAGTTTATTATCTTATAAATAAATAAAAACATTTTTTTAAATTTTCAGTTCACTGCGATCTTAGTAAATGAGTGGAAGGTATATTAGCTTATTTATTTTAGTTGCAAATATTTGTTTGTATTATTGTTTTTCTGACACAATCTACATCCTGGAGGACCTCCTCACTACAGATCTATTGGACTGAAAGTAAATCTAATCTAATCTAAACAGAGCCCCGACTGAACAGCTTCCATCTCCGTTGTCTCCAGAGGATCAGATCTCTTGGAAGGATAGAGTACCCAGCACCAACGTATTACAGTTTACCCAACACCAAAGTATTACGGTTTGCAAGCACAACCAGCACTCATGCACTCCTGAGCCACTGACGTCTAAGTTGGCTGGGACGTATCAGGCACATCAATCCTTAGCAAATACTGAAAAAAGTGCTGTAAGAGAACTTCGGGCAGGTGTGAGGCCAGTAGTAAGACCGCACCTTCGCTTCAAGGGTATCTACAAGACAGATCTGACCAAGGCCAGCATCGATCCAAGTCAGTGGGAAAATACAGCAGGTGACCTTGTCAAGTGGCAACAAGCTGTGTGCAACAGGGTTGAGGTTGCACAGAATGAATGCATGCCAGAAGACATCAGGAAGAGGGAAAGACCAAAGGAGAGAGTGGCCTCTGGTGGAATTCCTTCACATTTCAAGTGCCCAAACTGCAGGAGAGACTGCGACTCTAGAGTGTAACTTTTCAGCCCTAGCTGATGTTACAGAGTCTGAATCAACTATGCTACACCATCATCCTTCAAGGATGGACGGATGCCATTATTATTCCTCCGTGTCATGTTCATTTAAATCCGACTGAGAAAGTGTGGACCTAGGTGAAAAGTAATGTGGCAGAGAACAACAGAAAGTTTACCCACACTGAGGTTGAAATGCTGAGAAAAGAAATGGCTCTGAGCACTATGGGACTTAACATCTGAGGTCATCAGTCCCCTTGAACTTAGAACTACTTAAACCTAACTAACCTAAGGACATCACACATATCCATGCCCGAGGCAGGATTCGAACCTGTGACCGTAGCGGTCGCGCGGTTCCAGACTGAAGCGCCTAGAACCGCTCGGTCACAGGGGCCGGCGCTGAGAAAAGAAACCATTGCAAATGTTACACCATAAGACTAGCCTCAAGTTGTCAGCTATACCAATTAGGTAGTTGAGGAGACGTGGATTCATGAAGAACTGACGAGTTTTAAGGACTACGTAACTTCTCTTGTTGCCATGTTAAAATATGTTTCTTTCGCCAAAACACAACAAAGTTTAGAAATATTCATGTCACTAACATTCTAATGCAGTTGACATTGCGAAAGAATCCTGAAACAGTGTATTATTAAACTAGCAACGGAGGGTAAGACACGTGAATAGTTTACGGAAAAGATCAGTTTCAGTATAAAAATAAACATGTTACTTCATCACTTATATTGTTGCAAAACCCACAGCAATTCTCGTTTCACCTGCTATCGCTGGACTAAAAAAACTACATCACTTCTTTAAAAAATCTGTAGTTGCTTGAATGTCGCGGTAGATATGGAAGTTTCACGTATTAATCATATGGATAAATACCGTACTCTTCTCTTTGTATGCTATTATTTGCCAAAATCTTGTTTTGATATCGCAGAAGTTAAAAAATGAAGAAAAGCAAATTGTTCCTGATTTCGAGTTCCACGAAAAACTAATTGTCGAGTCAGACATTACAAAAAGCAATAACCTCGTTAGTGATTATCCTGCAGAATGGCGTATCAGTAAATCAACAATCAACATTCTCTTACAACGTGGCATTGATCAAAATTGTAACGGTGATTTTTTTCATTCAAGAAGATCAATAGGCGATAAAACCAGATATTTGAACAAAAATGTATTTTGCCGTAAACTTTTAAATGGTGAACCAACTTTGAATGATTCTCTAGTATACTCCTGTAGCAGTAGGATAGTGAACCTGTTGAATGTTTCCTTCTGTTTTTACCAAACCCGTGACACAAGTCCGAAAACTTAGCTGAGGCCGTACTAAAAGTCCTGTCTAGAAATTCCATTGATATTACTGACTGTAGAGGCCAGTCATATGACAATGCGAACAATAAGACAGGAACCTACACCTGTTTGCAAGCAAGCATTAAAGAACGAAATCCGAAAGCGCATTATGTGCCTTGTGCAACACATTCTTTGAATTTAGTCGGCACTAGTGCTGCAATCTGCTGTCGGGAAGCATGTTCATTTTTCAATGTAGTGTAAAACACTTACAATTTTTTCTCTGCTTCTTCACAGCACTGGGAAAAACTTATTTCTTTCATGAAATCAGGAAGCAAAACGATAAACAGTTCATCAAAAACACTTTGTCAGCAAGAGAGGAAACGTGTGTAAGTCTATATGAAAACTGGGAGGGCGTTATCAGTGCCTTCACACATATTTCCAATAATACGCTTGAAAAACCACTTGTGGGAAATGAGGCTTCAACTTTATTCAATCAGTTTAGCAGACTAGAAACTGTATTCATGATGACAGTTTGGAAGGACATACACCAGAGATTTAACAGTGCAAATCTGAAATTGCAAAGCATAAATATTGATACTAAAATAGTGCATGAATTGTATGACTCACTTGTAGGATTTATTGCATCTATTCGTGGCATGTTCGAATATTATGAAAATAAATCCATGGAGATTCTTTTTTCGTATGGTTAGGGCCCCCCGTCGGGCAGGCTTTCAGTTTGATGCCGCTGCAGCGACCTGCAGTCGATGAGGATGATGGTGAGGACAGCACAACAGCCAGTCCCTGGGCGGAGAAAATTCCCCGAATCGAACCCAGGCCCAGAGGATTGACAATCCGACACGCTGACCATTCAGCTACTGGGGGCGGAGATTGTGACTGATATAGACTATGAATGCACCTATAAAAGATCACGAAAATGCAAACTTCATAATGACGAAGAAGTAGACTCTGAAGAAGTTTTTCTGACTGGAAGGGAAAAATTTAAGAATCGAAACATTTCTCCCAGTACTCGACAACTTGTAAGGCGATTTAGTGAGGAAGAGGGAAAGCTATAGTGCACTGTTGGACTCCTTCACAGTTTTCAGTAATCTTAAGAACAGTTCACCTGACGATATTGCTGAACGTGCAGCAAAACTCCAAGCGTCATATGACACAGATTTAGAGCCTTTCTTTCCTAGTGAATGTGCACATTTCGAGGAACTTTCGAAATCTTCTGAGATTAGTGATATACCAGTCGAAATGAGTAAATTTTTACGTAAAGAGAAGTTACAGTCCGTGTTTCCGAATGTTGACATTCGGAAACTATATTTCTATGACTTACCAATTGTTTAGCAGAAACCTAGTTTTCGGTTCTTAAAAGACTGAAATTGTACCTACGTTCTACGTTGTCTGAGGAGAGATTGAACGCCTTGTCCATTTTCACATCGGAGCCGACCTCCTAACTGATAGCCGTATGAACTATGAAGATCAACGAGTTTTCTGCCGTCAGAGCCAGACGCAAATTTCGCTGACTGGTGAGTTTGCTTTGTATTCATATTAGTTTTAAAAATTTAAGATTATATTGTCATTTTTATTGTAACTTAGAGCACATTCATTGGATTTACAAACTACATATTACTTCTTTATTTTACAACTGCAGATGGCAGAACGCGGAACTAAACATCGTTTACGTGCAGACGTGGCCGAAGGCGCGCACAGTACTTTTACAATACCCGAATGACCCACGCCGCTCGGCGCTGTACAGTCAAGTCATACTGATACTGTAGTATATTACAACTGACTCATATCTTGGCGTCTGCTGAAATGTATAGTTAGCGTGGAAATATACGTTATCGGGGTGTTAATAAATAACATAGTTCAGTTCTGTCGATAAGTACATAAAAGCTTTGCTAATACCGTTAGAAAGAGCTATGGTGAGAGCAGTAGCTGCAGTACAAAACTGTTCAGTCCTAACATGGATTAAAGATATTGTGTACGCTTATTACGCAGTATCTAGTTACACAGACCCTAATGCTTTACGTGTTAACTATTAGATTATAAAACAAATTTGATTTTTCCACACTAGTCTGTAAAATTATGTAATAGCAAATGCAGTTATGTGTTTGTTCGTCTGTATTTAGTTATTAGTTCGTGAACCGAAATCTCTGTTTCATTTTCATTTCTTATGCTTTCCGAAGATTCACGTATTAATATCTAACGTGTTTTTTTTATCTGATACACATTCAAGTTATTAGATCGTAAAGCGACAGTTTAGTTTCAATTTTGAACGAATCTCTGTAAAGCTACGTGTTAATTTGTAATGTACGAGAAGTTTGCTTCAATTTTTAGACCGTAACACAACTTTTTTATTTTCGTTTTCAACGGTTTCGTGTAAAAGAAAATGTTAAAAGTGAATGAATAACAAAAATCCGTTGTCTCATACATGCCCTGCTGAATTTTAGGCCATAAAAGAAAAGTTATTTTCCTTCTGTTCGTTTCTGTTGTCTTTCGACAGTGAATGTGTAACACAATGCAGTTTTAAGTGTCGTGCACCAAGTACAGTTCAGGAACCATATTACATTTTGACTGAGCGTTTTGACTGTGCGCAACTAGACCGCTGACGCATCCTTCAGAACAACGAATAGCAGAGTACGGAAACAACTCACAGCGCTCCCACCCAAAACGGCAATTGTAAAGTGATCGGGTAATACTTATTATTTAAAACATATTTTTGTGTATGTGTGGGGGGGGGGGGGGGCTTCATATAATATGGTGTGCCTAGGGGGCGCAAAGCTTTTAAATCCGCCACTGATAGCCGAGTTTATGGTGTTTCCTGTTTGGCATCAGTTTGTACATTTTTTGGAGATATCCCACATGGCTTTACATTTATTATTAGAATCATTTATGTAGGCTTTATTTGCTAATTGTTTTGCTCTAGATATTACTTTATAAAGGATCTTCTTGTACAATTTGAAATAAGGGTGGAAATTTGGATCATCTGTTTTTATACTTTGCTCATAGTGGGCTCTTGGTCTCACGTGACGTTCTTATACCTCTTGATGTCCACATAGTGTCAGTTTTCCTGGATAAATGTTCCACTATTTTGATTTGTTTTACTGTAAAGTAGAGGTCTGCAAATTGTGGGCTTCGCTCGTTCAATCTCACTCGAGCGCGCCGCGCTCTGTCATGGCTTCCCCGAGTACGAACGCTCGAAGCGGGCTGTGGTCGATCGTTGTGCCGTTGGTGAAGGGGGAGGGGGGGGGGGCACCACAGGCCGGGCCGATTTAGCCAAAGTCTTCTAGATACAGATGGTGTTGGTCTGGCGCGCTCACGGCGTTGCTGTTGCCAGCGTTTTACTAGCATCATCACTCGGTGTCTGTAGGCTGGTGTCGTTCCTGACATACTCCCACCTGCTGACGGAACTACACTCAGATCAGTCTGTTTACACCGTAAACGTATACTCCTGGGTGGCAGTTTCTAATCATGACATCATTGTGATCCATAAGAGAAAACAGCTTGCTCTATGCAATAAAGAAATTTTGGAAACAGTTTGGAATTTCTCAGGAAGATTATGTATCTACAAAGTTTTGTCGGTCTCATTGTGAAAAATCACGTTCCTGCTTTTTGTAACACCATCTGCTTTATTGATTCAAATGTAATATGTGAACTTAACCACCTAAAAAATTAGAAATCTAAAAAGAAAAATATTGTCTCCAATTATCCCCTGTTGGCGTAATTACAATGAATCGGCTCATTTCGTATCAAGTTCGCTTCGTCAGTCAGAGATAACATCCCAAACTGCAATGACATTTTTGTTTTGTTTTAGCTTATCAGAACCTGATACTTCAGCACACATTTGACCCACACGATTTAACGTCTCATCTGTGTCACCAACAAACATAATTTCCAATAATCAGAAGGGCGAACACAGAATTGTTACTATTCTGTGCAATGCCGGAGTTTCGACATTCTCATCTACGAGATGGAGACAGCTATGATTCAGTACTCATGGTACTTGCAGTTTATAGACGATAATACGACCGTTGTAGTGTACTGCGAAAATATCGGTAACACTGAAAGTTTTATAAAAGGCTGCGAATCAGCAACTGTGTAAGTCTGAAGAGGTTGAAAAACCAGCCAACCAGTTGCAAAACTAAGGTTTATTATCCCTTGACCTAGATTTCAATACATCTGAAAATATTTTCTTCGTAAGGGGTGGGCCTTAGAAATGTATAAGCCAGTTACAAAAATTATTTTTACAGATATAACAATACCTTAATTCGTATTTTCAGATCAGGGAAATTTAGGTCGCTGTTCTTAGTTTTAATTTAAATGTAAGTTTCTCGTGAAAGCCGTTGAAGGTGTTAAATAATGTATCTAATTCTTGGTGAGTTCCATCAAATGTAAAAACTAACTCGTCTACATAACGTGCATAAAATCGTTTTTTACTCACAAATTCTGACTCGGTTATGAAGAAGCTATCTTCAAGGGAGTTAATGAAAATGTGAGCTAGGATGCTAGCCAAGGGACTACGCACCGCAAGGCCAAAGGACTGAACATACAATTTACCATTAAAAGTAAAATAACTGTATTTGAGCGCTACCTTTAACAACCTCATAGTTCCGTAATTTGCATCACAGCTAACTTTTTATGCAGTAATAGGTTCTTTTCAACGATTTCAAGTGTCACGTCAATCAGAACGTTCGTAATCAGCCTTGTAATATCAAAGAACAACTACCTGGTATTAGGAGCATTTTACTAGTCAGATCTAGCCTATTTTTAACGGAAAATTTTCTGCCAAAATAAAAGATTTTGTATTCTTGACACACTTTTGACACTGTAGATTTCGTAATATTGAATTCCCTAACGATTTCCGAAATGGAATATACAATGCTAGATCAATTTACCAATCTGCTTTCAAAATCTGTAGTCTCTCGTCGTGGCACCATAGCCAATTCGGATACCTTTTCATATGAAATCACCTGCGTGCAAATGACAGCTCCGCCAATGTACTGCCCTTTTATACCTTGTGTACGTTATACTACTGCCATCTGTGTATGTGCATATCGTTCTGCCATGACTTCTGGCACCCCAGTGTGTTCTTTAAGTATGGCGAGTACTTATGTAGATATGATACTTCATGAAAAGCATTTAATCAAAACTCTTGTTCACTTTCAGAATCGTCAAATTAATGAGCTGTTGTTCGTGGTTGTGCAGCTACTTCGTGTGCAACAAATCCAACTACCAGCACAGAAAGCAACTAACGAAGCTCAGAATTACGGAAGTTCAGTGCCATGCGTGCACCATATCGTCCATTCGATGCCAAAGTCGAAGAATGACCTGAATATAAGTCGCAGATCAAGTAGCACTTCTCTGCATATAACATTCACGGCGAATTTCACTGTACATTTTTCTTATCTTTGGTTGGAGTAGAAGATCTCAGACTCTGTAGAAAACTTTATACTCAAAACAGAGCTGCAACTTTGCCCTAGGCTGATCAAGTGAATAAATTGGTCGAGTTTTATAACTCTCAGATATAAATTAGCTTTATAATGAATGGATAGCAGAACTTAAAAAGGTATGACTCGAAATTGCAAATTTAATTGCAGTTGTGGCGCGTCATTTCGTAATGAAATGCAATCGATGCCACTGTCGAAAATATTAACAGACATCAGAATGAAAGGAGAATTTTTAAAGGCATAGCAACCCCTGCTTGACCGACTAACTAAATGTGAATGAAGCTCAGGGGTACAAGATTTTGCAGAGTTCGATTTTCACCCGCCCGAAGTTGCAGCTATGGGCGCTAAAAGGGGAGGGCTTGACATGTGGATCACAGCTTTTGATCAAGTTTTGCAAGAACGATCTATATTAAAAATAAAGGGAAACGTATTTCGGCTTTTTGCTAGACACTCCCAATTTTTTGAAAAATCGATGTCAAAGTTCATGACGGAAAATCGTATTTTCAATGCTATACACCGAAAGATCGTCTAAGAAAAAAAAAAACCTTTTTTATTGATATAATATGGGGTCCAAAGTCAATACAGTCAATCCGGGTAACTTTTTACCGATCAGGGTATCTTTTTACCACTTACTATTTTTGTTTCAAACGGGTTGTGTTCCAGCTACTGTCATTATATTGTTTGAAGTGTAACTGTTTTATGACCTTTGTTACTCGTAAAATAAAATAATGCCAATACATGGAACACCAACAGTATGTGGTACAAAGATATCCCGATTGGTAAAAGTTAGTCTGATTGACTATATTGTTCGAATTATTAACCTTTTTGTGTTTTCATGCTATGGTCTGGGTACCCATCTTTCTGGGTACATAGCAGAGCGAGATCGGCGGTCATGCGGTCAAGACATATTTCGTTCCATATTTTTTTTGGTGTATCTGATAACATTCTGATAAAAGTCAGAATACTTTTCTTTGCCATTTTTTGAACTAAAACATTGTGAGCTGTGATGAATAATCAAATAAGTATACATAATATACTGACAGTTATTTTCATCGTGATACATAGTACAAAAATCTGCTTAAGCTATGTTATTGCGTAATCATAACTGATCGTCTGTTCGTGAACGTTTTCTCGCAATCAGTGGGGTAAACTTATAATTGAAACAGGCAAAACATAAATATTTCTCTCAACCTGCGCAACACACAGACATCGTTAGTGTAAGACATACATTATCTGATTCACATTGCTAAAAAGAGATATATCAGATATCAAACTGGATGCGTACGAAGCGTATCAAAGCACATGTAGAAAGACAAGCGCGGACAAACGGTTATGGACCAACGCAAGAACTTCGATAGCATCCGCCCTATCTTGTATTTCTCTGCTATGCTGCGATGTCGCTTGATTTGGAAGTCGTGCGATGAAATTCTACTGCAGTCGGAAGAAGTAAATATGACATGGTTGAGAACGAGAAGCATCACGTTTCGGTGGTATCACTTTCACAGTGCAGGTCGGTTGAGCATCATCATCTACGAAAGTCCTATCGTAGGGCGTCAGGTATCACAATGAATATGTTCAGCACATTATATAGGGTAAGGTGGGGTAAATCCGACCGGGCTGGTAAACCCCACAGCCCTCCATTTGTGAGAAACGGCAAAGTGGAACGATTTCGCATTAGTGTTTCGATATAGAGCATTCGAAATAGCGAAAATGTCACCTTGACAGTTTTGCCGCATTTTACATTTAGACACTCAAAAGACAAGTAATTTGCGATTGTTTCAATTTAATGTTTGTGCAAACTGCATCACTAGATTTACCTTATCAAATAAAACGATCGCAAAACAAACGGTGATTTTTGTAGTGCATTTAGTGACCTATTCAGTGTATGTATCGTTTTTGTTGGTAATTTCGTGTAAATTATTTCTGTGTGTGTTAAATGAAAAATGGCTTGGTGGGGTAAATCCGACCGCTAGATGGTGGGTTAGATCCGGCCGCATATTTTTTTATCGTTTATGTGTATGGAATTATTTAATGTAACCAAAGTGAATTTTTGTTTATTTTTAGGAAAATGATACGAAATTACAAACGAGAAAACGCAATCGAAACGATATTCGCCGAGCAGTTGCTGCTATGCAAATGGGAATGTCTTTACGAGCTGTCGCTAGTGATTTTAACATTCCGAGATCGACATTGCTGTTGCACCGCCGTGCAATGAAATCATCTTCTTTCAATTAAAATTTACATTTATTTTACTTTCAGTACATTTAGTACTCTAAACATTGTTATTTTTTAATAAATTGTGTTCATTTATGTAAAAAACATAATTTCTTATAATTATTTCCCAAAAAAACCGTTCATTTGGATCTATTCCTGTGCAAAATCGGCCAAACAAATAGGGAGTTGGATTTACCCCACCATCGTTTGCAGATGACAAAAATGGACGTTTCTTAAAGTACGGATATCTCCAAAACTATCCATGGTATAACAAAAATATTTTGCAGAAAGTTGCTCCTTTATAATATCTATAATTTAACTTATATAACGTTAAGTTCCGAACTTGGATAAGCGTTTTATAGCCACAAGAAATTACTAGGTCGGATTTACCCCACCTTATCCTATACCTATTTTTATATATATACTTATTTGAATATTAATCACATCTTCCGATGTTACTTTTAAAAAAGGCAAAGAAAGTTATTCCCAGTGTCGGAATATTATCAGATAACTCCGAAAAAAGCTTCAAGTTCATCGTTGAATATTTCATTCACTATTTTTTTTTATTATAGACAGAACACGCTGAGCCACCGTTCCTGCTTGCTAATCTTCTCTGTGTCGTTCCTTAGTATGAATACCGCCGAAATGAGTACACTGCTCGACACCCGACCTCACTCTGTTACATACCCTAGAATGACGTGAACACTACCTACGGCACGAAACACAAAATCGATAATAACTCGAACATTATTAACTTTGGACCCCATATTATATTAATACTTGTACGCCATATACAAAGACCAGCCTGTTAGAAGAATTGTGAAGTCATCTAGGCTGAGATGGCTGGACACGTGGCACGGATGTATCATACAGAAATACCAAAAAAGGTTTAACAAGGAAAGCCAGGTGGACAGAGAAACGTGGTCGACCAAAAGCTAGATGGGTGGACGGAGTCATAGAAGACTCTCGGAAGATGGGCTACTGAAACTGGAAAATGCTAGCAAGGGAGATTGTTGATGAGGCCAAAACTCACCACGAGTTGTAGATCCGCAGAAGAAGAAGAAGAAGCAGAAGAAGAAGATTGTATTAATAAAAATGTTTATTTTTAGACGATCTTTCGATGTATAGCATTTATAATACGATTTCATCAACTTTGACCTCGATTTTTTTTAACTAGGGAGTTTCTAGGAAAAAGCCGAAACACGTTTCTCTTTATTTGTAAAGTATTACTTCCTTGCAAGACTTGATCAAAATCGATGACACAGATGTCAGACCCTCCCTTTGTAAGTGTTCTACACTGTCCCTCAACTCAGAAACAGTTCTTGTTGCTCAGGACCGCGACTGCCCGTAATTCGAAGCGCGATCCCCCCCCCCCGCACGACTGCAAAAAAATGAGTGAATTCCTAAGGGATTAAACTGCTGAGGTCATCGGTCCCTAGACTTACACACTACTTAAACTACACTAAACTAACTTATGCTAAGAACAACACGCACACCCATGCCGAACCTCCGACGGGAGAGGCCACGCAATCCGTGACACGGCGCCCATGACCGCGTGGCCACTCCGCGAGGCTGCACGACTGCACTTGCACATCAGAGTCATGTACTAAATGCTTCATAACACAGCCGTAAACATTGCTTTTCCGTCAAGCAGAATGCTGGAATTATCATAAAATCGGATACACTCAGGAAGTTTTCTTACAGAAGATACATAAAGTGAATCCAGTTCCAGGCAGTTCTCAATTGCACAAAATGGAAATAAACATTATTTCACAATCGGAGTTCAAAAAAACTCTTCCTAGCAGAACTCTATCGAAACGAAAGCGAAATCGCGCGAATCGTAAACTTAAAAGCACGCAGCAGAGCTTCGCTATTGAGAAGTCACATCAGCTCTCACCAAACAATTGCACTCAACCAGGATTCAAAAGGTAATCGTCTTACGGGGAAGAGTACCGACACTCAAAATCCGAAGGAACAGCCATAAATTGTTCATTGCTTTACGAATTGTCAGTCAAAATTTCCGCTACACACTGGTGCTTCAGTTACTTTACTTAATCAGAAAACATACGAGAAATTAGGGCTCCCACACCTTCAGCAGCCAAATCTATATTTCACAACATACAATGGTGAAAGGATTTGTTCTCGGGACGTGTACGCTAAGAGCAAAATACGACAAACACAGAGACATTCACTGTAGTGCACTCCAGAAACAGTCCAAACGTATTTGGAATGGATACATTCGATTCATTTGATTTGGGAACTCAAGATTGTGCACGTCCAGACATTACTCAGATTTCACACAAGAGCATCAAATAATTATGCGGAAGATACCAACACGAAGGATTTCAAAGCGCATATTTCACTTACAGATAATGCCACACCTAAATCTTACGCAGCATGACCAGTATCACATGCTACTGGAAACGAAAGAGCTACTGAACAGGTACGACAGGAACAAATTGGCGTCTTGGAACCAATATTACCTGAAACGGTACAGTGTGGAAGTGGAGGATTGGATTGAGTGGTTGCGTTTACACTGGATGGAGAACATAAGGTTATTAAGTGAGCGTAGCCGGTTACGTTTAAATGGTGGAGGTCGATGTAGGACTGGTATCCAGTCCTGCATCAATCTCCACCAATTAAACGTAACTGTTCAGATTTCCTTAATAACCCTCCGTCTTCCGTCCAATGTAAACGTAACCACTCAATCCGGGTCTCCACTTCCACATTTATAATTTCACGTCATCGTTTCTTATCATATAAAAGGCCATCTCCTCAGTTCATCACCAAGAATGCAAATGGGATAATTACACACTGTGCAGATTTCAGAGCCATTGTAAATGCTTAATAGTGGTACTTTCATTCCCACTGCCAGACATTTAGAGGCCATCCGTAGAGTGCATTCTCCCAAAAATTTCGGGAATCACAAGCAGTTCTTGGGAAGATTAATTATTCCATAAGGTTTATCACGAACGCAGCAAAAATTTCGGTATCGTTGCATCTCCTCAGGCGTTAAATCGTACCTTTGAAATGGATTTCAGAATACAAACAATCTTTTCAGAAATTAAAATCTGCATTCTTATTGACGCCAACAGTTAGGCGCTGCCTGTCGCGTGCGACTTGCGATGCGCAACTTTTTGCCATAGAGTAGGTACAGCTACGGGGAGAGCATAGTCTATTATGCATGTTCTCACAATCAAACCGTGCTAGTCACGTGTATTTGGGACGACGCTGCTTGTCCACATGTTGCGGTGACAGCGAAACTTGAGTACTACTCGTTTTCGCCTTGTTTTATACAAGTTTCTGCACGTTTCAGTTTTATTAACAGCTATATGTGGTATTGTCGTTGCTACGGGTTTAAAGAGAAGTATGTGAAAGAAGGACCCGTTACTTTTCGTAGGTTCGCGTAACATATGTATAACTGTAAATGTCGTATTGATTTGAGGCACTTTATATGTCGAAAAATACGAGATGCAGTATTACAAAGTCTTCAGTTGTAGAGAGAATTTCCGCGATTTTATGGCCTAGTGTTTACGTGAACGGTGCTAGATAAATTTGCAACTGTGTCTGAGAAAACTTCCAGTCAATGTATACGTACTGGTGCTATGTTCATGTCGAGATCAAATTTATACATGACTGTCTAATTGATTTTCTCCAATTTATGCAGGGTCTCCAAAACCCTTGTGTGTATCTAAATATTTCTGCATGAAACAGTTTCCACACAGTATCATTGTAACGTAAGTAATTAGAACAGATTCGACAGTATGAATCAATGCAACAGAAAACCTGAAAAAATATTGTTGGCTATCACTTCTTTTATTACTCCAAAATTCGCGCACGGATCTTGTAAACAAAAAAATTAAAATAATAATGGACAAGCAGGAGGTGCAAATCGCTAATCATGTTTACTGTAATGATTTCATAGTTCCAAATCCGCTGTTTTTTCATGGCACTTCGGCGCAGTCTACAGTGTCACTGTAACGTAATTAATTGAAAAAATGATTCGACAATATGAATAAGTGCAATAGAAAAGGTACAAATGTTATTGGCTGCCACTCCTTATTTCGTTACCTAAAAAACATCTGAGTTATGGTACTGTGGTGAAAAAGTATAATACCATTGCTCCTCATATCTTAAAAGCAAAACTTCAATTCCTGGTGTCATATTTTTATATGTGTAAAACGCGTATACAAAGTTTCACGGTACTTCTGAAGTTGATCTGTCTGCAGCAGCGAAGTTATAACACTCAAAATACGCTAAGCGAGTGATTCCCAACCTGGGAGTAATTATTCCCTGAGAGGCAAAATGTAATTTTTTCGGTCACAAAACGTAATTATTTTTAAAATAACACTACTATCATCACTGTTTCATAAGACTGCAATACTGATTACGTAAGTAATCACTAATTACATGTTTTTTTCAAATACTAGCATACACTCATGACACAACGTGGTGAAGGTTACAGCTTATGAAACGAATGTATAAACATAACCTGCTTCACATAGTGTTCCTATTCCACTCATACTTTGCATATTCTCGACATAATGTCGGTCGGAACACCGACCAAGAAACTTTAGAAATACCATACGTTTTAGTCTGTATGGCAATTTTTTATTTTGCCTACTGCCTATCGATTTGGTATATAGTACAATCCTCATACCACCTCCTGGCATTCCGTCGTCACGCTCGCTTCCCAGTAAGTGTGACAAATATTTTGTACTTTGTACCGTTCAAAACTAAGACATATACATCACATGTGCATAATCATCTCATGAAAATGACTTTCCTAAGTTATAGGTAGTTCCTGCAATGCACGAGAAGTTACTTCACTATTCATTTCACACCAGCTACACCAACAAATTGACAGGACAAAACAACAGTAACTATGTAATAGCTACTACATTTTAGTAGAGCCTACACTTCATTATTATAATAATAATTATTACTATAGGTGGCAGTGGTTAGACACAAAGCATCGGAAGCCTGAAGTTTTCCAACTTCCGTCAGTTCAGAAGTAAGGAGACAAGGAATCAAGTGATTTACAATAGTAAGTGTAGCACACACATTTTAATTTGGTTAGTTTTAAATGGGGAGGGGAGGGGGCTGCCGGCTATTAGTGAAGCAATGGTCGCTAAAGAGAGAAATGGTGCAAAAGAAGCATGTTTCGTAACGAGTATTACCCTCTATGTGGACATCAACATCCTTTTCTGAGGAGGAGTTGTAGATAGCACTCGCGATGCCCTGAGTACTGCTTCACCATTCTATAAGAAAAGGTTGCTAGAAATAAGCAATACCGATTGTCTCTGACTTATTAGTTGATGGCTTAAAAAACATCTAGAAACACTAAACATCATTTATCTTCCGTCATCTTAAAATTAAAAGAGTTCAGAGAAAATTCTGTTTTTTCTTCAAAGTTCAGCTAGGCGCTAGTGTTGGTTGTCGAAGGGCGGGTGCTAGCTAATATCTGATTACACTAAGGGGTAATGTCTCAGAATGTTGGGAACCATTTCGCAAACTGCTATTTAGGCTACAATGTTGCAGGGGAGGTTGCGGACTGAATTCTCGATCTGCGCATCCGAATGCTCACTCCATAGATATTTATACTCATTGCTTTTTGCATCCGGCTACGCACTGCTTGAATGCCGTCAGAGTGGAAAACTGAGGAGGTAATAGCTCTGTTGTTCCATCTTGTTCGTCGTTGTAAAACGCAAAAAAGGAAGTCGACGATAATATATGCACCACAAAAGATTCATTTTATATGATCTGCGGCTTGCGTAATCGCAATGATACGGTTTTTTTTTTCAATTCCGCTACAATATATACTGAACCTTTTGATGAACCGTTACAACTTATAAAAGATGGAATAGACTTAATAGATTTCATAGTTCGCCGGATTAAACGATGAGTTTGCCGTGGTATAATTACTGTATTCACGCCAATAAATTCGAACTCTGACGACATATTAAATTATTGTATAAGATCGAGTTAGAAAAGAAAATATTTTGTTGACAAAAACCAGCAAAAGACTGACTGCCAAGTGCAACCATTCAGGTTAACCTCCTCCTAGTGCCTTCTACCGTTACTGTATTTGGGAGTGTACTACAACTTTCGTTTCTTGCTGTAGATTTCGGCAACTTAATCAGCAGTTATGTTGTCAAGGATCTCTAGCAGAAAGATATTCCTATCTCTCAAATTCAGTAGTACACCGATATAAATTGTGCAAATGCAGTAACATGTATCAGGGTATGTTCAATGTCGAGATAATCTGAACTGCTAATCCTGTCTTAATTGCAAACTGGCCAATATAAGATGAACCTGAAATTTCTTATTTTCTTTGCTGTTACCACGAGTTGTATTAATCAGTCAGCACCCAAACGTTTATGCTACAGAGGTAAAAGTCGAAACAGCTACAATAAATGTATCGTAGCATTCTTCTATACTAATGGCGGTAATAATCTTCTTAAACATCATTACTCCTTGAACTGACAGAGCAATGGATTTCTATATCTACGACACGTGCACATTGTGTCTGCCATATTTTTTAAATAATTAATTACATTAACTATTACTGATTTAGGAAGCGTACCATATAATTTCAGTAACATCTGTTTCTGTGGCGTAATACCGCAGACAAGAGATAACGAACAAAATAATGAAAGAAATTATTTCGAGCGTTATTCTAAAGTTTCCGAATTATTCGCTCTAGACGCGTAACACCGAGTTTTCGGTGATTTTTCTTTGTCATCTGCCTTAGAATTAAAAGACGAGTGTAAGTGAAAGTTTTGCTATTTCGTACCACATGTTTGAGATTCACAGTTATAATCTTGCAACACCAATTAGAATATAATAAAATCAGCAGCTTTTTAAAACAAAGAAGAACGTTCGCTTTTCTCTAGAATGATTTAAATAAGCTCTCACTGTTGTTTTGCATAGTTACCTGCGGCCTTGGCGTGTTCTATTGCACGAGCTGCTGCTTTAATTTCTGCATTGCTCTTTGAATAACAGGACTCCAGTGACTCTGAAATGTTTCTGAAAAGACAACCACATAAAATGTACGAGGCCGCTACCACACTATAATTAAAATATAAAGGTCTTTCAACATAAAGAGAAGAAATTACAGTGTGTGATTTTCTCCGAACCAGACTCCAACTCCACCTCTGCTACCGCGACGACCATCTCTTTCATAAACTCCATACACAAACGCTGTTACTGTGTCATCGTCTTGAGGTGAGAATGATTTTAGTATCTCACTCATGCTGGCAGCTGTATGAGGTATGATATTCGGAAACTAACTCAGCGAAACTGTACAGAGTTTCATTATTTTCCGTTGACACACCATGTCAAAGAATAACCGCTACTTCTTGTAGTTTACACGTAGCACAACAGTACAAATTCTGTGGGGTCCATACTTTAAACCAAAAACGAATGTCCCCTGTTATTTCATAATTAGACATTTCTTTTTACAATATTTTATGTTCCCAGCCATTCACACAAATTTCACATAAGAAGAGCAAGCTTTAGCTCATACAGAGATTTTCGTATACCAAATGCAAGCTTCTATGTTTTACTGCCCTGTTCCTTTCAAATAATATAAAATCAACTGAAAAATCCGTAATTCATAATGGTTCTGCTCTACTGTTAGAACGAATACAGTTTTACAAGGACTACAAAATAATAACATGCGCAGCGAATACATAGAGGGTGTTCGGAAATTCCCGTTACAAAACTTCTGGGACTTGTAGAGGAGAGTGAGCACATAATATTTTGAACAGGAACTCATGTTCGGAAACGCACCGTTTCCGTTCTACGACGTTTCAATTCAGACACTTGACTCATCCACTTCTGCTTGAGGAACTGAATTAGATACGACGCATTACAGTTATAAGGTAACAATTCGGAAGGAGACATAACGAAACATCCATTTATCATTTGAGAACATTAACAACCAGACTAAACGTGTTTACGTTATTCCAAAACAGAAAAGGACTCAGGAGACAATACGTACAGAACAGTACTGATGCAGTATCAACAGCGGCTCGACGTGGCGGCCACCAACATTGTTACAGACATTGTACCTTTTTGGTACACACTCTCCATCCCACCTAATGATCTTCAATTTTTAGGGCAGCGGCCAGAACCCGTGGCAGCAGATACTCACCTGTCTCTACAGGAGTCTCGTAAATTAAACTTCACAAGGCAGACGTTAAGTGACATGAGGTGACCGTCTGACGTAGTACACGTCATCCTGTCTACCCTATTTCATTCCAGGACAAGCAGCTTGGTGACTTTTCTCTTTCCCTCAGCAGACCTGGACGCGTTACGCATCTGAATTGAAACCTTCGTGAAACGGAAACTGTACATATAGAAGCTTAAGTTTCCGAACACGCTTCATAGACCTATCTGCAATGTATTGCCGCGCGGAGTGGCCGTGCGGGTTAAGACGCCATGTCACGGATTGTGCGGCCGCTCCCGCCGGAGGTTCGAGTCCTCCCTCGGGCATGTGTGTGTGTGTGTGTGTGTGTGTGTGTGTGTGTGTGTGTGTGTGTGTGTGTTGTTCTTAGCATAAGTTAGTTTGAGCAGTGTGGAAGTCTAGGAACCGATGACCTCAGCAGTTTAATCCCTTTGGAATTTACACATTTTTGTAATATACTTCTGACATATAAATCTACGTCTATATACGTGTTAGGCAAACCACAGTGAAGTGCTTGACAGAGGGTACTTAGCATTGTACCGCATCTTAGGATTTCTACCCGTTCCAGTCGCATGCTGTGGACTATGTACAGCAGAAAAAATGACTACATAAATGTTTCTGTGCACGCTTTAATTGATTTAACCTTATTTTCGTGGTCCCTACGGGAGCGATATGTAGGCGGCTCAAGAACGTCTCTATATACTTATCATACAATTGGTCTTTGAATCTTTGTTAAGTTCGCTTCTGCAGGATAATCGTCGTCTACCTTCAATCGTATTTTAGTTCAGGTTTTTCAGAAATTTTGTGACTCTATCGTGAGTCATTAGAACTGCGCCAAGTCGTGTCACCATTCTTTGTATACGTCCACTGTTACTCCTGTTTGGCGGTTCTAGGCGCTCAGTCCGGAACCGCGGGACTGCTACGGTCGCAGGTTCGAATCCTGCCTCGGGCATGGATGTGTGTGATGTCCTTAGGTTAGTTAGGTTTAAGTAGTTCTAAGTTCTAGGGGACTGATGACCACAGATGTTAAGTCCCATAGTGCTCAGAGCCATTTGAACTCCTGTTTGGCGTGGGTTCCAAATACTTCAGCAATATTGTAAGATGGGACACAGAAGTGATTTGTAAGATTTTCCAAGTGTCCTGGCAATGAAACGAAATCTGTCACCTGCTTTACTTAACGACGGTGCCTATATGACTATTCCATTTCATGTCACTACAAAATCGCACGCAGTGCTATTTGTGTAAGTTGACTGATTCCAGCCGTGATTCATTGGTGTTGTAGTCATAGAACATTACACTGGTGTGCAAAACTTAAGGACGAAAGTAACTTACGCTTGATGCGTCGCTACCAAGTAACATAGCTCGTTGAAACGTGGGTCATACATGGAAAGAACTGCTACAGCGTAGCCCAGAAGGTAACTGAAATAAATCTATCTACATATACTTCTATACTTCGTAAAACACCGTGAGGTGCTTGGCAGAGGTACGTCCCGTTGTACGAGTTATTAGGGTTTTTTCCTGTTCCTTTCAATATGGAGCGCGTGGAGAATGACTGAATGCCCCTGCCCGTGAAGTAATTATTCTAATCTTATCCTCACGATCCCTGTGTGAATGATACGTACGGCTTTGTAGTATATCTCTAGAGTAATCACTTAAAGGCGGCTCTTGAAACCTTGTTAATAGACATTCTCGGTATAGTTTACGTCTGGTTTGAAGAGTCTGGCATTTCAGTTCCGTCAGTATCTCTGTGTCACTCTCCCATGGATTAAACAAACCTGTGACCATTCGTGCAGCCGTTCTCTGTATACGTTTAAAATCCCGTTTAGTCCTATCTGGTCCCACACATTTGAGCAATATTCTAGGATGAGTCGCACGAGTGATTTGTAAGCAGTCTCTTTAGTAGACTGATTGCACTTTCCCAGTATTCTGCCAATAGACCGAAGTCTACCACTTGCTTTACTCACGACTGAAAATATGTGATCGTTCCATTTCATATCCCCACAAAGCGTTCTACCCAGGTATTTGTATGAGTTGGCCAATTCCAACAGTGACTCATCGATATCATAGTCACAGGATACTACGTTTTTTCGTTTTGTGGAGTGCACAATTTTAGATTTCTGAACATTTAGAGCAAGTTGTCAATCTCTGCACAATGATGAAAACTTATCAAGATCTGACTGAATATTTACTCATCTTGTTTCAGATAGTACTTCATTATAGACAACTACATCATCTGCAAATGCCTGATTCTACTATTAATATTGCGTGCAAGGTCATTAATATACAACATGAACAGCAAGGGTCCCATCATACTTCCCTGGGGCACACCCAAAGTTACTTCTACATCTGACGATGACCCTCCATCCAAGATAACATGCTGTGTCCTCCCTACCAAAAAATCCTCAATCCAGTCACAAATTTCACTTGATACTGATACCCCATATGATTGTACTTTTGACAATAAGCGTGGGCGCGCTGCTGAGAGAAACACTGCATCTACCTGGTTGCCTTGATCCTAAGCTTTCAGTATGTCATGTGAGAAAAGTGCGAATTGGTTTCACATAATCGACTTGTTCGAAAACCTCGCTGGTTGGCATTGAGGAGGTTATTCTGTTCAAGATACCTTATTATGTTTGAGCTCAGAATATGTTCTAAGATTCTATGACAAATCGATGGCAAGGATATTGGACGTTAATTTTTTTGTGAATCGCTTCTACTACCCTTCTTGTAGACGGATGTGACCAGAGCCTTTTTCAACAACTGGGAACGGTTTTTTGTTCGACGTATCTACGATAGATTATAGTGAGAAGAGGGGCTAACTCAGCCGCAAAATCAGTATAGAATCTGACAGGGATTTCATTTGGGGCCTGGAGCTTTGTTGAATTTTAACTATTTCAGCTGTTCCTCAACACCGCTGACACTAATACTTACTTCACTCATCTTTTCAGTGGTACGAGGATTAAACTGGGGCAATTCTCCTGGTTTTCCTGTATAAAGGAAGATTTGAAAACGGAGTTAAGCATTTCAGCATTTGCTTTTCTACCCTCAATGTCAGTTCCTGCCTCATTCGCTAGGGACTGGACACTAACTTTGGTGCCACTAACAGACTGTGCATACAACCAGAATTTCTTTGGCGGGGGCTGTGTGGAAGGGACTGGGCGGTTTTTTAGGTTAGAGGGTCTGAGGAAACCACAGAAAGAGCGTCCGTGTGAAAGGGGACAGCTAAATCACAGTAAGGTAGTTGTAGAAACGATCGGTGTTGCACTTGTAAATGGTCGTAGCTGTGTTGGGAAAGAACCAGAGCTCCAAGCCCTAATAGAAAGCATTGAAGCTCAAATAGTTGTAGGCAGGAAAGCTGGTTACAGCCAGAAATACGTATAGCCGATTTTTTTTTTTCAAATGACCTAACAGTGCTGAGAAAGGATATAATAAATACAGTTGATGGTGGTGTATTTATTGCTGTCAGAAGTAGTTCACCTGGTAGTGAAATTGAAGTAGATAATTCCTGCGAAATAGTATGGGTAGAGGTTATACTTGACAATCGGACTAAACTATTAATTCGATTGTTTTACCGACCCCCCAACGACTCAGAAGATATAATTACTGAACAGTTCAAAGAAGACATGAGTCTCATTTCAAATAGGTACCCTACTCATACAGCTATAGTCGATGCTGACTTCAATCTACCCTCGATATGCTGGAAAAATTATACGTTTAAAGCCGGCGGCAGGCATAAAACGTCATCCGAAATTGTACTGAATGCATTCTCAGAAAATTATTTTAAACAATTAGTTCATGAGCCCACTCGAAGCGTAAGTGGTTGCGAAAGCATACTTGGTCTCTTAGCAAATGGCTCTGAGCACTATGGGACTTAACATCTATGGTCATCAGTCCCCAAGAACTTGGAACTACTTAAACCTAACTAACCTAAGGACATCACACAACACCCAGTCATCACGAGGCAGAGAAAATCCCTGACCCCGCCGGGAATCGAACACGGGAACCCGGGCGCGGGAAGCGAGAACGCTACCACACGACCACGAGCTGCGGACACCTCTTAGCAATAAATAATCCTGGACAAGTAGGGAGTATCATGACGGATACAGGGATTAGCGACCACAAGGCAGTTGCTGCTAGGCTGAATACCGTAACACCCACAACCATCAAAAAGAAACACAAAGTACAACTATTTAAAAAAAAAAAAAAAGCTGATAAAAATGCTCTTAACGCCTCTTTAAGAGGCAGTCTCCACTCCTTGCGAACTGATCACGTAAGCGTAGAAAAGATGGGGAATGATTTCAAACAGATACTATCGACGGCAGTTGAAAGATATATACCACCTAAATTAATAAGTTATGGTACTGATCCCCATGGTACACAAAACGGGTCAGGTTGCTGTTGTAGAAGCAGCGAGAAAAGCATGCCAAATTTAAAAGAACACAAAATCCCCAAGACTGGCAAAATTTTGCAGAAGTTCAAAATATAGCGTGTACTTCAAGGTGAGATGCGTTTAACAATTTCCACAACGAAACTCTGTCTCCTGGTCATACATAAAGTACACCAGTGGCAAGACGCAATCAATACCTTCCCTGCGCGATAACAACAGTGAAGTCACTGATGACAATGCTACTAAAGCAGAGTTATTAAACGCGGTTTTCCGAAACTCCTTCACCAAAGAAAACGAAGTAAATATTCCTGAATTCCAATCAAGAACAACTGCCAAGATAAGAAACATGGAAATAGATATCCTCGGTGTAGCAAAGCAGTTTAAATCACTTAATATAGGCAAGGCCTCCGTCCAGATGTACATCAGTCAGGTTCCTTTCAGAGTATGCTGATACAATAGCTCCATATTTAGCAATTATATACAACCACTCGCTCACATAAAGATCCATACCTAAAGACTGGAAAATTGTTCAAGTAACACCAATAGCCAAAATGGGCATTAGGGGTAATCTGCTGAATTACAGGCCCATATCACTAACGTCGATTTGCAGTAGGGTTTTGGAACATGTACTGCGTTCGAACATTATGAATTACCTCCAAGAAAATGATTTATTGACACATAGTCAGCACGGATTCAAAAAAATGGATCTTGGTAAATACGACTAGCTGTTTATACTCATAAAGTAATGAGTGCTATCAACAGGGCATGTCAGATTGATTCCATATTTTTAGATTTCCAGGAGCCTTTCGACACCGTTCCGCACAAGCGTCTTCTACCCAAACTGCTTCCTATGGAATATCGCCTCAGTTGTGCGACTGGATTCGTAATTTTCTGCCAGAAAGGTCACAGTTTGTAGTAATAGACGGAAAGTCACCGAGTAAAGCAGAAGTAATATTTGGCGTTCCCCAAGGAAGTGTTATAGCCGCTCTATTGTTCCTGATCTGTATTAACGACATAGGAGACAATCTCAGTAGCCGTCTTAGGCTGTTTGCAGATGATACTGTCATTTACCGTCTTGTAAAGTCACCAGATGACCAAAACGAATTCAAAATGATTTAGATAAGATATCTGAATGATGGGAAAAGTGGCAGTTGACCCTGAATAAAGAAAGTGTGAGTTGTTTACATGAGTACTAAAAGAAATCCGCTAAATTTCAATTACGCGATAAGTCACACAAATCTGAAGGCTGTAAATAAAATTAAATACTTAGGGATTACAATTACAAATAACCTAGTTTGGAACGGTCACATAGATAATGTTGTGGGTACAGCAAACCAAAGACTGCGATTCATTGGCAGAACACTTAGAAGGTGCAGCAGGTCTACTAAAGAGACTGCTTACACCACGCTTATCCGCCCAATTGTGGAGTACTGCTGTGCAGTGTGGGATCCGCATCAGGTGGGACTGACAGATGACATTGACAAAGTTCAAAGAAGGGCAGCTCGTTTTCTATTATCGCGCAATAGGGGAGATAGTGTCACAGAATGATACGTGATTTGGATTGGCAATCATTAAAACAAGTGCTTTTTTCGTTGCGATGGGATCTTCTCATGAAATTTCAATGACCAGTTTTTTCCTCCGATTGCGAAGACATTCTGTTGGCACCCACCTACATAGGGAGAAATAATCATCAAGATAAAATAAGAGAAATCAGGGCTCGCGCAGAAAAATTTAAGTGCTCGTTTTTCCCGCACGCCATTCGAGAGTAGAATGGTAGAGAATCAGCTTGAAGGTAGTTCATTGAACCCTCTACCAGGCACTTTATTGTGAATAGCAGAGTAATCACGTAGATGTAGATGTAGATGTGAAGTGTCATTTGACAATATTGTGCTACGGTAGTCATTGAAGGCATCATACATTGTTCTCTTGACAGCCAAACGCGTTTCATTCAACTTTTCTCTGTCTGTAGCACTACGCTTTGTTTTACACCTATTAAGCATGGTTTACACGACGACATTGGGTTGTGCCACTCGTTGCGTGGAATGAGTTGCACGCAAATGGTTTCATATTTGACTGTAGACACGGCAAAACCAGTATACACTTCAGTTTCGTCGTTTTGTGAGTTCCTGAGTCGCGTCTAAAATGAAAGTTTTGGCAGCTGCAAGTCGCACGAGTTGTGATGGAGTTAAAGCTTGTTGCGTGAAATCGCTGCACAAGAAAAAAATAAGAAACGTGTTTCGATTCGTGACTGGATGAAGAAAAGACGTCAGCTCGATTGCTCAGCATCCTTTCTGAAATAATTTGTAATGGAAGACCCAAAAAGTTCTTTTAATTATCTTAGAATGTCACCAAAACTGTTCATGTTTCTTCTACATAGAGTTAATTATGCGATAAGGAATAAAGATATTGTAATGCACGAATCACTGTCGCCAAAACTGCAATTACATATCACATTGCGTGCATTACAATCGAGAACACTCGCCATGCGATAAGATGCGGATTTAGTTGATGATGACGCTTTTTCATTAACACAATAATTATTAACATTAACAGTAATAATTATTAACATTAACAGCAGTAATTATTCGAAGCAGGCCGCATTAAGAAGAGAATGGTTTGCAAACTACTCACTTGGAAGTAGATCTGTAAAGTGGCAATATTTCAAAATTCAAACATATGTGAATGGGAAGCACTACTGCAACATTTGAAATAGATGAATATCGAATAAAGAATGCAGTTTCTTGAATTGTGTAGCTTTCCCTCCTGTCAACAATATTCGTTAAAAAAAAGTCGGTCAACTCGAACGATGGGATTTTAGTCTTGTAGACGAGAGCATTTCCACAACTAGGACTACATTTGCTTGTATTTTTATTAATTCAGTTGTACATGTGCTTCTAATTCAATAAATTTTGCGCTGCAGCTCAGATATTATCAAACTATCTGTGTTCTGATCGCTCGTGAAGGTCTCAGGAGCATCAATATATTGCTTATTTTTGAACTCAGCATCATTGAAATCCAATGCAAAGCATAGATATCCAAAAAGCGAACATTATTCTCCGTTCCTCTCTGCATATTTCAGTTTGTCTACACTCTACGAACACACATAACCTCAGAACTCATGCAACTAGTGTCGCCAAAGTTGGAACACGCCGAAAGTGTTTAGTTTCAAAATGGTTCAAATGGCTCTGAGCACTATGGGACTTAACATCTGTGGTCATCAGTCCCCTAGAACTTAGAACTACTTAAACCTAATTAACCTAAGGACATCACACACATCCATGCCCGAGGCAGGATTCGAACCTGCGACCGTAGCAGTCGTGCGTTTCCGGACTGAGCGCCTGAACCGCTAGACCACCGCGGCCGGCTGTTTAGTTTCACCGACGAGTTGTGCGGAGCGCATGCGCAGTGACCGGTAGTGCAGTTGCCTGCAAACTAGTGTCGTTGTGTAAACTAGGCTTTACGCAGTAATCTCTGTTTCTTTAGAAGTTTCGTTACAGTGGCTGTATACCATACGCAGTGTGACGAACAGAAATGATTCTTATTGAAAGACAGTAATTACTATGATGTCATAGCAATTCATGATAATTCCCTGGACACTACAAAAGTCGACATGTGGTTGGTCGTTGGTGCACGTGGCCGTAATGCAGTAGGTCTCTCCAAAGCATCCCACATGTGCACAATGGATTTCAAGCGGGGGAATAGGCAGATCAGTCAGTTCGCTCTCCACTTGCGCAGTTAGGTGCAGCCGCACATTGCGATCCGTAAAAATAAAGTCGAGGCCATCTCGCGTCCGTCGGCCGTCGTAATTTAATATATATTATTATTGTCGTTATTATTATTTTTTGATTGTTGCCGACTTACGTGGTGGGCCTTAATAAAAATGATATTTAATTTGAACAATGTAATAAACTTTTCATATTAATTTCCTCGGCTAGTCAGTTCACTTTAAAGCAAAAGATCTTTAGTTATTAATTACAATTGCGGCCCACACACGCGCGAGAGTATTTTTCTTACCTCCGTTAACCATTGTATTGTAGTCAGAGTCCTGGCTCTGGGTCTCGGCTATGGTACTGAAAATAAGAATCTTAAAGCTAAGTATTTTCTGCAACGTCGGGCGACTGTGGAGAAAAATTAATATTATGTTAATAGCGGGCGAGTTTTCGCTTCCGCTAATTTTTCATAAGTTAATATCGCCACGTAATGGCGTCGTTGGCTCCATCGGCCGCTGCGATTGTTGAGCTGTAAATTACTTGAATGTAGGTTAATTCAAGGAAGGCGGACATGACATCGGGATCACCTCTTTCAAATTAAAAGTGCACAATAATATTAAATCGGTATATTATGTACTTAACTCATACAAATATGCTTACATTTGCCAGCACTCGCAAGATGACCGTCTGTCACCATAAAGACAAGTGAAGAAGTAAGGTCGACTAAAAAATTAACAAAAGAGTGTAACTTGTCGTCTCTTTAGATCATTCTGTCATAAATTATTTCTTTGCAATCTAAACCTACACAGAGAAATTATTATTTTACGGCTACATGATAAAAATTTGGAACTGGGGATGCTATAGCCGAATGGACTCCTGATAAGATACACATGGGGAAGGAGGTCAGTTTCACAATAACGTTGAGCGATGAGCCCCCCGTGTTCAAAGATTTTGACGTCGTTACACCCAAGCAACTTCTCCCACCCGATTTCATAACTCCTGGACACCAGAACCATCATGTTCAAAATGTCCCTGGGAGCGTTATGTATCCTGATGTGATGAGAAGTGGGAACATGTGATGTACCCAGGAACCTTGTCGAATATGATCGTTTTGGTGGTCCAGAAGTTATCAGGTGGGATAAGTTGCACGAGCGTAACGACCTACAAACTTTGAACATGCTGTGGTCAACGTTATTGTGACACCGTACTCCTTCCCCATGTACGTCTTTTCAGTTGTGCATTCGGCCCTTACTTCACTTTTAGGGATGAAAATGCGTAGCTGCATCGGACTATGCAGGAGAGGGAGCTCGGGACTGGAGGAAATTCGGTGAATGAACTGTCCTGCCCGCTCCCCCACTTAAAGCCCACCGAGACCGTGCGCGGTCCGTTGTAGAGACGTTATTTACGTCGAGGAGGATAATGGAATGTAGCCGAATTAAGTCGGATGATGCTGAGGGAATTAGATTAGGAAATGAGACACTTAAAGTAGTAAAGGAGTTTTGCTATTTGGGGAGCAAAATAACTGATGATGGTCGAAGTAGAGAAGATATAAAATGTAGACTGACAATGGCAAGGAAAGCGTTTCTAAAGAAGAGAAATTTGTTAACATTGAGTATAGATTTAAGTGTCAGGAAGTCGTCTCTGAAAGTATTTGTATGGAGTGTAGCCATGTATGGAAGTGAAATGTGGACGATAAACAATTTGGACAAGAAGAAAATAAAAGCTTTCGAAATGTGGTGCTGCAGAAAAATGCTGAAGATTAGATGGGTAGATCACATAACTAATGAATAGAATTGGGCAGAAGAGGGGTTTGTGGCACAACGTGACAAGAAGAAGGGACCGGTTGGTAGGACATGTTCTGAGGCATCAAGGGATCACAAATTTGGCATTGGAGGGCAGCGTGGAGAGTAAAAATCGTAGAGGGAGACCAAGAGATGAATACACTAAGCAGATTCAGAAGGATGTAGGTTGCAGTAAGTACTGGGAGATGAAGAAGCTTGCACAGGATAGGGTAGCATGGAGAGCTGCATCAAACCAGTCTCAGGACTGAAGACCACAACAACAACAACAAAAAACATGCACCAACGACCATCCAGCAGTTTTAAAAATCGTTAGTGGAGGAATGGAACGCCTTATTACAAAAAATCCTTACCAACCTTGTGGCTAGCATGAGAGCACGTTGCAGAGCGTGATGGTTAGACCTCCCATTAAGGATCATGTCCTGCCTTTTGTAATGTCCAGGGGACCATCACGAATCGCAGTGACATCAGTGTAATTATTATCTTTGAATAAAAGTATCGTTTTTGTTCGCCTCATTGCATATTTCTTTCAGTTACTTACTAGACTGTACTATGGCAGTTCTTTGTATGTGTGGTGCAAGTTTCATCGAGGTATGTTGCTTGGTAGTGACACGTCATGGGAAAGTTATTTTCGTCCTTAAGTTTTGTGCACCAGTCTGCTTTTCTGTGCATTATGAAAAGCACGATTTTAAATTTCTGAGCACTAATAGCAAGTTAGCAATCTTTGCACAGCTCTGAATCTGCATCGAAACATGAGCAACTTTTTCAAGTAGTACTTCATTATAGGTAACTGCCGCGTGAAAAAAGTCTGAGGTTACTATTAATAATGTCTGTCAGATCATTAACATATCGTATGAACAACAATGGTCTTAGCACACTTTCCTGCGGCACAGCCAAAGTCACTTCTACTTCTGGCGGTGACTCTCCAGCCAAGATACCACGCTGCGTCCTCCCTGCCAAGAAATCCTCGAGCCATTCACATATTTTTTATTTCCGTCTCTGGGTACCATTTTTTTGTTCAGGGAGTCCGTGGAATATTACAGTTACAATGGGCTCCAACGCAGTTGCAAATTCTATCTAGAATCTGGAGCCTCCTTTAATTTTAGCGATTTTAACTGACTCTCATTTGCACTGACCAATAACTGTAAAATAACGCCCCTTCTTTTTTGTTACCATCGGTCTCTCCGATATCCCCCCCGCCCCCCACCCTCTCCAATACCCCAACATCCAATGGCACAACAATGCAAATCTCTTATTATACGAGGGTTGGAACTTAAATAGTGGCAACTATTTATTCACAACCGATACAAAAAAAGGGGTCAAATGGCTTTGAGCACTATGGTACTTAACTTCTGAGGTCATCAGTCCCCTAAAACTTAGAACTAATTAAACCTAACTAACCTACGGACATCACACACATCATACCCGAGGCAGGATTCGAACCTGCGACCGTAGCGGTCGCGCGGTTCCAGACTGTAGCACCTAGAACCGCTCGGACACACCGGCCGGCCCGATACAAAAGAGTTACATGTTTGCACTTGTTACTGTCCTTCAAAGTAGTCACCAGCGCTGTGTACAACCCGCTGCCAGCGATGTGGAAAGCGTAGTATACCGTTAGCAGAGCCTGTTCTGTTGCTGGCGTTAATGGAGCGGTCTAAAGTTATGGTGATTCTCGTGTACGACTGTGATAGTGTTATCCTAACGCATTACGTTCCTCCACGGCAGACCGTCAACGCACAGTATTACTGTTCGTTTTTGGAGCATCACCTGCGATCAGCTTTGCGAAAGAAGCGGCGACACTTTCTGCGCAACCCACCCATCATTTTTCATGACAATGCGCGGGCGCATACAGCGCAAGCAGTGGCTGCTCTGTTCGATCGATGGGACTGGAAGGTACTTTACCATCCACCATACTCCCCGGACTTAAATCCTTATGACTTTGATTTGATTCCGAAGATGAAGGAACCACTTCGTGGCATTCGCTTCAGAACTGTTCCAGAGATTCGACAGGCAATAGACTGCTCGATTCGAACCACCAACAGAACAGGCTCTGCTAACGGTATACTACGCCTTCCACATCGCTGGCAACTGGTTCTACACAACGCTAGTGACTTCTTTGAAGGGCAATAACAGGTGCAAACATGTAACTCTTGTGTATCGGTTGTTAATAAATCGCGGTGGTCTAGCGGTTCTACGCGCTCAATCCGGAACCGCGGACTGACTGATGTGAGTACATTTCAAGCACGACATAACGCTTTCTCGGCTCCTGTCGCCATTTTGCGGCTTCAGCCGAACAAAACTTTATGAGTTTTTCTATGTATCTGTAATGTGTCGTGACCATATGTCAATGAATAGAGCTACAGTGAATTTATGAAATCGCTTCAATTATTTGTAATAGTCCTGTATATAAGACGGAGCGGAGAACGTCTTCGTGAGTCCTCGTTCGGCTCACCTGAAGATGGCTGGCAGTTGTCCAGCCGAAATATCGTGCAATGAAGTTTACGACGACCGGCTGCAAGCCCGAAATCTTTTTGAACATTTCACGACATGTCTAGTCATGCCGACATGCTACAATCGTTCGATAGATAATTTTAGTCTACATTTACGTCTACATCTACATCTGTACTCTACAAACCACTGTGAAGTGCATGGCTGAGGATGGGTACCATTGAACATGTTATCATGACTTTCTCTCGTTCCATTTGTGTTTGGATAGCAGGAAGAGTGATTGCTTAAATGCCTCTGTGTGTGTGTGTGTGTGTTGTAATTAGCCGAAGCTTGTCTTCACAATCGCTATGGGAGCGATACATATGGGGTTGTAAAAAATTCCTAGATTAACCATTTACCGTTTGCACAGGTACTGTTTGCACGTCTATTTGCCAGTTCAGTTCTCTCAGCATTTCTGTGACACTCCCCCATGGGTCGAACAAAACTGTGACCAATCGTGTTTGCCCTTCTTTGTATCGGACTGATATCCACAGATAGTCCTATTTAGTATGAGTTACACACACTTGAGCGATATTGAACGCCTGCCCTGGCCAAACAGCGCTCCGCGAACGCGAGCACTCCGAGTGCAGTGGCAGAGGGTTTGAGGGCTGAGGTGGAAAAGGAAGAGGTCGGGCCCTACCAGAATGGGATGCCACGGCAGGTCTGCTGGCAGAGACGCCAGACAGAAGCATCGAACGCAATGGAGCCTCCCGCAGCTGGCAGCTCTGCCGGCAGAGCGACCGCCGCGAGGCTCTGCTGGCAGGGCTCCCAGTGGAACAGACGACGGCCTACGGCCGCTCCTACACCAGGACGCAGGCAGACCTGCCGAGAAGTACTTGCCGCTCACCCGTACCAGGTCTCATCCGCTCACGCAAGCGCTGTGGATAGTTTTGACACCAAATCTTTTATCTGCGAGAGTCAGATGAAAGCAGTAAGTTGAGATACTTCAGCTCAGATCTATTCAAAACGCGAACTGGAGAGAAAAAAAAAGTGTTGGCAATTACGAGGGTCATAAATGAAACCCAGTTCGAAGAATAAGCCTCTCCACATTACACACGCGTTCAAACTATTCACAATAACGCACTTTCTGGACTCTAATTGGCTGGAGATCTTGGAATTCATCGGTCTTCAGTTTCCTCACAGCCAGTTCCTGATTGCCCCAGTCCAACCACAAGAGTTTTACACCACAGACAAAGCACATTTTATATCCTGGCTTTGTAAGTTTTCCTGGAAACCTACTTCCAAACGGAAATATCACAGCTGCATCTCCTGCTGCAGCAAATGATGCTAATAAGCCAGATACACTATGTGATCAAAAGTATCCGGGCACATGGCTGAAAATTACATACAAGCTCGTGGCGCCCTCCATCGGTAATGCTGGAATTCAGTATGGTGTAGACCCACCCGTAGGCTTGATGACAGCTTCCACTCTCGCAGGCATACGTTCAATCAGGTGCTGGAACGTTTCTTGGGGATTGGCAGCCCATTCTTCACGGAGTGCTGCACTGACGATAGGTATCGATGTCGGTCGGTGAGGCCAGGCACAAAGTCGGCTTTCCAAAACATCCCAAAGGTGTTCTATAGGATTCAGGTCAGAACTCTGTGCAGGCCAGTTCATTACAGGGATGTTATTATCGTGAAACCACCCCGCCACAGACCGTGCATTACGAACAGCTGTGTCGCGCGGTTTCAGGCACTTGTCACTTTCCGCGCAGCTCCCCCCGTCGGAGTTTCGAGTCCTCCCTCGGGCATGGATGTGTGTGTTGTCCTTAGTGTAAATTAGTTTATGTTAGATTAAGTAGAGCGTTAGCTTAGCGACCGGTGACCTCAGCAGTTTGGTCCCGTAAGACCTTACCACAAATTTCAAATGAACAGCTGTTCGATCGTGTTGAAAGATGCAGTCGCCATCCCCGAATCGCTTTTCAACAGTGGGATGCATGAAGGTGCTTAAAACATCAATGTAGGCCTGTGCTGTGATAGTGCCACACACAACAACAAGGGGTGCAAGCCCCGTCCATGAAAAACGCGACCGCACCATTAACACCACCGCCTCCGAATTTTACATTGGCACTTCACACGCTGGCAGATGACATTCACTGGGCATTCGCCATACCTACACACTTCCACCGGATCGCTACATTTTGTATCGTGATTCGTCGCTCAACACACCGTTTTTCCACTGTTCAAACGTCCAATGTTTACGCTCCTTACACCAAGCGAGGCGTCTTTGGCATTTACTAGCATGATGTGTGGCTTATTAGCAGCCGCTCGAACTGAAATCCAAGTTTTCTCACGTCCCGCCTAACTGTCATAGTACTTGCAGCGGATCCTGATGCAGTTTGGAATTCCTGTGTGGTGGTCTGGATAGATGTCTGCCCATTACACATTACAATCCTTTTCAACTGTCGACGGTCTCTGTCAGTCAACAGACGAGGTCGGCCTGTACGCTTTTGTGCTGTACGAGTTCCTTCACGTTTCCACTTCGCCATCACATCGGAAACAGTGGACCTATGGATGTTTAGGAGTGTCATTCGTATGACACGAATGACACCCAATCACCTGCCCACGTTCGAAGTCTGTGAGTACCGCGGAGCGCCCCATTCTGCTCTATCACGATATCTAATGACTACTGAGGTCGCTGATGTGGAGTACCTGGCAGTAGGTGGCAGCACTATGCGCCTGTGCATGAGTCGTGCTAGAATTATGTGATTACATTTTCACGCAATTTGGGTTCATAGATCCTAAGATATATAAACAAAGGAGACGGGATTCCGACTTCTTGTCTAAAAGATTTGTAAATTTGATTCCAGTTTATAATAACATACTTTTCAAATAAAAACTGAAAAGCACTTCTATGTATACTTTACGGTTACAACTAAAACTGTAAACATCACTACAGACAACAAATACATTACTGGCCATTAAAATTCCTGCACCAAGAAGAAATGCAGATGATAAACGGGTATTCATTGGACAAATATATTATACTAGAACTGACATGTGATTACATTTTCTCGCAATTTGGGTGCATAGATCCTAAGAAATCAGTACCCAGAACAACCACCTCTGGCCGTAATAAAGGCCTTAATACGCCTGGGCATTGAGTCAATCAGAGCTTGGATGGCGTGTACAGGTACAGCTGCCCATGCAGCTTCAACACGATACCACACTTTATCAAGAGTAGTGACTGGCGTATTATGACAAGCCAGTTGCTCGGCCACCATTGACCAGACGTTTTCAGTTCTGAGATCTGGAGAATGTGCTGGCCACGGCAGCAGTCGAACGATTTCTGTATCCAGAAAGGCCCGTACAGGACCTGCAACATGCGGTCGTGCATTATCCTGTTGAAATGTAGGGTTTCGCAAGGGATCGAATGAAGGGTAGAGCCACAGGTCGTAACACATCTGAAATGCAACTCCACTGTTCAAAGTGCCGTCAGTGCGAACAAGAGGTGACCGAGACGTGTAACCAATGGCACCCCATTACCATCACGCCGGGTGATACGACAGTATGGCGATGACGAATACACGTTTCCAATGTGCGTTCACCGCGATATCGCCAAATACGGTTGTCACCGTCATGATGCTGTAAACAGAACCTGGATTCACCCGAAAAAATGACGTTTTGCCATTCGTGCACCCAGGTTCGTCGTTGAGTACACCATCGCAGGCGCTCCTGTCTGTGATGCATCGTCAAGGCTAACCGCAGCCATGGTCTCCGAGCTGATAGTCTATGCTGCTGCAAACGTCGTCGAACTGTTCGTGCAGATGGTTGTTGTCTTGCAAACGTCCCCATCTGTTGACTCTGGGATCGAGACGTTGCTGCACGATCCGTTAAGGCCGGTTCCCACTAGGGCTGCCGCGCGTCAAAACGGCGCGTCAGCGGCGTGGTTGCCATGGAAATGGCGTCAGCGGCAAGGCGCGGCGGGCTCTGCGGCGCGGTTTGACCATGTCGAACCGCTTCCGCTGCCGCGTGCCGTGCTCCAGGTGCGCGCCGCCAATCACAGAACGCGCTGAGCGTGACGTCAGGTACGGACTCCCGGGCCACACGAACTTTCGCCGAACCGCTGGCGCGGACGCGGCGGCAGCTATGAAATACTTATCATCCGATTCCAGGGAAACTATTCGGTAGAAAAATTTGATTCTTGGGCATGTTACAGCCTGATATCTTCTCTCGATAAAGGACCGAATTTCTTTTCGTTATTCGTCGTGGTTACTTGCTGTATCGCATTTACGTAAACCTTTACACGAAATTTTAATGAGTGTGCAGAGGTAAAAACGCATTGCGTGGACTTTGCGTACAGTTCATTTTAGGTAATACATTATTGCGTATGAAATTTAGTCAACATATCGAAATTGTTTTTAAAGCTGAGAGCAGAACGATAGCTATCACCGTTCTCGAGATATTGTCTGATATGTCGGCGGACGGGCTATGCCGTGACCGCGCGCGGGTTGCTCGGCGACGCGGCCGGTACTTCGTCCTGCTCGTCGTAAACCATGTGGTTGTATCAACCGCAAATTTCGTAAACGGTTCAAGAAATCGAAATGTTTTTTTTTGGAAACGATAACTTGTGAAAAGTAATGTATTTCGTCGCATGATAAATATCCTAAATCTGTTTATCTACCAAGATATGAAAGTAACTACAGTTTTTCAGAAGGGATAGATGAATTTTATTAAATGGCATTAATAGCATGTCGAATGAGAAGTTAAACCGAAACTAATTTGCTGGTATGTCATAAGATGTAATTTACTAAATATGTAGAGCTATTGATTATTTCCTTTCTTTTCTCTTTATCCAGTGTACTTTACTGATTCAAGACGCGTTTCGCCTTTTACTTTAAGGCATCTTCGGTGGAATCTAGAATGACTCAGTTTTGTTTTGATCTGTGATACTTGGAGATTATAAAACAGTTCACATCTTTTTTTACGTGAATGACTGATTACTTACAGTGAATTGAGTTTTTGGCGGACATATACGTTTCCCCTCACCTGCTCACATGCTGGAGGTTGAACTAAAACTTAGATTATGGAACATAAGCACATTTTCATGTTCGCTCTTTTTTCTTCTGTCACTAGCAGTAGACGTTTTACCGAAAACTCTGATTTAAAGTCGTAACTACAGTGTGTTCAGCTCATGTCCCTTCCTGTCTGGTTTGTTTATGTACATGTTGCCAACCTGCAGAATTATATGCTGAAAACTAATATTTGTTTATTTTTGTTCTCCTTATATCTGTATGTGTGTGTGTGGCTAGCCAGTGATAGTTATAGAAAGTTGAAAGTGAATCCAGTAGTTGTCAGACAGTGGTTGAAAGATTTGGTGTTCAGCTGATTTCAGTTTTGGTTTAAATGTTTTAAGGAGTGCATGGAAGAGTAAATTCACTGCTTACATTAATAGATAAAATAGTAGAATAGTATTTCAACAGATGATTATTATCAGAATACTATCATCCAACCCCTTTGTCCTCACTCTTTGACGCCCCACAATACGCCCTGTCAACTAACCCCTGTTGTCGTCAAAGTTGTACCGTAATTTCCTCTTCCTCCTCTATTTAATTCCGTACCTCTTCTTTAGTCACACGATCCTCGTATCTAAAGTTCAGCATTCTTATGAATCACCACGTTTTGAAAGCGTCCATTGTCTTCTTGACAGAAGTGTTCATCGTCCACGTTTCACTTACATACGAGGCTGCACTCCACACAAATACCTTTGTAAAATAGTATCCAACCATTAGCATTTATATTCGGTGTGAACAAATTTTCTTTTTCAGAACGCTTTTCTTGCTATTGACAGTCTTCAGTCAGGTTTGCGTCTGCACCAGGAAATGCCTTACAATTTAAAATCTGGTTTCGAAAACTGTTCCAAATATATATTATTCTTTCGTGATTCTTAAGCAAGGTGCTGGCGATGATTACATTATGCTCTGTGGGAAATTCTATCAGGTGGCTTCCACTTTCATCCCTTCCACCTAGTCTTTGTGTTCTTACTGTTTTCGTGTACCTGCTACCGTATCACATTTTAAATTTTTGTCTCGCTTAACTATCTGAATAATCTCTTTTGTCGTACATTGTTTCAATGTGTTAGGAGATAGTGAACAATCGTGAACGGTAGTCATGAAATCTGTTTATGGTGAAATGAGAAAACATGAATAATGAAATATGTGAAAGAGTACATTGTACAGAAAATGAAAAATTGGTATGTCTTCACCCAACTTCGTCTTTCCTTCATGTAGGTGTAAGATATAGCTAATCAAACGCACCGCGCGTTTCGGTGGGTCCCACCCCGTACCTCAGTGGCTGTCCGTCATTGGCTACCGCTAGCGTCTGCCGCTTCCAGATGGGAACGCCAATTCCGCGAGCCGCCGCGTCAAAGCGGAGAACGCTTGCCGCTGCCGCTGCCGCACGACGCGCTGCCGCGCTCTAGTGGGAACCGGCCTTTACAGTCATGCGGATAAGATGCCTGTCATCTCGCCTGCTAGTGATACGAAGCCGTTGGGATCGAGCACGGCGTTCCGTATTACCATCCTGAACCCACTGATTCCATATTCTGCTAACAGTCATTGGATCTCGACCAACGTGAGCAGCAATGTCGCGACACGATAAACCGCAATCGCGATAGGCTACAATCCGACCTTTATCAAAGTCGGAAACGTGATGGTACGCATTTCTCCTCCTTACACGAGGCATCACAACAACGTTTCACCAGGCAACGCCGGTCAACTGCTGTTGTATGAGAAATCGGTTGGAAACTTCCCTCGTGTCAGCACGTTGTAGGTGTCGCCACAGGCGCCAACCTTGTGTGAATGCTCTGAAAAGCTAATCGTTAGCATATCACAGCATCGTCTTCCTGTCGGTTAAATTTCGCGTGTGTAGCACGTCATCTTCGTGGTGTAGCAATTTTAATGGCCAGTAGTGTAATTGGTTACCACGTACACAGGTCACGAACATATTTTTCACCTGTGAGATTACTTTTCCTAAAACAGTGGCCTTTTCCGTAAGTTAAACTAGGGAGATCTCCACTATCTCGTCAAATAAACAGAATTACATTCTCAGGTTACTGGAAAATTTAGCAGTGTGATTTCTTAAATCATTATAAAGCGTGTTAAATATCCCGTTAATGTCACGATCAGCAATGCAAGAATGTACCCAGAAATTCTTTTTCTGCATTCCCTTTTTAGTTCGAACTTGCTCACAAAGCTTTTAACTCTTCTTCGGAGCGGAGGCTGAAGGCTTTCCGCTGGCGTCTCTGCTGGCGTCCCGTACTGCCATACCTGAGCGCTGCCAGCAAAGCGGCCACCTGCTTCGGCGGTGAGGTTTGTTTGTTTGTTTTTTTTATCTCATTTTGTTCGCTTTTGTTCGTCGCATCTGCTCGGGGCGGACGTCGTAAGACATCCGTTTTAAGTTCGTTGTTGATCGTTAACTCAGTTTTTTTTTTCATTGCAGAGGGCAGCTAACCCTCTGACCGAACACGCTGAGCTACCGTGCAGGCAAATCTCATTTTGATCGTTTACGTTCGTTGTATCGGCTTGTGGCGGACGTCGCAAGACACCCGTTTCAGTTCGTCGTTGATCCATTAACTCAGCTATTTTTTTTTAATTACAAAGGGCAGCTAACCCTCTGACCGAATACGCTCAGTTAACGTGCCGGCAGTTAGGCGGTAACAGAAACGCGTCAACGCTCTAACGCATAGAGGAAACACGCACATGGAGGAAACGCAGCAACAGTTGGAAAAACTTAGGCTGCACAAACACAGACAGAAAGGGCTGTCGTTTAGGAAAAGAGCAGCAGAGCGCACAGCAGACCTGCCGTGGCGTCCAGTGCGGTAGGGCCCGAAAGGCAGCGCACTCCTCTTGTCACATGCCAACCAGTTTGACAGCAACGCTAGTTGTTTAATATTTACGTTCTGCATTATGAGTACTATAGCGTCTACACACTTGTCCAAAAAGAGAAACAGTGGAGAACCCACATCGTTCAGTGCCAAATGGCATTTCCCTTACTTTTGTTGCATTGTCTGAAGGCCCTGGAACGTCATTACAGCACCAACTACGAAGATGACATGATGCACTTGTTTCTGACGAACGAGAGTCACTGCTGACTGAAATGAAGGCGACCATTAGGGAAAAAATTGAGCTAAGGACGACATAATCTTTTCAGCTCGACATCACCAATTACCTGAATTCGTTTAGCGCCTGAATGCAAGAAAAGAATCTTTTCGTAACAGATATGGCACACAAGATTGACCATAACAAACAAAAAGTAATCCTATGGAAAAAGCCAGCTTCAGTTTCATCACGTAGAACATACGAGGGTCGCTCCAAAAGAAATGCACACAACTTTTTTTTTTAAATCCATCTTTTATTCTACATGTTTGAAAGTTTTACAGTGTGTAGATACATCCTTTACAACAATATTTTCATTTCTCCTCAAAATTTCCATCCCTCTCAACTGCCTTACGCCATCTTGGAGCCAGCGCCTGTATACCCGCACGGTAAAATTCTGGACCAACCTGTTGGAGCCACTATTTGGCGGTGTGCACAAGAGAGTCATCATCTTCAAATCTTGTTCCACGAAGAGAATCTTTCAGTTTCCCAAAGAGACCATAGTCACATGGAGCCAGGTCAGGACTGTAAGGTAGGTGTTTCAGTGTTGTCCATCCGAGTTTTGTGATCGCTTCCATGGTTTTTTGACTGACGTGTGGCCGTGCATTGTCATGGCGGTTCCACTTGGCATGATGTCCTCAAGCAAGAGTCCTTCGGAATCGAAAAACAACGTAGCCATAACTTTTCCAGCAGAAGGTGTGATTTTGAATTTTTTTTTCTTGGGTGAATTTGCATGATGCCACTCCATTGATTGCCTCTTCGTCTCTGGTGAAAAATGATGAAGTCATGTTTCATCACCTGTCACAATTCTTCCAAGAAATTCATCTCCACCATTCTCGTACTGTTTCAAAAGTCCGTTGCATACCGTTTTTCTCGTTTCTTTGTGAGCCACTGTCAACATCCTGGGAACCCACCTGGCACAAACGTTTTTTTTTAACGCTAACACTTTCAGTATTCTGCAAACACTTCCTTCCCCTATCCCAACGTAGCGTGACAATTCGTTCACTGTGATGCGTCTGTCAGCAGTCACCAGTTCGTTAACTCTCTGCACATTGTCTAGAGCAGGGCCGGCCAAACGCTGCACAGTGCGCAGACGTGCAGAAGTGCTGCACATGTGCGCAAGTGTGCGATAGCGAGCGACAATGACATCTGTTATTAGGCATGTGTCCTAAATGAACGGCGGCGCCTCGCACTTTCCTGTGGTACAAGCAAGAGCGCAACATACCCAGTCTCGTTTACCCCTGGTGACCGTAACCTTAACAGAGAAGTACTGAGAGATGGCAAGTACTGTTTTTTTTTTTTTTTTTTTTTTTTGTGGTTTTCGGGCGCACAACTTCAATGGTCATTAGCGCCCTGACTACTCTAAGAATGCACCGCGAGGCACAAGTTGACAACAACAACTAAAAGGGAAAACACAATAAAAGACAGACTGACAGGCATAGGATTAAAAAACATCATCAAATGTCCTTAGCGAGGTGTGTCAAATTGATAAAACAAAGAACACGAGCAGCTGCTCGTGGGTCATCCGCTAAAATGGCATCGAAAGTATTAGGCAGGTTAAGATCGAGGCGCAGTGTGTTAAGATCAGGACAGGACATTAAAATGTGTCTAACCGTCAGCAAGTGCCCACATGGGCAGAACGGCGCCGGCGCAGCCGTCAGCAGATGGCGATGGCTGAACCGGCAGTGTCCAATTCTTAACCTGGCTAAAACGACCTCCTCCCGCCGAGAAGGGCGTGAGGAGGACGTCCAAGCCACGGGAAGAGGTTTTAAGGCCCGAAGCTTGTTGTCGGTAAGTGCAGCCCAATCGGCATGCCACAGCGACACAACGCGCCGACAAATGACCCTGCTAAAATCGGACGAAGGGACACAACAAGAAGCTGTCCGAGGCTGGAGGACCGCAGCCTTGGCCGCGGCATCTGCAGCTTCGTTCCCAGGGATACCGACATGGCCAGGAACCCACATAAAGCTAACCGGCGTACCGACGTCCACCAGCTGCTGAAGAGAGCGTTGGATCCGGTGTACGAAAGGGTGAACCGGGTACGGATCACTGAGGCTCTGGATGGCGCTCAGGGAATCTGAGCAGATGACATAAGCAGAATGTCGGTGGCGGCAGATGTAAAGAACAGCCTGGTAGAGGGCAAAGAGCTCAGCTGTGAAGACCGAACAATGGCCATGGAGCCGGTATTGGAAACTTTGTGCCCCAACAATAAAGGAACACCCGACCCCGTCATTGGTCTTAGAGCCATCTGTATAAATGAAAGTCATGTTGTTGAACTTCGAACGAAGTTCCAAAAAACGGGAGTGGTAGACCGAACCGGGGGTGACCTCTTTTGGGAGCGAGCTGAGGTCGAGGTGAACGCGGACCTGAGCCTGGAGCCAAGGTGGCGTGCGGCTCTCGCCCACTCGAAAGGTTGCAGGGAGTGAAAAATGAAGGTGTTGAAGGAGGCGACGAAAGCGAACTCCAGGGGGTAGCAAGGCAGAGACATACAACCCGTATTGAAGGTCAAGAGAGTCGTCAAAAAAGGAACGATAAGACGGATGGTCGGGCATTGACAGTAGCCGACAGGCATACCGACAAAGCAGTATATCGCGCCGGTAGGTGAGTGGCAATTCGCCAGCGTCAGCATGAAGACTCTCTACGGGACTGGTATAAAATGCTCCGATCGCAAGTCGTAAACCCCGATGTTGTATGGAGTTGAGGCGGCGTAAGATGGATGGCCGTGCAGAGGAGTATACGAAGCTCCCATAATCCAGCTTGGAGCGGACGATCGACCGATATAGACGAAGTAGGACGGTTCGATCCGCTCCCCACGACATACCACTGAGAACACGGAGGACATTTAAAGAACGGGTACAACGGGCGGCCAAATATGACACATGTGGAGACCAGCTAAGTTTCCTGTCAAAGGTAAGGCCTAAAAATTTGATTGTCTCCACGAGTGGGAGAGCAACGGGACCGAGTCGTAAGGACGGTGGGAGAAACTCTTTGTAGCGCCAGAAGTTAATACAGACCGTCTTCTCGGCAGAAAAACGGAAGCCATTGGCGACACTCCAGGAGTAAAGACGGTCAAGAGAACGCTGAAGACAGCGCTCCAGGACACGTGCACACTGCGCGCTGCAATAGATGGTAAAATCGTCCACGAAAAGGGAGCCTGATACATCAGCTGGGAGGCAATCCATTATTGGATTGATCGCGATGGCGAAGAGAGCGACGCTCAAAACTGAGCCCTGTGGCACCCCATTCTCCTGGCGAAAGGTGTCGGACAGGACAGAACCCACACGTACCCGAAACTGTCGATCCATTAAAAAGGAATGAATAAAAAGAGGGAGGCGACCGCGAAAGCCCCATGTATGCATGGTGCGGAGAATGCCCGCCCTCCAACAGGTGTCGTAAGCCTTCTCCAAATCAAAGAACACAGCCGCGGTCGGGCGCTTCCGCAAGAAGTTATTCATAATGAAGGTCGACAAGGTAACCAGATGGTCAACAGCAGAGCGGCGCCTTCGAAATCCACATTGTACATTGGTAAGTAGGCGTCGAGACTCGAGCAGCCAAACCAATCGAGAGTTAACCATTCGCTCCATCACTTTACAGACACAGCTGGTAAGCGAGATAGGTCGATAACTGGAAGGCAAGTGCTTGTCCTTCCCCGGCTTAGGACGGGAGATCTATGTTCTCAGTCGTTTAAAAATGACTGGGAACTGCAATTCTTTTTTGTAGCCGTTGGTGAAAACTCAGTGTTTGCTGTGCCACCGAAAAATAGGCGGCTAGCGTAAGTTTTCAATTGAATGACATTACAATACATATTACAAAGACGAGTGTAGTGTACTCAACAGTGAAGAACGGAAGGCAAAATTAAATGTCCTTAAGAAAATGGATTAGACACATCAACTCGATTTTACTGTACGTCAGAGTAACTGATACTTGAACTCTTAGTTTCTGGGAAACCCTTTTCGAAGGGGAGTTTGTGAAAGGGTGTCTGATTGATGCTGCAGAACTTGTGTGTTCCTCGAGCGTTAGCAGGTTTCAAGAAATTAGTCTATCCAAACAAACAGTGACAAGACGTATCAGTGCTATGGCCGGCGATCTGCACAGGCAGCTAATAAATAAGGCTAAATACTTTGTTGCTTTCTCTGTTGCGCTCGATGAAGCAACAGATCTTACAGATACAGCCCAGGTTGTGATATACATACGAGGTGTCGATAACGCACTTTGTGTAACAGAGGAGCGACATCTGTGCGTAGAAACATGCACTACATGAACGCTGACGGTTGCGGCGTGCACGCCGTGACCCGGTAGTTGCACATGTGCAGGAGCACCGCACGCGTGCAGAATTTCTGACCGGTCCTGGTCTAGAGTGTGTGTAGTACAAGGCCTGCCGCTGCGAGGACAATCCTCAATATTGCCGTGCCCGCTTTCATCACGTAACCTGCCCACCGATTAACTGAACTGCGATCGACAGCAGCATCTCCATACATCTTATTCAACCTATTGTGGATGTTTCCCACTGTGTCGTTTTCACAGCACAGGAATTCTATGACAGCACGTTGCTTCTGACGAACGTAAAGTGTAGCAGCCATCTTGAAGACATGCTGTGACGGCACCACTCACGGGAACAGGTTGAACTAAGTTTGAAAACAAACAGAAAGGATGTATCTACACATTGTAAAACTTTCACACATCCAGAATGAAAGCTGTATTTTTACAAAAATAGTGTGCATTTCTTTTGGAGTGACCCTCATGTAATGTATCAGTAACTGAAACATTTCAATATGAGTTCTCAAAGAGAGTCCAAGACACTGCACGACTGAAGATTGATATCGATTTATTTGTCAGACCATTCCCTCTTTTGGCTACTAATGTAGCTCATCACTTCCAGCTTGTGCTGCCAGTCGTACAGCGAAGCACATAACCTAGCGAACTGTTTGTCCCATCCAGGTATTTACAAGACTTTTATGAAATGTTACCCCAAGAGCAATATCCTCGATTGCAGAGACAAGCAGCTTAAGGGGATACGGAATCGGATTTTGGGTTAAAAAATCGAATTTTTTTTTATTGGCGTATTATATTCTGCCATGTTTCCTCTTTAAAATGACGTATCATACATAGCTCTACTACAATTATAACTATTTTATTTTTATATATTTGTGAGATCGGGTATTGCGCTTTAGTTATACACATCTCTCGTGGCTGACCATGAACTTTTTGGCAGTACCTTTAAAGTGACATGAATTCAAATATCCCGGTTTCCAGCGACTATTTATACACTAGTTGCCCGAAAATGTTTCTCTCTGGTTTCCTCAAGTTACTCTTTGACTTTGTGGCGGGACTGTTTTGTAAACAGTGTGATATAAGAAAGTAGTTGTTGTTGAGTTATTTCGTATTTAGTGCTTCATTTTTCGCAGTGAAAATGCCTAGAGCTAAAGCAAAAGTATTTAAAAAGCGTGTGAACTGGCAAAAGAAAAGAAATAATGATTCATTAGCAAAGCAAAGCAGTTCATCATCATCACTGTTGGAAAATGTGAATCCACTTATTACTGATTTGCCGAACGAACTTACACCAAATGAAAACAGTGCTTCTCATAAAAAACTAAGAGATTTGGAAGAGAAATATAATTTACTTGATAGAGGGAATGAAGTTTTTGAACTCATTGATACGAATATATTGTGTGAAGCTCTTGAAAACAGTTTGTGCTGCAAAAAATGTCATGGAAACGTTTCTCTGAAAGTAGAATCCCATGTTGGCCTGGCTGCCCAGTTTAATTTAATATGCAGTGTTTGTAAATACAGCTGTAAGTTTCCAAGTTCGGTTTCAGTAACTGTAAATAATGGATACAAGAAAACTGAACTTTATAGTGTAAATATTAGGTTAGTTTATGGATTGCGAGCAATTGGTAAGGGCAAAGCAGCTGGTGAAATGCTATGTGGTGTTCTAAATCTTCCAAGTGCACCTTCAAAGTTTGAAGCTTACAATTATGTACTAGGATCTGCAGTTGAAGATGTAGCACAGAAGTCAATGCAGGTTGCTGTGGAAGAAGCAGTGGAAGAAAATGACGGCAGTCGTGACCTCACAGTGGCGTTTGATGGCACGTGGCAGAAAAGGGGCCACACCTCCAACAATGGTGTTGTAACAGCAACTAGTGTTGATACTGGCAAGGTTATTGATGTTGCAATAATGTCTAAATACTGTAGGTGCACAGGCAGGCTGAAAAATGAACACAGTGATGACTGTATTGCTAATTATTATGGTAGTAGTGGTGGCATGGAGGTGAAGAAAATTTTTCATCGCTCTTCACAGTGGTATAATGTTCGCTATGTCAAATATCTGGGATATGGTGACTCTAAAGCATTCAAAGAAGTTTTGGAAAGCAAACCATATGGGAACAGTGTAAATATAAGCAAACTTGAATGTATAGGACATGTGCAGAAGAGAATGGGTGCCAGGCTGAGAAGGTTAAAATCAGTTATGAAAGGGAAAAAACTAGATGATGGGAAAACCTTGGATGGCAGAGGAAGATTGACTGATTCCATAATAGACCACATTCAGAACTGCTATGGCCTTGCAATCAGGCAAAATACAGGCAATCTTGAAGAAATGAGGAGAGCTATATGGGCTTTATATTTCCACACCGCATCCACGGATGAGCATCCACAACATGGTTTGTGCCCCAAAGGTGAAAACAGCTGGTGTAAATACAATAGGGGACTAACAACAGGAGAGAAATACATTCACCACCACAGTCTACCATCAGCCATCATGGCAGAAATAAAGCCCATTTTCAGAGATCTGGCTGACAGAAGTCTTCTGATGAAATGTCTTCACGGAAAAACGCAGAACCCCAACGAGTGCTTGAATAGTGTGATATGGCATCGTCTCCCAAAAACAGTGTTTGTCGGAATTAATACACTACATTTTGGTGTGTATGATGCTGTGGCAACCTTCAATCTTGGAAATATAACTAAATGCCAGGTCCTTCAAAAGTTGGGTATGTGTGTTGGTTCCCGTACGGTACGTGCTATGTTCTTTTTAGATCAGCACAGACTAAGGCATGCTGATAATATAATCAAGACATTAGTGAAAAAAGCAAGACAGGTGCAGAGGGGTGCCAAAAGAAGACTTGATTATGAAGACTGTGAAGGGGGTATTAGCTACGGATCAGGAATGTTTTAATCTTCTTTCTCCGTTTCCCGTAAGTTTACTTTTTACTTCATCTAGGAACATTATCACAGGTACTGGTCAATCTAGAAGTCTGAAATTTTTATGACGTAGTGACATAGGTCCCTATTACATACTGAAACAACGATTTTTTAATTACTTGATTTACAAAAGACTTAGGGGTGATAGTCTAGTAAAAAGCGATGGAAAAAATTTACTTAAAAATAAATGTACAATATCTCTGTAAGAAAATACTTTGACAATAAACTGTTGTTTCAGTATTGTTGTAACATATGAATGCACATACAGTAAAATTTTTACCTCTCTGTCTCCAGTAGTTTGTGAGAAAATGTTCCCTATAGTAGGCATATATTAACATTGGGGGGATAGGTGATTCCGTATCCCCTTAAATTATTTCGGCACTTTGTTAAACTCATGTATCGAGCGGTTTTTTCTGTTTTGAAATTAAAACAGTTCCGTCAACTTTTCCGTTTTACAGATTTTAATCTATGTAACTCCATGTGTTTTACTGTATCAAGAACCACACAGTTCCAGACGTGTACCATATTCTAAAATCGAAATGTGTATAAGTGTATAAACATCACAACTTAACTTAAATGCCTGTTTATAAAGATTTTCGTATCTCGGTTCACCTATTAGCCGCTTTCTAGTGCACTTGTTTCATCAAGTAATAAAATTTATCACTTTGACAGAAAGATAAAAGTTTAAAATACGCACGTGTGATAAACTCCTGCTTACAAAAGTATGCTGCAGTATCTGCAGTAATGGACTGTGCGGCTGGTCCCGGCGGAGGTTCGAGTCCTTCCTCGGGCATGGGTGTGTGTGTTTCTCCTTAGGATAATTTAGGTTAAGTAGTGTGTAAGCTTAGGGACTGATGACCTTAGCAGTTAAGTCCCATAAGATTTCACACACATTTGAACAATTTGCAGTGTCTGCTCTTAGAAGCACTTGTGCTCGGCTGCAAACACGTCGTCCTAACTAACCTGCGTGTGCAACTTTCGATACACAGCCGTCTCGTACACACACCTTCTCGGAATAGGTCTTAGTGGAGGAAGCCGGAGAGCTGAGGAGTTTCGGCTGCTTTGGGAGCGCAAATCTTGGCCAGGCTTGTTCTAGGATGAGCCGCACGAGTGTTTTGGATGCAGTCTCCTTTGTAGACTGGTTGCATTTTGGTAGCGTCCTACCAATGAACCGCAGTTCGCCGCCTGCTTTACCTATGACTGAGACTAAGTGATTGTAGCATTTCATATCACTACAAATTATTACACCCAGGTATTAGTATGAGTTGACCGACTTCAACTGTGACTGATTTATATTATAATCATAAGACACTACGTTATTCTCGCATTATGAAATGAGCTATTTTCCATTTCTGTACATTTACAGCAAGTTGCTCAACTTTGCACCTCTTTCGAATCTTAACAAGATCTGACTGAATATTTGCGTACTTTCCTCAAAAAGTGCTTCATTACAGGTAACTACATCGTCAGCAGAGAGTCTGAGGTTACTATTAATATTGTCTCCAAGGCCATTAACATACGAGGGTTGAATGAAAAGTAATGCCTCCACCTTCGTTAATTGGGCTTGGATAGGAATATTTTAATAAATCAAACGCAGAAACAATCCTTAGAATGTGATCCTTAATTACCAATATTCACTTTTCCACATAATCACCAGCCAGTTGGATACATTTCTGCCAACGATGAACAAGTTTCCTGAAGCTGTCACGGAAGAAGTCGACACTCTGTTTCCGCAACCACATCTTCTCTTAGCGTCTTCATCAGAAGAATAATGGCGTCCCCGCAGATTCTCTTTCATTATCGGGAACAGGCGGAAGTCAGACGGTGCTAAATCTGGACTGTATGGAGGATTCCGTACGGTGGTGAGATTCAGTCTCTGAAGTTCTGCTGTGGTGGCGCGTGAAGTGTGTGGTTTGGCATTGTCATGGTGCAGGAAAACATTTCCCTTTTCATTTCAGACCCCTTGTTAGCCATCGTTTCAGAGTTCGCAGTGTTTTGATGTAACGCTCTGAATTTATTGTTGTTCCACGACAAGGAAATCAGCATCGATAACACCATCTGCGTCCCAGAACACTGTGGCCATGATTTTTCCAGCTGAGGGCTGCGTCTTGAATTTCTTTTTCTGGAGCGAGTCTTTATGTGGATATTCCATAGACTGACGTTTCGTCTCCGGATCATAATGGTGTACCCACGTTTCGTCTTCTGTCACAATGGAATGGAGAAAGGCGTCACCTTCATTCTCGTAGCACGAGAGGAGTTCCTGGCAAATTTCAAGTCTGTGCGCTTTCATTTCAAGAGTCAGCATCCGGGGTACCCATCGTACACAGATCTTCCGATAGCAAAGCAAACCAATAACGTGACCCACACGTTCTTGTGAAAAGCCGATCGTGCTTGCAATTTCTCTCTGAGTGATACGACGATCGTCCTGAATCAATCTGTCAATATTTTGCTCTTGAAATTCAGTAGTTGGTGTCACAGGACGTCCAACTCTTCGTTTGTCACACAGGACAGATATTCCCGCCTCAACATATTTAAACTTACTTCCCAACGACGCACAGTACTCACATCAACACTATTACCATAAAGTGCTTTTATTCTCTGATGAATCTCCTTTGGGGTGACACCTTCTGCTGTCAAAAATTCAATGACTGCACGTTGCTTAAATCGCATTGGCCGACCGTCCGCGCTGGGTTCCATGCTTTACCTGCAACAACACAACCGTTCAATGCTAAGGTTCCCGCCAACTGGAGCTGTAGAGAAGAGGTTACGGAACAAGCCAGTACCTTCCGCACACCAGTGCTGTCAACTGTTGAAGAGTTACGAAAGTGGAGGCATTACTTTTCAGTCAACCCTCGTACAATATGAACGGAAGGGACTCAACACAGTTCCTTGGTTCACACTCGAATTTACTTTTTCCTCTGTCAATGATTATCCATCCAAGATAAACTCGCTGCATCCTCTCTACCAAAAAAGCCAGAGTCCAGTCACACATTTCACTTGATACCCCACACTAACGTACTTTTGGAAATAAGCGCAGATGTGATACTTAGTCAAATGTCTTTAGGAAACCGAGGAATACTGCATCCACCTGACTGCCTTCATCTGTGAGTTCAGTGTGTCATGTGAGAAAAGTGCGAGTTGAATTTCACATATTTCCGGAATCTGTACTGGTTGGCATGGAAAAGGTACTACTATTAAAGATACCTTATTACGTTTTAGCTCAGAATGTCTTCTAACATTCTACAACAAATGGATGTCAATGATACTGGATGGTCATTTTGTAAATGACTTCCGCTATTCTTCTTATAGACAGGAATGATCTGTGCTTTCTTCCAACCACTGGACACTGTTTTTGTTCGAAACGTCTACGATGGGCTGTAGTTAAAAAAGGTACTAACCTAACCGCAAATTCAGGATAAGATCTGATAGGGGTCCCATCAGACCCTGGAGCCTTGTTCTGTTTTAACGATTTATCCTTTAATGATGACAGAATGTTTGAGGAACACACATACTAGTGAACAGAGTTTTTATCTAAAGTTTTCGGTTACCTTAAATTTGGGGCAGTTTTCTTTCTTTTTTTTGGGGGGGGGGGGGGGGGTGACTACTGGACGATGCAATGGTTGTTGGTTTTGTTGTGGTCTTCAGTCCAGGGACTGGTTTGATGCAGCTCTCCATGATACTCTATCCTGTGCAAGCTCCTTCATCTCCCAGTACCTACTGCAACCTACATCCTTCTGAATCTGTTTAGTGTATTCTTCTCTTGGTCTCCCTCTACGCTTTTTACCCTCCACGCTACCTTCCAATACCTAATACCTGTGCCACAAACTCTTCTTCTCTCCAATTCTGTTCAAAACCTCCTCATTACTTATGTGATCTACACATCTAATCTTCAGCATTCTTCTGTAGCACCACATTTCGAAGGCTTCTATTCTCTTCTAGTCTAAACTATTTGTCGTCCACGTTTAACTTCCATACACGGCTACACACCATACAAATACTTTCAGAAACGACTTCCTGACACTTAAATCTATACTCGATGTTAGCAAATTTCTCTTCTTCAGAAACGCTTTCCTTGCCATTGCCAGTCTACATTTTATATCCTCTCTACTTCGACCATCATTAGTTATTTTGCTCCCCAAATAGCAAAACTCATTTACTACTTTAAGTGTCTCATTTCCTAATCTAATTCCCGCAGCATCACCCGATTTAATTCGACTACCTTCCATTATCCTCGTTTTACTTTTGTTGATGTTCATCTTATATCCTCCTTTCAAGACACTGTCCATTCCGTTCAACTGCTCTTCCAGGTCCTTTGCTGTCTCTGACAGAATTACAATGTCATCGGTGAACCTCAAAGTTTTTATTTCTTCTCCGAATTTTTCTTTTGTTTCCTTTACTACTTGCTCAATATACAGATTGAATAACATCAGGGATAGGCTACAACCCTGTCTCACTCCCTTCCCAACCACTGCTTCCCTTTGATGCCCCTCGACTCTTATAACTGCCATATGGTGTCTGTACAAATTGTAAATAGCCTTTCGCTTCCTGTCTTTTACCCCTGCCACCTTCAGAATTTGAAACAGAGTATTCCAGTCAACATTGCCAAAAGCTTTCTAAGTCTACAAATGCTAGAAACGTAGGTTTGCTTTCCTTATTCTATTTTCTAAGATAAGTCGTAGGGTCAATATCACCTCACGTGTTCCAACATTTCTATGGAATCCAAACTGATTTCCCCCCGAGGTCAGCTTCTACCAGTTTTTCCATTCATCTGTAAGGAATCCATGTTAGTATTTTGCAGCTGTGGCTTATTAAACTGATAGTTCGGTAATTTTGGCACCTGTCAACACCTGATTGCTTTGGGATTGGAATTATTATATTCTTCTTGAAGTCTGAGGGTATTTCGCCTGTCTTATTCATCATACTCACTAGATGGTAGAGTTTTGTTAGGCCTGGCTCTCCCACGGCTATCAGTAGTTCTAATCGAATGTTGTCTACTCCTGGGGCCTTGTTTCACCTTAGGTCTTTCAGTGCTCTGTCAAACTCTTCACGCAGTATCATATCTCCTATTTCATCTTCATCTGCATTCTCTTCCATTTCCATAATATTGTCCTCAAGAACATCGCCCTTGTATAGACCCTCCACATACACTACTGGACATTAAACTTGCTACACCAAGAAGAAATGCAGATGTTAAACGGGTATTCATTGTCAAATATATTATACTAGAACTACCATGTGATTACATTTTCACGTAATTTGGGTGCATAGATCCTGAGAAATCAGTACTCAGAACAACCACCTCTGGCCGTAATAACGGCCTTGATACGCCTGGGCATTGGCTCAAACAGAGCTTGGATGGCGTGTACAGGTACAGCTGCCCATGCAGCTTCAACACGATACCACAGTTCATCAAGAGTAGTGACTGGCGTATTGTGACGCGCCAGTTGCTCGGCAACCATTGACCATACGTTTTCAATTGGTGTGAGATCTGTAGAATGTGCTGGCCAGGGCAGCAATCGAACATTTTCTGTATCCAGAAAGACCCGTACAGGACCTACAACATGCGGTCGTGCATTATCCTGCTGAAATGTTGAGTTTTGCAGGGATCGAATGAAGGGTAGAGCCACGTGTCGTGACACATCTGAAATGTAACGTCCACTGTTCAAAGTGCCGTCAATGCGAACAAGAGGTGACCGAGACGTGTAACCAATGGCACCCCATACCATCACGCCGGGTGAGACGCCAGTATGGCGATGGGGAATACACGCTTCCAATGTGCGTTCACCGCGATGTCGCCAAACACGGATGTGACCGTCGTGATGCTGTAAACAGAACCTGGATTCATCCGAAAAAATGACGTTTTGCCATTCGTGCACCCAGGTTCGTCGTCGAGTACACCATCGCAGGCGCTCCTGTCTGTGATGTAGCGTCAAGGGTAACGGCAGCCATGGTCTCCGAGCTGATAGTCCATGCTGCTGCAAACGTCGTCGAACTGTTCGTGCAGATGGTTGTTGTCTTTCAAACGTCCCCATCTGTTGACTCTGGGATCGAGACGTGGCAGCACGATCCGTTACAGCCATGCGGATAAGATGCCTGTCATCTCGACTGCTAGTGATACGTGGCCGTTGGGATCGAGCACGGCGTTCCGTATTACCCTCCTGAAACCAGCGATTCCATATTCTGCTAACAGTCATTGGATCTCGACCAACGCGAGCAGCAATGTCGCGATACGATAAACCGCAATCGCGATAGGCTACAATCCGACCTTTATCAAAGTCGGAAACGTGATGGTACGCATTTCTCCTCCTTACACGAGGCATCACAACAACGTTTCACCAGGCAACGCCGGTCAACTGCTGTTTGTGTATGAGAAATCGGTTGGAAACTTCCCTCATGTCAGCACGTTGTAGATGTCGCCACAGGCGCCAACCTTGTGTGAATGCTCTGAAAAGCTAACCATTAGCAGATCACAGCATCGTCTTCCTGTCGGTTAAATTTCGCGTGTGTAGCACGTCATCTTCGTGGTGTAGCAATTTTAATGGCCAGTAGTGTACCCCTTCCACCTTTCTCCTTTCCCTTCTTTGCTTAGAACTGGGTTTCCATCTGAGCTCATATTCATGCAAGGGGTTCTCTTTTCTCCAAAGGTCTCTAATTTTCCTGTAGGCAGTATCTATCTTACCCCTATTGACACGCGCCTCTACATCATTACATCTGGTTCTTTCAGTTTATCCGAGGCCCATCTCCTCAAATTTCCAACTTTTTGCATTTTCTTCAGTTTTAATCTACATTTCATAACCAATAGATTGTGGTCAGAGTCCACATCTGCCCTTGGAAATGTCTTACAATTTAAAACCTGGTTCCTGAAACTCTGTCTCTTATTATTATATAATCTGTCTGAGACCTTTCACTATCTCCAGGCTTTTTCCTTGTATACAACCTTCTTTCATGATTCTTGAACCAAGTGTTAGCTATGATTAAGTTATGCTCTGTGCAAAACTCTACCAGGCGGCTTCCTCTTTCATTTCTTAGCCCCAATCCATATTCACCTACTATGTTTCCTTCTCTCCCGTTTCCTACTCTCGAATTCCAGTCACCCTTGACTATTAAATTCTCGTCTCCCTTCACTATCTGAATAATTTCTTTTATCTCATCATACATTTCATCAATCTATTCGTCATCTGCGGAGCTAGTTTGCATATAAACTTGTACTACTGTGGTAGGCGTGGGCTTCGTCTCTATCTTGGCCACAATAATGCGTTCACTATGCTGTTTGTAGTAGCTTACCCGTATTCCTATTTTCCTATTCATTATTAAACCTGCTTCTGCATTACCCCTATTTGATTTTGTATTTATAACCCTGTATTCACCTGACCAGAATTCTTGTTCCTCCTGCCACCGAACGTCACTAATTCCCACTTTATCTAAATTTAACCTATCCATTTCTCTTTTTGAATTTTCTATCCTACCTGCCCGATTAGATCTGACATTCCACGCTCCAATCCGTAGGACGCCAAGTTTTATTTCTCCTGATAACAACGTCCTCCTGAGTAGTTCCCGCCCGGATTTCCGAATGGGGGACTATTTTACCTCCAGAATATTTTACCCAAGATAACGTCATCATCATTTAAACATACAGTAAATCTGCATGTCCTCGGGAGAAATTACGGCTGTAGTTTCCCCTTGCTTTCAGCCGAAATGAATTTGTATTTGATAAGTTTAAATGTAGGTTCTTACGCTAGTGCCTGTGTTTTGACAAATCTAAATTTTTTAATAATGACACAACCTCTAGCAGAAAAACAGCTGCAGCTAAACAATTCATGGAGACGATGGGCCTATGCTTAAGGAAATATTTGTTCAGTATTTGCTGAAACACTGTCTTACTCAAGACTGTCTTACTTAATCGTCTTGGAGTATGTCATAGTCTGAAGAAAAGACAGAAATCTATCTGGAATCTTCCCCAGGAGTTATCACAGGTGATGAGTTGGCGTGATTTCAATCACGTCAGAAACCACGCAACAATTTGATGTCTGAAAGACTGGTTAGTCACAAGCAGACAAAACAAAGCATGTCGGTGACATCTAAGGTGAGGACATTGTTGGTCTTTTTCTGGAACTATTGATATTGTACATAATGGATTTGTGTAATAAGACGTAACAATGAAGCAACATTATTACCATGAAGAGCTAAAGTTGTTGGTGTGAAAGTGTTAAGAAAATGAGCAGCTTCGTCAAAATCTGGACTTATTAAAAAATACAGCACATTCATCCATATAGTGTTAAGTGTTAGGTAAATCTTCACCAAAAAGAGTGACAGTGGTCCAGTACACTCAACAGGCTTTGCCTGCTGTAATTCCATTTCCTCCCTAGCATGAAACAAAATTATTTTCTAGGGCTTAAAAGACGTAAGTCTGAAATTACTGATGGAACGTTAGGAATTTTGGTTAGAGAGCCCCTATCTCGCCCTTATGCAAGCAGTTATTCGTCTTGGCAGTGATTTATAGAGTTTTTGGATGTCCTCCTGAGGGACACCATGCCAAATTCTATCCAATTGGTGTGCTAGATCATCAAAATCCTGAGCTGGTTGGTGGGGCCTGCCCAGAATGCTCCAAATGTTTTTAGTTGGAGAGATCTGGTGACTTTGTTGGCCAAGGTAAAGTATGGTAAACATGAAGACAAGCAGTAGACACTCTCAGTGCGCAGGCATTATTTTGCAGAAATGTAAGCCTAGGTCGGTTTACCATGAAGGACAACAAAACGGGGCACAGAATACCATCGACGTATCGCTGAGCTGTAACGGTGTCACGGATAACGAGCAAAGGGATCCTGCTATGAAATTAAATGGCATACCAGGCCATCACTCCCAGTCGTCGGACTATATGGTGGGCGATAGTCAGATTCATATCTATGGTGTGCGTACTGTAAGACCTTTGGTACACACACCATCAGATTATTTGACTTGTCGCTCTAACGAAGTAGGCGAGTGTCAGCAATATGTCTCGTGGTCTTATCGTTGCGTGTTTATCTTCTGCCGTTAGGTCAGACGATAGAAATGCCACTTGAACGCTTAGAGTAGCAGATTGACGGTGACCAACTTTAAGCAGAACTTGATTCATTTTCACACACATTTATTAAAATAATAAAAAGCATAGAAATTACTTAACTTGATTCTGGATGCTGTTTACAATTGACAAACTGAAGTTCCTTTGGTCTAGGTATGTTAATCTTATTCTCACATATCTCTGATACTTGACAAAAGTGTCTATACATTTCTCTTCGTGGCTATGTACAGGAATATGATAATCTCATTAGGCGCAGACTGAAACTTGACTATAGACTGGTACAGACAAATGGAGACTGACTAATCAGAGGTCTGTACACTCGTTATAATACCTCGCGCATTCAGGTATCACTGCGCGAGTGTGATCCGCGAGGTGAAAAGGTTCTACGTTAGCAGCAATCTCCTTGGCTGCGTTACATATTAATACGCTGATCGGCGGAAGCAGGATTTGGTCTGTCTCTAAGACAGCGCCATCTCATTGTGCGGAGACGGACAAGCGCTGCGCCTGCGCTGTTGTGCTTAGCGGGGCGCGCTCTAGTGGGAAAGTTGTGTACGCACTGACTACGCGGAACTATGTACACAACAATATCCCACCGCTGTTTCAGGCGTCTGCAGATACGTCTTCGGCCTGGAATCTCATTGACTCGAGTATAATTGTCTTCAGTGACAAGCCCTGCTGCTTCGAATTGAGCCCAGATGACCAGTAAAAATGTGTCTGGAGACGCCCCAGACAGTAGTACGATACCAAACTGTCCGCCGCTATGCAACCTAACATCCTGGAGTGATGCTGCTCTTGGATGCAATTCATTTCACAGCAGGGCCTCTTTGGTTGTCATCTGCGACTCCATTAAAGCACACCTGTACATCAACGACATTCTATGGCCTGTTTTGTTACCGTTCATAGTAAGCTATTCTGGGCTTACATTTCAACAAGCAAATGCCTGCCCGCAAACGGCGAGAGTTTCTACTGCTTGTCTTCATGCTTGCCAAACCCTGCCTTGGCCAGCAAGGTCGCCAGATCATTCCTCAATGGAGAATGTTTGGAGCATTATGGGCAGGATCGTGATTTTGACGATATAACACTCCATTTCGACAGAGTGTGCCATCATATCCCTCAGCCAGTGATCTCCAGCAATCTTCCACAGACATTTTTCCAGTCAGGCTGGTGGTATTCCCCATGGTCTGACTCTGTCTCTTGGACTCCATTCAAGAACCACTTTGTCCATCGGTCATCGCTTCTTTTGGCAACAAGGCCAGCCTATTGCCATTTCATAGTAGCTGTTCTCTCCAGGGAGTCTTTGACGTTGGTATGTGTTCTGAAGTTATATCCCCTTTTTGTCTTTCCTCGCTGTGTAGTTCTAAGTTTCTATCTCGTATATTAACAAGTGTCCAAATGTCACAGGTGTAAGCCAAACAGGGAGGAGATACTGATTAAAAATCCTTTTTTCAGTTTTACTGCTGTGTTTGACCTGACCATAGTTGAAAGTCTTTCAGATACTTGCCAGTAGACACACACTGAAGAGCCAAATAAACTGGTACACCTGACTAATATCATGTAAGGCCCCCGCGAGCACACAGAAGTGCCACAACACGATGTGACATGGACTCGACTCATGTCTGAAGTAGTGCTGGAGGTAATTGGCACCATGAATCCTGCAGGGCTGTCCATAAATCCGTAAGAGTACGAGGGGTGGAGATCTCTTCCGAACAGCATGTTGCAAGGAATCCCAGATATCCTCAATAATGTTCATGTCTGGGGAGTTCGGTGGCCAGCGGAAGTGTTTAAACACAGAAGAGTGTTCCCGGAGTCACTCTGTAGGAATTCTGGACGTGTGAAGTGTCGCATTGTCCCGCTGGAATTGCCTAAGTCCGTCGGAATGCACAATGGACATGAATGGTTGCAGACGATCAGACAGGATGCTTATATACATGTCACCTGCAAGAATTGTATTTAGATGTATCAGGAGTCCCATGTCATTCCAACTGCATATGTGCCACGCTATTAGAGAGCCTCCACCGACTTGAACAGCCACCTGCTGACATGCAGGGTCCATGGATTCATGAGGTTTTCTCCATTCCAGTAAACATCCATCCACTCAATACAATTTGAAACAAGACTCGTCCGACCAATCAACATGTTTCCAGTCATCAACAGTTCAATGTCGGTGTTGAATGGCCCAGGCGAGGTGTAAAGCTTTGTGTCGTGCGGTCATCAAGGGTACACGAGTGGACCTTCGGCTCCGAAAGCCCATATCGATGATGTTTCGTTGTCTTGAGCACATTAGGATGACGGGGATCCTATGACCTTGACTGTGCACTATTTTGTTAGAAAGAAGGTAAGCGAGGTTCTAGATATATTTTTATTTCTTTACAGTCACATTAAATGAATAGATAATATAATATAATATAATATAATAAACAAAAGTAACTCTTTTAGCGTTCACAGGTTAGTGCCTAAAAATCTATGTTAATTGAAGCGTGGAAATGTGTCTTCAGTTTTGTTTTCTTTCCAAAGGTGAAATATTTCCTACATACTATTAGCTCTCCCATTTTTATTATGAGCAATTTTGAAGTATTCTTTTAAATACAGACATTTAGTTTCCAGCTCTGCTCGGTAACATCTTCATAATAAATTTCAGCAAATTCTTTGCAGCTTTGTCTCAGCTCTTCGGAATTCAGAGTTTTCAAGCAAATAAATAAATAAATAAATAAATAAACCAAAACGTTGACTAATGTTCTCATATGAACTTAATCATTGTTTAGATGAAGGCACAGGTTATCAGTTATGGAGAGAAAAGTTTCGACTTTGAATTTATGTTTTTCATTCATTTGTACTGACAGTTCAGAGCCATCAACGAACTCTGGCATGAGCTTCTACCTTTTGTCCTTTGAGATAGGTCTTTGTAAACAGATTCCAGGTTTCTTTTTTTGGCGAATGATTAGAAGTCATCAAATTTACCCTGAGGTTAACGATAAAATCATCAGGTGAAGTGAACAAATTAGTTGCAATGTGCAGTGTTATTGTTTTTTTCTGAAGATAATTACTTGTTTTGTCTATGCTTTCTAATATAGAGCTCCAAATTTCTGTTAGCATAATAAATTATAGCTTTCCCATTTTTATGGACAGACTAAGGGCTTCGTCTATAATTTCTCTTGCCTATTCTGTATCTTCTGTGATAGGTATCAAAGTTTCTATAATTTGTTTGCAACTTTCATGCAAGGTACTTACTGCATCAGCTCGGGCTGACCATTTGGTTTGTGAAAGACTTTAAGTAACGTTTTTTGAACCTAAATGTTCTTTCAATATATTCCATCGGTAGGTAGAACTCCACAAAAAATTGTGCACTTTCTGAACCTTTTCAAAAAACTTTGTTGCCTCTGGTTAAGACCCAGCAACTTGGACACCTATCACATATAGTGAATGTACCACACATGGTACAAAGGTAGCAAATTTACATTTCTCCTTGATTCTTGCTTGTAGACCAATATACTTCCCCAACATATTTGAAGTGTTCACATAGCTTTGTCCTCTGCAATCTTTTATGGGAATATCATGATTCCCTAAAAAACAGAAGATGGTTTCCGCTAAATACTCAGATTTATGGTCTTCAATTAAGTATAAATTTCAGGAACCTTTCAACCCAGAAACGCGATCTTTTACATATCGAATTATAAAAGTTAGCTGCTCAACATGAGGCAGATCAGGCGTACTGTCAACGCTAATGGAAAAATATTTTGTTAATTTAACCGCATTTATGATTTTTTTAGGACCTGTTTTCTCATTACATCAATAAACTCATTTTAAATATTCGCTGATGAGAAGTGTTACCTTTTGCAGGACTTCCAAATTTTTGTTAGTGATTTGCAAGTAATGGATTGAATTCACTCAATAATTGCACACATCCCATATAACTTCCATTGTCGGGAGGTCCTAGGATTTCATAGTCACCTCGAAGTGTAAGCCCTCTCGGATGCCAAAAATTTTACAACAGCTACAGTCTGTGTAAGTACATTTCTCTAGTAATCCACTTTTTTTATGTTGAGATAATAAGTCTACGTCTATTCTGCCAACCTCTTTACTTCGTGCCAGATAAGTCATCATAGATTGCCTATGTGCTGGGCTATTTTCATGTGTTAAAATTATGTCATTAACGTGCTTCCAATCATTACATCCAATCGGAGAGTGTGGATTTATGTCATAAAGGTTAAATAAACAGCATGAAAAACAAAATACATAGTTTTTGGAAGGCGAGTACAACAACCATTTTCTTTCGATGCATTCATTGTTCTTTAATTTGCGAATACATAACTCTTTGTTGAAATATCTAGTTACTGATTTATTACCACCTTTGTAGGCTCTGGATGCCTCGGAAAAGACAGATTCTTTATTTTGAAAATATAAAGGTCACTTACAAATTAAAATTTTGCGATTTCTTTTTGCGAAATTTTCATGGAATTAATCAGCGGAATCGTGTGATATTTCATCTGGGTTGGAAAACTGTTGTTCAACTGACTCAGCTGTTGGTGTTGGTGAAGTCACTGAAGTTGTTGCACTTTCGTCATAGGGACCGTCGCTTTCTGACTCAGCCACTTTTCTTAAGTTGGTAGAAATCTGAAACTGGTGTAAAACATGGGGATTTAGAAATTCCCACAACTTGTGATCGACACGACTCATCATGTGGAAGATTTATTATTTGATTGCTACTTACAGAAGTTGCTCCAGTAGTAGTAGTAAAATATGCTGTTAATTTTGGTAACTTCTGATGTACAGCTTTTTTCCGTTTTACAGATCCACTAGGATATGACCGTTTCGGCATTTTATATTATAATTCAGTACTCATTTTTATATCGAAAATAGTAGCTAACACAAAACAAAACAGGCATACGACGATTTAATCAAAGAATACCTCAGAGCACAGTCAGTAACAACTATTAAGAAAACAAACGTCACAACACCGCGTACAAATACAGAGGAATTCCCGATCGTCGAGTCGGTTTATTTAAGTCGGTCGGTCACGTTTAATTTTACGTAGCTATTCGCTCCGGGCAGAACTGTGCACTGCGCAAAGCTAATCAGCAAGTAATTATTGTAGTCAATCATTATCGTTGGATTTTTTAGAAATAAATTTGTTTTTCAGTAATAAATATCGTTTATCATATGGTGAATTAGGGGACCCCTATCGATTGTGGGGCCCTGGGCACATGCCCAGTGGGAAAAAGGGGCCTGCTTTTGACACTTCGAACGATTCCCTTCAGTCTCGTTGGTCCCGTTCTTGCCGGATCTTTCTCCAGCCGCAGCGATGTCGGAGATTTGATGTTTTACCGGATTCCTGATATTCAAGGTACACTAGTGAAATGGTCGTACGGGAAAATCCCCACTTCATCGCTACCTCGGAGATGCTGTGTCCCTTCGCACGTGCGCCGACTATAACACCACTTCAAACTCTTATCTTGACAGCCTGTCATTGTAGCAGCAGTAAGCGATCTAACAACTGCGCCAGAGAATTGTCTTATACAGAGGGGTCCAAAAAAATGTATCCACTGTTTAAAAGTCCGTAACTTGCAAACTAATTGACGTAGTTGTCTCATTTTTGATTAAAGTCTAGTTTAAAGTCCAACTTAAATTTATCACTGTAGGTGTTCGAAATGGTCACCATTAACTTCCACAGACAAACGATGCCGACGAACTGCAGCACGAACTACTGACTGCAACGTGTTCATTTGGATATTTGCACATGAATATACGATGGATTCTCGAAGTTCATCCAATGTGCGTGGCTTTTGCCGATAAACGACGACCTTTAGTGTTCCCCACAGGTAAAAGACCAGAGGAGTTAGGTCTGGGGAACGTGGTGGATACTCCACAGCACCTCTATGGCCTATCCATCTTCCTGGTAGATTTTCGTCGAGATACGCCCTAACACGATTTTGGTAGTGGGCTGGGACACCATCTTGTTGAAACTAACTCTTCCGTCTCCATACAAGTCTCGGATGCCAGGTAAAATGGATATCTGAAGCTTCTGAAGGTACACCTCACTGGTAACTGTGCCGTCAAAGAAGAATGGCCTAATCAAGACCCAGTAAGACAACCCACACCACACATTTACTCCTGGCAAATTCACAGCTTTGTCTACATGGACGTTCGGATTTTCGGCGGCCCAGTAGACGCAATTGTGGCGATTTACTGTACCATTGAGTTTGAACTGTGCCTCATCAGACCACGCAATCATCTCTGCAAACTCTTCATCGTTGCGCACCATGTTAGTAAACCACTTGCAGTACTCCATTCTACAATCTGGGTCGTCCTCGTTCATTGCATATAGGAATCGTGGGATGTAGCCCTTCCACTTTCCTGTCTTCAAAATTCGCCGAACACTTGAGCGACTCACTCCAGTTTTACGGGCACACTGTCTCACAGACTTTTGTGATGAGCGAGTGAATTGTTGTAACACACGATGGGAGTTAGCTGGACTTGTTACTGTTACAGGTCGTCCAGATCGCTGTTTGTGTACATCTTTAACACAGCCTTCGGCTTTAAATTTGTCTCGAATGCGAAGAATCGTTAAACGTGTCGGTGGCTCTGTTTGATACTCATTTCGCCATTGCCATTGAACCTCATTAATGTTTTCGTACTTAAAATACCACTTCAAAACTGACTTACTTTCAACGAATGTAAGCCTTGCGCCAGCCATGTTTACTCGAGTAACTAGGTGCAACTAAGAACAAAACACTGACTATCTGGCGACTGTCATCTGACAAAACAAAACAACTCAATACAACGCTTGTGTGGCGATTGCCGGAACTCCAAACTATTAACACTACCACAGATGAGACAACTCCGTCAATTAGTTTGCCAGTTATGGACTTTTAAACAGTGGATATATTTTTTTGGACCCCTCTGTATAGGCGTTGCCGACCGCAGCGCTGTAGCGCCGTATTCTACCTGTTTTCATATCTCTGTATTTGAATATGCATGCCTATGCCAGTTTCTTTGGAGCTTCAGTGTATGAGCAACGCAGCCTGCTATAATATGGAAAAGCAGGGAACCAGGAGAAAAATGCTCCTATTGGAACACAGAAAAGGCTCTGACAGAAAAGTGGGGCACCAGCTGCCTCTGTCCTCACTTCGCCTTCCTCACCAAAAATTTCTGCATCCATACATATTGGCGTTTTATTTTTGTGCTGAAAGAGAGTAGCAGTGATACAATGATAGTGGAAGAGTGAGGAGACACTATTAGTGTGAGAGAGAAAGTGGCAGCGAAAGAGAGATGGATGAAGACAAAAGCAGTGAGAGCCAAAGAGTGAGAAGATAGTGATAGTCAGTGAGAAACAGTGGAAATAAAAGGGAAGGAGAAGTAGATGCAGATAGTAGCACTGGGACCAAAAGAGAGAAGAGACAGTGGAAATGAAAAAGATGAGTGGACAGTTTTGGTTCTCTCAGACCAGCGAACTTTAACATGATAAACTTTGCCCACATCCCCTATAGCCACATTTTTAAGTTTCCCAGTCTAGGGGTCAAAACCCTGGACAAACCATGCCCAAGGTCATGTGTGCAGAAGAGTCTGGTAGCTGAAGAAGAAAGGTTGGTTGATTTGGGGGAGGGGACCAAACAGCGAGGTCATCGGTCCTATCAGATTAGGGAAGGATGGGAAAGGAAGTCGGCAGTGCCCTTTCAAAGGAAGCATCCTGGTATCTGCTGAAGCGATTTAGGGAAATCGTGGAAAATTTTAATCGGGATGGCCAGATGCACATTTGAACTGTTGTCCTCCTAAATATGCGTCTAGTGTGCTAACCACTGTGCCGGCTCACTCGGTGAAGAGAAAGACAGCAGACTGTAAATGAGAAAGAAAAAGACAGTTACAGTGGGAGAGGAAAAGAATGGGGCAAAGAAGATGGCAGTGTGACAGACAATGAAAGAGGGAGAGAAGGAGACAGTGGTAAGGAAGAGAGAGAAAGGGATGTAGGCAGTGACAGGGGGAGAGACAGTCAGGAGAAAGAGCCGATGGGAGAAAAAGGAGGTAGTAGGAGGGGAACATATATAGAAAGCGGTAGTGAGAGGGAGATGCTGAGAATGAAGGTTTCACTACAAAGAGGGACTGAGTAAAAGAATTCAGAATGTTCTGTCTCAAAATAGTGTGAAGAGATTCATATGCCAAAATTTTTGGTGAGGAAGGTGGAATCAGGATTGAGGCACCTGATTTCCGAGTCCTAAAGAGAAAGATATTCGACTTTTTTGTGCTCTGACAGGAGCATTTTTCAGCTGGTATTTTGTATGTTTGAATATGACACATGATGCTCTAATCTTCGTAACTACTGATACTGTATTACGTAAAAGAACATTCGCGATACAGTACATAGTTTACGTTGTTTTATAGTTATTATGTCTATTTACTTGTTTCTTCTACGTATGTGTGATGATGCTTTTTACGAGATCTAATTGTGTCATGGATTTTGAACACTTGCACACTGATATTAGAAATGCGAAAATATCTCACTGTTTGTGTCTGAGTTGTTTAAGCTCATCGCATTGAATGCTCTGTCAAACTCTCGGTCCGCTAAGTCTTTGTTAACAGTCATGCTTTTGGAGCGCTCTTCTGTAGCCTAATGTAGAAACCCTCAGTGTTCTCCTGACATGTCTGCTCAATCCTCTGCATTGCTCGTTACCTATGCGAAACGATTGTTTTCTTTTCTTCTAAAGTATGTTTCTTCTTCATGTACACTGTGCTAGTATTTCGAATAACGATGATTGACATAACGACGTGAATCTATCTATGTTGATGTACTTAGGAATGACATTGCTGTCTGTCACCATCCAAATTTGTCATTCAGGCTAGTTGTTGTGTTTCCCATGTGAAACTATCGTTTTGGATATCAGGTTCTATTTCTTGTTCCATTTTGAGTGGTGTCTTCTTCCGGTGTGTTTCGTCATTGATCAGTAGCTTCACTGTATTTCCTGTGCGATATACATATATCTGTTAGAGCCCTGCTTGTTCTTCTTTTTTGCTGGAGCCGCTGATCTCAGTAGTTTTAATTCTTGAAATGATAAATAAACTAACCTCTGGCTACAAGGATGATTTTTCATTTCTTTATTGCGCTATCGATTTCACGAATACCAGCCCCATCTTCAGATGCACCTAACGTCCAATCTGTGTTAGGTATATTTCCTTGGGATCGCAGTTTGCTGTCACCGACGATCAACAATAAATGCAACGAAACCTTTTTCTGCTTTATCTTCCAGTACAATTGGTGATTTAAAATAGTCATCGGTAAAGATGAACCCACAAAGTGGATTGTCATATTGCATCACTGATCTGTGGACTGCTTCCTGTGACAGAAGCAAAGATGTGTACGTGTCTGCTCTGAAAGCGGCATTGCCGAAATGGCATCAGCGAAAGAAGTAAACTTAAGTACTCAGTATGCTGAGTTGAATCGCTTTGCGCAGAATGGAGAATATGAAAGAGCTCTGAAGTCTGCTAATAAAAGTAAGATACCTGTATTAGCCACCTCTTTTGTTACTTTGAGCCGACCTTTCACTTAATAACCATATGGACTCGCTGTACAGTGTCTCTTATATTTGTTGTGTTTAATTTCCACAGTCTTGCAACACGCCCCAGGCGAAGAAAAAGCCTTTCATTGCAAGGTCGTGTGCTTCATTAAACTTGACAAGTTTCAAGAGGGTTTGAAAGCAATCACTAACCAAAGTAACCTCTCCTCGTAAGTAATTCAGTTAATTGACACCATTCTAATTGTGTGTTCTTGCTATCGTTAAACATTGAAATATGTCAGGGGAACGAAATTGAACGTATATACGATGTGTACCTGTATTTCTGAGTGAAGAAATTAATTTACAAATTTAATCAGGTCTACTGGAGCTGTAGGAAAGGGACAGATCCAGCGGAATAGTTTCCCCATAAAAGTGAACTCTCAAAATGGTCTTATCAAGTAATGTCATGGGACCATTAGTGCCATTGTTTTCTCCCTCTTCCCTTCGCATATAGTTTTACCAGTTTTGGCAGTTAAATGTTTACTATTATTTACACTTCCATATTCAGCATACCGAGATGCAAGATGTAGTTTAAGGTACAAGCTTGTGTATACCAAACTGTTATTTTGGTATGCTCACAGCACACTTCACAATTAACTTTAGAAATAGAAGGCTGGTGCTCTTTTTTTTTTTTTTTTTTTATATATATATTCTGGGAAAGAATGTAGGAATGACCCCAGTATTTGTACTGTGTTGCTTTATTTATGGGAAATGTATTAAACAGTTGCAGGACTTCCATTAGGTTCTGAGTATTGCAATATAGCCTTTTCAATGAGTTTTTGTCAAATCAACGAATAACTGTAATATATACAGAGCCTGTGGAAGCTAAGTGGTTCATTGAAGAGCCTTAAAAGTCATGGTGGTCTCGGAGGTTTCTGAAAGATGAGTACCAGTTGACCTTGGGTTGAAGTATATTGAACCAATTACCTCTCATAGTCCATCTGTTTCTCAGCCTTAGGATTTTTCTTTACAAAATAATTTGCAGCCTCAGTGGTAAATATAGAAGCGATGCCTTTTGTTTTGCTGAACTCTGAAATAACTTAACTGGCACTGAGTGATTTCGACACCTGGTCTTGGTGTTTTCAGTCTTAAGACAGGTATAAAGGACCTCTCACTGCTAATCTGTCCTGTGGAAGTATCTTCGTCTCTACACAGCTACACTCACTCAAAACTGCTTGCTTACTAAATTACCAAACTGAGTATTTCTTGATGCCTCAGAATGTATCATACCAAGCAGTCCCTTCTCTTATGTTGTACCATAAATGCCTCTTTTTCATAATCTGATTCAGTACCTCTTAATTAGTTATTTAATCCACACATGTGATCTTCAATATTCTTCTGTAACACCGTATTTAAAACTCTTCTGTCTCCTCTAGTCGCCTATGTTTCAGTTGTATGTAAGGCTACAACCTAGACAAATACCTTCACAGAAGACATTCTAACACTTAAATTTATATTCAGTGTTAACACATTCCTCTATTCTAATCAGGATTTTATACACTCTTTACTTCTGCCATCAGTATTCTCGTGCCTAAATATCAAAAAACCATCCACTACTTCCCATATTGCATTTCCCAGTATAATTCTCTTAGCCACCTGTCATCATTCAAATACGCTTCTTTGGTAGCATTTTCATATTGTTGTTCCATCTTATCACCTCCTTTCCAGACAATATCCATTCCATTCACATGATCTAAATCATCTGCAGTCTAATAGAATTAAAGTGTCATTGGCAAACCTAAAAGTTCCCTGTAGTTTAATTCTATGTCCAGTTTTGTACATAGTTTCCCTTACTGCTTGTTGTATGTACAGATTGAAAACGGGAATGGGATGCAACTATGTTCACTCCAGTTCCTGTATAAGTTGTCTATAGCTGCACCCTCCTGCCCCAAATTTTCCTTGACAGTTTCATAATTTCAAAGTGTTTGCCAGTCAGCATTAACAAACGTTTTTTCTAGGACTACATATTTATAAATATAGGCCAGTTTTGTTGTTGGTGGGTATCCCAGACAACTTAATAACTCTGATTGAATGTCATCTATTCCAAGTGTGATGGTTTGGGCATAGTATTTTTACTGTTCTGTGAAATTCTACTAGCAGTCTTGCATGCCCCATCTCTTCTTTATCCACTTCTTCCCTTTCCATAACTTCTTAAAGTACCTTTCCTTAATAAAGTGATTCTGTGTGTTTCCTCCACACAGCCTTCCTTTTCTGTGATTGGTATTTTAATTTTCCACTACTCATATTTAGAAGAGAGATTGTCAGTACAACCAACAATATATTGGCGTATTCATTTCAGCATAATATATCCTTTAAGGTGGCAGAGTTACGTGATTTTGAAAGTAAGTTTACACTTTAGACAAGGTCAGGTCTCTACATATATACACACCATATTTCCAATTGCTTCTGAGCAGTAACTCCAACTTTTGTTTTCTGAGTCTGTGGTTTTTTATCATTAGCATTCTTCAGTAAATGAATGTTTCAGTGAATTCTTCGCATGTGCTTTCTGACTTATTTTCATTACATCATCATCAAAATGTTAAGTTTCCATGATACTGCTGATAACAGAAAAGCACTGAAATGCTTGGTTGTGTGAGACCATACAAATTCCCATTTCAGCCTGCCAGCTTCACCAGTGTTATCCTTGTATCCTCCTGGTTGTTGCACGCGAATCATTTATTCTAATTAACCAACCAAAAATGTGAGTGTATCAAATTGCATCATGTACATTTTCTTGTTTGCAGCTTTACTGAAAAAATTGAGCTTAACTTTGGTACTGGTCCAGACATCTATGTAGTTTCTATTAAAGGATTACATCTCTGCAAGGAATGATTGTTTCCTTCCTTAATCAAGATTCTCCATCATATTCTATTAAATACAAGGCAATAAATTCATTGAATGAGTGTAATCTTTATGATTTCTTATGAAATATGTGATCTAGATCATGACATAATGTAATTTTATTTATTATGATATATCAGCTACTGTCATAATCAGTTATGTAACGAAGCTGAAAGTAGGTTAAGAATGAGAAGGGTCAGTTATGCATTACAATTCAAGAAAAGTAAAAATCCCCCCTCCAAAACATGGAACTATTGAACAAAGTTGCAGTAAAACCTATGGGTAAGTGGCAGTAACAGCTCACTCGACTCAGCAGCACTACAGAAAAAAATGCAAGCTAAAAGGTGGCACTATTGGGGAATACTTTCAAAAAATGTAATGTTTGCTGACGACGAGTAGGTAGGTAGATGGTACAAATACATGCATATCTGACACAGCCAGGTGAATAGTGGAACAAGCTGGTTTATAGCCAATGCCCTGGTGGACTTCTCTACCACTGATTCTTTTGTAGGCTTTAGAATATTCTGCAAATTCTTGGACAACTCAATTTTTTACAACAAAAATGTAGAAAATGTTCTCACACTGTATATTTTTGTGCATTTAGTTACCCCATTGCTTATTTTTCATATTGTTCTGGGTGGTTTGGGTCCTTATCATTGTAAATAACAACTCGTCGATCCACTTGTTAAAACAATGAGCACATTTATTGTTACACTTCAGATATACGTCATTACACATCGAAAGTATCACATAGACAGAACATAATGACCACCTTGGCCCAAAGAGTTTTTGCACCCAGAGATGTTATGGCACATCAGTGTTGCCACAGAGCCCTTCTCCCCCCCCCCCCCCTCCCCCCCACAGTGCGGAGCATGAGGCTCTTGCTGTTGTGGGGGGAGGAGGGTGCAGGCGTCGCGCCGTCTTCGTCTGGAGGGGGAACTGGGTGGAGTGGGGCCGGGTTTTGAGCCCTTTTGGATGGAAAAATGTAATCACAGTGCCACACCAGTGGGAGTATGCGGCGACCGGTTTGTGAGGTGACAGGGGGTGGGGGGAATAGACGGAGACACGTGGTACAACATGTACAGTGTTCCCAGGGCGCCAATGAAAGATTGAATGAGGGAAGGATCTAAGGAATTGGGGATCGGTGAGGAGTGGAGAACGGAAAGTTCGAAGATTTCATCGTCGGCAGAGTGGGGGGGGGGGGGGGGAGATGACTAAGAGAATTATTTGTGGTAGTTATACAGATGTCAGATGGTGAAAGGTGTGAGACGTCGATGGAGACAGTAGTGGGTTGTTGAATGTTGGGTGAGAAGTGTGTGACGGGCGTAGCAGGAGAGGGTGGGGGTGAAGGGTGTGGACCCCGGACTCTGCCCAGTGAGGGTTCCCGGCGTTGGGGAAGGGGGCGTGGCCGGCGCATCATCCCTTGAGGAGGCGGCGGTGTGGAGGTCGTGTCCGATGTGGTCGGTGGCGTCGGGTTGCTGGAGGTGTTGTCTGCGGTGATCCACGCCAGCTTGAGTCGAGACACTGACACTGTCAAGGGTTTGCCTTTGATACAGATGTCGAACGTATTCGACGAGCGCCTAAGTACTCTGTAAGGGCCTGTGTATGGGGGTTGCATGGCGGCGTGCACTGTATCGCCCCTAAGCATCACAGCTTCACACGCGGCCAACTGCTGGTGCACGAATGTTTCAGGTGGAGTGTGTGCTTTTGGAGCGGGTGCTCTCTGCGCTCATATCGTCTGTCGTATGTTCTCGATTAGCAAGGGGTATTCGATGGTATCTTGGAGCAGTGAAAGCTCGACAAACTCGGCTGGTAGGGTCAACGGCTCGCCATAGAGCAGTTCGGCCACCGAGCACTGCAAGTCATCTTTATATACAGAACGGAGGCCTAGCAGTACCCATGGGAGGGCGTGTAACCACCGTTCCTCGTGGCACATTAGCGCTCTCTTCAATGTGCGGTGCCATCGTTCCACTAACCCGTTTGATTGGGGGTGGCAGGCTGTCGTGCGAATGCGGCTGATGCCGAAGAGCTCGCACATTTTTGTGAAAAGGACAGCCTTGAATTGACAGCCTTGGTCTGTAGTAATGGTTTCGGGGCAGCCGAAACGTGCGACCCATGTGGAGAGGACAGCGTTGGCGACTGTTTCGGCCAAAATATCGGCTAGAAGGTTTACCTTGACTCATCTAGTTGTTCTGTCGATAAAAGTAAGCAAGTATCGGTAACCATCTACCTGGGGAAGGGGGCTGACAATGTCGATGTGGATGTGGTGGAGTCTGCCAGAAGGAGAGTGAAAGACGCCTGAGGGGGGCGTGCAGTGGTGTCTGACTTTGGACGACTGGCATGAAATACAAGAGCGACACCAGTCGCAACAATCTTTGCGAAGCGAAGGCCATACGAAACGCTCGACGATGATGTGCATAGTTGCGCGAATGCTCGGGTGCATGAGACTGTGCAGTGCATCAAACACCGAGCGACGCAAAGAGGAGGGGACAAGGGGACGTGGCACGCCAGTGGAAGTGTCACACCATAGCTCCGAGCGTGTGCCGTGGCTTGTTTTACGCGCCGGCCGCAGAGAGTGGTTATAGTCAGATAAAAGGCTCACCAAGGAGTCATCATTTGTTTGCGCTCGAGCAAGAGCATCGAAGTCGATTGAGGAAGATATGCCCGAGATCTGGGAGAAATAATCAGCGGCTATGTCGTCGGATCCTCGAACGTATTGTACATTAGTTGTGCATTGTGAAATGAGGTCGAAATAACGGAACCTCCTAGGAAGTGGGTCGGCTGGAGGGTTTGTGAGTGCTTGGGCGAAAGGTTTGTGGTCTGTAAAGATCATGAGGGAGCATCCCTCGATGTCTTCGTGGAAATATCTAATGGTTTCGTAGACAGCTAAGAGCTCTTTGTTGAAAGCGGACTACTTGCACTGAGAGGGGGAAAGTTTTTTTGAAAAGAAATTAAGACGTTGCACCACCTCTCGTCTGTGTTGTTGAAGTACTGCGCCGATATATATTTCGCTAGCGTCTGTGGTGAGCGAAAGTGTTGCATCCAGGTGTGGATGGGCAAGCGTGATGGCTTCCGCGAGTGCAGTTTTCAGTTTTTTGAAAGACGCATGCATGACCCCTGTCCATGGCACGCGCCGGTCGCCTGATGTTTGCAGCCCGCAGAGTGCGTCTGTGAGTGGGACCTGTAGTTCGGTGGCTCTTGGGATGTGGCAGAGGAAAAAATTGATCATTCCTAATAACCGGCGGAGTTCACGGTATGTTTCTGGTATCGGTAGCTGTTTGATAATGTCTATTTTCTCTTGTGTGGACCAGATACCATCGACTGAAACTATGTGTCCCAGAAAAACAACAGAATCCTGTCTGTTTGCATTTGTCTTTGTTGACGATCACATCGTGGGATTGTTAAGTGTCAAACAGCGCCCGGATGTGAAGCTCATCTTTCTCCCCAGAGGAAGAAAAGATCAAAATGTCATCCAGGTACATGTAGCAGAAAGGTAGGGGTCATAACACTGTGTCTAAGAACCTCTGCCAGGTTTGGGCGGCGTTTTTCAAACCGTAAGGCATGTAAACGTATTCAAAGAGGCCGAAGAGTGTGGTGATGGCGGTTTTAGGGATATCTTGTTCGTACATTGGTATTTGGTGATACGCTTTCTCACATTCTACTGCACTTAAAATTTTAGTGCCTGCCAGCTGAGAAGCGAAGTCCTGAATGTTCGGTACTGGATAATTGTCCATGATTGTGCGGTCATTGAGTCGTCTGTAGTCGCCACAGAGTCTGTAGGAACCATCCTTCTTCGGTGTGAGATGAATTGGTAATGACCAGTCACTGGAGGATGGGCGTACAATGCCTGCTTTTAATAGGTCTGAGACGATTGCTTTCGCTGCTCTGAGTTTGTGTGGATTCAGGCGTCGCGTTTGGTGTCTGTCCGGAGGGCCCTCAGTCATATTGAGTTTGTGGCATGTGCCACTTGTGATTGATAACATGCTACGCGCGGGGTTCGTAGTTAGCGTTCGAACACTCGTGCAATGAGTCAATGATTTGAGCGCACACCGGTTTGTTCGAAGAGCGAATACCTCGAAGTGAGGCAAGTTCGAATTTCATGCTCTGTAATGTCTGTTTGGTATGCTTGATAAGGGAGGTGAGCTTGGCCTGCGTTTGCTTGAGTTCACTGATTTCTTGTCATTGTAGTAGCATGTCGCAACTTTTACTAGTTAACTTGGCCGCAAGAAGAGCACTGCAATAGTGAAATGTCAATGTTTGTTGACCGAATGGGTGATAGACGCAGTGGCCGTAAGGGCGATAGTCTTTTGCGAAGGTTGGTGGACTAGTGTCCTTCGCGGAATGTCTAGCAAAAATTTGTGGTGTCACTGCAAGTCAATGCCTAAGACCGGACAAGTCACCTGTGCCACATGAAAAGTCCACGAAAACTTCAAGTCTTTTGACAGTTTGAGCGTTAAAAGGCGCCATACCTGACACTTCGATATGAGAGTCATTAGCTGCGTGTAACAGTTTGGGCGAGGAAGTTAACACGGTAGGTGCGAGAGCTGGGGGTATTACACTCGTATCATCTCCATTGTCATTGAGGAATTTAGTTCCTGAGGCGAGGTCAAGAGCGAATAGACAACCGTCGGTGCTTACCGTGTTAGATGCTGTTGCTGCTGTAAGGCGTATTTTTTCCTGTGCGTGCAATGCTGCACTTATGGTGCCTCGCGAGCTGTGTTTCCCACTGCGCAAGGGCTGCCACATTTCCTGGCCGCGTCGCTGAAGTTGGCGTGGAACCAACACAGCGGCCAGGCTGCATTAGGCGGGGGTGATGTAGAACTCCTGGTGTTGGCTGTGTCCATTGTGGAGCGCTGCAGTGTGGTGTCAGTTGTCATTGCAGATATCGTGGAGGCTGTATCTGGTTACTCGCACTGGCGGGCAGATGTCACCACTGCCGTAGTGTGAACGCTGAGGAAGCGAGCTCGCCTGAATCCTGGAAGGGGAACGGGGGGTGGGATGCTGTTGAGATCGCTACCCCCACTCTTCATGCTGTGCGCTCACCTGTTAATAATCCTGAAAGCTCGATCCGCGACCGAAAGCTTCTCATCCAAAGTGCTGTTGGTGAGCGGCAGGAGCTGTAGTTGTAATGCTTCCGGCATTTTGACAAGCCACATAGACCATAACACTGTATCGGGTAGCAAATCCACAGGTGCGAGGGCATGGAGCCGCCGCCATAGTCCGGATGAGGTGAGGTCGGCAGGTGTTCCTCGTGAATGATATGATGAATAATCTCATCTGGAGCTCGAGAAAGTCTTTCACAAATGAGTCTTTTCGCGTTCGTATATTTCGGTGAAGGCGGCGGGCTGATAACAATGTCGCTAATCAAATCCAAATGGTCATGCAAATGTCCCACCAAACACGTGAAGCGTGATTCTTCTGAGTCAATGCCTGTGGCGGCGAAAATAGAGTTGACTAACGCGAACCATGTGTTGGGTTGCATTTTTGCGAAAGTCAGCAGTTTAGGTAACTTTGTTGGTTTGGAATCCACGACCACTGGGTGTGTAAGAGCCACAGGTGTGGGAGCAGTAAATATGGCGTCTGCCGGAGGGGGGGGGGGGTGTAGGCCCTGGGCCCCGTAAACTGCTACACCCCTCGGATTGGTCGTTATTGCTGTCTGATGTCTAGCAAAAGAAAAGTGGTTGAGGTACTAGGAGAGGTCACATTCACTATACACTGTTGAGTTCGATCAGAAAATTGAGGCTGTGCGTAGCCAGGTGTGGAACCAATTCGCGGCGTGGATGATGTAGCAGCCGTGTAGTGGCACTGCTCCGAAAGTTGGTGCAAAGTTCTGAGGGGGGGGGGGGGGGGTGCGCACCCCTGAGCGTGTGGCGTGTGACGTTAGCGGTGGAATGTCCGGATCTCTTTTCACACTTTGTCCTGTATGTTCGAAAGAATGATCTTGAGGCAAGATGGCGGACGGTACGTATGCATTGTCTGTGATTGTTGTGGTACTGCAATCCACTCGCAGGTCAAAGGGCCTCGTAATGTTAGATGTATAGAGTCCATGCCTAGTGCAGGTGGGTGGCATGGTCGGATTCTGACCGTAGAAATCGTACGGTGGTACACCTCGTTGCGTGGGCCACATGACAATTGTTATTGAACTCAGGTAGAACACAGGAAGAACGTCACAAACTGTCGTCAGGGTCACCAGTGTGGGTGGTTTGGGTCCTTATCGTTATAAATAACAACCCGTCGATCCACTTCTTAAAACAATGAGCATATTTATTGTCACACTTCAGATATACATCATTACACATCGAAAGTATCACATAGACAGAACATAACGGCCGCCTTGACCCAAAGAGTTTTTGCGCACCAGAGATGTCATGGTACGTCAGTGTTGCCACGAGTTCTAATATTTTCTTACTTAGATTAGAATTGTTACATTAAAATAACGAAGGAAGACATTCTGAAAACTTTATGCACATGCTGTCAACATTGTTATGATTGGAAATTCTTTCCCAATTTTCCCTAGCCAGTAAGAAATTAAAAATTCTGATTTTTTTCAGAGGAAGTTCTTTTATCAAGTACTTTTATGCTACTGCTGCTACGTGTTCTCTTTAAACATATCACTGTAACAAATGCTCAGTACTCTGCTTGTGAATTTGTAGTTTGTGTCTGTGATGAATATTGATCAGTAGTGGAATTTGTACATTCTGTTAATTTTGTTGGGCAGTGTGTGTTGTGGATCGTATTGAATGCAATAGACCCTCCCTCCTCCCCCTGCACCCTGCATAGCTGTGTATGTTAAAGCTTCGCTTACAGGGCAGGGAGGTGTGCTGGTCTCAGATAGAATCCACCTGGCAACTTAACAGTGAGGGTCAGTGTTGTGCCTGCCAGCCTGGATGTGGATTTCAGGTAGTTTCCCACATCCCACTAGGTTAATACCATACTGGTACCCAAGTCCTACCTTAGCTACATCATTTGTAAAGATTTAGAAAACTTTCACTCACTTCCACATGAATAATGCTATATGCAGGCAGTTGGGATACATGTATTCCATCCCAGGGGGTAACAGGTTGGTGACAGGAACCTTTAAATTGACTGTGCCGAATCAGTTAATAACCATGTCAGTCCTGCACTGATGTGGCACAAATGCGAAAAGAAAAAGAAGACTGTGTTGTGGTCATATTTATCAATGCATTTGTAGCACTGCTACCTTTTCGAAATAATGTCCCACTCGTATGATGTAATGTACATTGCTCCAGCTTGTGAGACAGGAATGTGAGCCAGAGCAGGATTGAATGTGTGTTGCATAATAATGACGTGTGTGTGGTTTTTATGTGGTTTCCCATGCTCATTTAGGTAAATGCTGGGTTGGTCCCCAGTTCTCATCTCAGAAAATACAATACACAAACAGTTAAAATATGTTCCTTAAAATTTCTGGAACAATGTATATGCTGGGAAGGTTTTAAATTTCACACTTAAAATTTAATCACACGGAGAACAAATTTTACACAATTGACATACTGGTGGTGCGCACTCCCTTAAATGAGTGACAACTGCGGCAGCAAAAAGGGCATCTGGCCCCTTGAAATAAAATAAACTTGCTGAGTTCTGAGGACTGGCAGATTGCCACTGGGTGCTGTGCATATGTTTAATAATCATGAAATTAAGTTCCGGTGATTTAATAGTAAAGTTCTTAGTCTTTTGTGATTGGGTCAATACAGTGTTTGAGATAGCAGTAAAAACCATATTTTGAGAACTCTCTGCTAAAACAACTTGCTAATATGTATGTTGCTATTGGAGCTAATTATACTTCATTGTCCTGTAGCCAATGTTCAGTAAAGCAGATTATGTCTATATTCAGTTTATACTGGAGTAGTGCTTCTGACGTTGTAGTTCTATTCTTAAGTGATTGAACATCATGGTGTAATACAATAAAATCTGGGCATTTACACTTTAGTTAAAACGATTTCTAGTTCTTCGTCCATCAGCATTTGTAATACTGCATTTACCCTAAAAAAATCTGCAGTGACTTTGTTGTGTGGGGCTTTTATTTTCTGGTGGCTATCAGTGAGTTTATTAAAAGTTGTGGTTCATCAAACTCTGTCCTATGCAGTTTAAACCACTTTGTAATCTGCGTCAGACTGATGATTTTATTGTTTACAACTGACACTAGACACTGTAATTTGCATTTGTTTGCCACCAATCCTATTTTCCACATTATTATTATTATTATTATTATTATTATTATTATTATTATTGTAGTGTAGTAACTCCTGTTCTGGCGCATTTAAATGAAGTCTGTGGACTGCATGGAACCTTTGCTGCAAGCTGCTTATATATGTAATATAGACATTCTTGAAGTCTGTATCTATTTCAGTGATACACTTGTTTACAACACCAATTAAAGCCATTGGCTAAACTGTGGAAGAACACTATGTCATTTCCCCTGTGGACTAATAGAGCTCCATTTCACTGTTTATTTTGTACACACTCCATGGAATTGCTAATCTTGTTTTGATGACGGAACAACCTCAAACAGTATGCATAGAGTGGCTGATGAAGGAGACAGTTGAAGGCTTTGTGTCTAGCAACTGCACCATGGCCAGAGGATTAAATACAGAAACACAAAACTAATAAGAAATGAACATCAACAGGAAGAAAATCTATACCACTGAGTACTGGCTGTTCCCAACACACACAAAATATCTCACATCTCAGGAAATGTTTTTCCCTTACGTATCGAAAATTTTCATAGTTTTTACCAATACTGTTTACTGAAATTATATGGAACACTTAACGTAAAACACAGTCTTTCACAAACCTATGAAAAATTGTCATGACTGCTTGAAATAATGGCCGTTTTTATCGATATGAATGACCTGTACCTCTTTCTAGTCACATAGCACATGCAGTTGTTCCAGTGACTTATGGTAAACTGATGCCAGTGTCAGTTTTTCTACATATTCAATATAGAATATAATGGGAATCTTGTCAGGTCTGTAGGCTTTTTTTTTTTATTGGACAATTTGGTCTATTATTTAATTCTGCCTCATTTATCTCTCTATCTTGTAGGAACTGTGTTGTGCTCCCTTATTTTCAAAACATAGAATTTCGTATTGCAGTCGTAATTACATCACTTTCCATTTTAGTACCCTCTTGGACAGACAGCCTTGTTCTATTGAATGATTGTATGTAGAATCAAGTGCTAAATGCTGCAAATTGACTTCGTGAAAATTAACTCCTTATGTGTCAAAATGAAGTTCAGATTGCTCATTGGTCACATGATCTGGTAGCACTGTTCACAGTATTTGCTTAGACACATGAAGACCCGTTATTCACATTTCTCATTTCCAAGCTAAACCATGGAAAATATGTAGTGTGGACTCTATGATAGTTGTTTTGATGACTGTCATCATTCATGTGCATTAACTGAATCATGATAATGAAATTTTCAGAAAAGTTTGCTGTCCAGTTTAAAGATAACTACAGTCTCACCAACATGCCTTGCATCACAGAACTTTCAATGCTATCCAATGAATAGAATGTCTTCGCCATGTCACATGACAAAATTGCTGTGGATGGCATTGGAGGCACTGTGGGAAGAGCTGTATGGAATAAACTAAAATCCCACACACACACATTGTTGATAACTGAAGATTTCATTTTTTAATGTGGTGGAAACCATTTGAAATGTTCCTTTGCGAGGGTTTCAGAAATTGAAGTAAATGGGTGTTGCTTTGTTTGAAGAGAATTTATCCCAATTTCAAAATTGTTTTCCTTCAGGAAGAATAGCCAGGCTCATTATTGTTACTTCAACATATTCAGAGTTGAAGCTGTCTGTTGATACAACAGGTATTCAAACAGATAACAAGTCCTAAAAGTAAGAGATTTTATAGAAGTTGTTAAACATGTTATTTGGAAAAAGTTTGTCCAGTTGCAGTCATGTGTGACACAGATTGAGAATATTGACTTAGAAAAAAAGAAAACAATTGATGTTACAGAAAAAATGAAGAAAAATAAACTGATTTGACTGAATCTAAAATGAGTCCACTTAAGTTAGGAGGGGAGGGAAAGGGGCACAACCGAGTGGTTCCCCATTCAAAAGCTGTTACGTAATTATTTAATGAGGTCTCATTGACAGAGTTCATGACTACATATCCTCTGCTTCTTTAAGATGTGGTGATCCCCTAAAGCCAAACTAGTTATCAGTTCAAATAAATTAAAATGTGCCCAAGGCTGAAAATTCTACCGTTTATTTTGATTACTAATTTAAGTGGCTACTGGGGTTATTATAGGAACTGAGCAGCTTATGAGAGGGTATCGGGTAGCATCTGCACCTACGTCCTTCACTGCCTTTACAGCGAGTCTGTCACTCCACAAACACCTTTAGAGGCTGTTGCTGTTCAGGTATGGGCGCCCCAGGCTGTAACACTGCAGTCTCTATCTTCCACCGGATGGTGATGTCCCGCAGCATGTCCTGGCTGCACTGATAGCCCAATTGGCACCACCTTTTCTGTTACTGGGCGACTTCAATGCCCATAACCCTCTGTGGGGTGGATCAGTGGCAACAGGCTGAGGCAGCATCGTTGAGCAAGTATTGGCTCAGCTCGACCTTTCTCTTTTAAATAATGGTGCCTTCACACTTTTCAGTGCGGCGCATGGCACATACTCAGCCATCGACCTTTCGATCTGCAGCCCTAGCCTATTACCAACTGTCCAATGTAGTGTGCATGACGACTTGTGCAGTAGTGACCACTTTCTGATCTTTCTGTCATTGCCATAGCGTCACTCTCCTGGGCGCCCCTGCAGATGGGCTATGAATAAGGCTGACTGGGACTTGTTTACCTCCACTGTCACTATTGAGCCTCTTTCCCATGACGCCATTGATGTGGTGGTTCACCCGGTCACCACTGGCATCGTTACTGCTGCAGAATCTGCCATTCCCTGTACTTCTGGGTCCTCTCAGCGGAGGACTGTGCCTTGGTGGTCGCCCGAGATCGCTGAGTCAATTAAAGGTCACAGGCAGGCACTCCAGCGTCACAGGCAGCATCCCTCATTGGAACAACTCATCGCCCTTAAACGGCTCCGTGCGCGAGCCTGCTGCCTCATTCGCCAATGGAAGCAGGAGTACTGGGAAAGGTATGTCTCCACCATCGGCCTACGTACCTCTCCATCACAGGTTTGGGCCAAGATTAGGCGACTCTATGGCTATACTATCAGACCCCCGTCAGCATACCTGTGCTTTCACTGAATAGAGCAGTCTGTACTGACTCAGACACAATTGCAAACCGCTTAGCGGAGCATTTTGCTCAGAGTTCAGTTTCTGTGAATTACCCACTGGCCTTCCGCTCCCTGAAAGAGCGGTTGGAACTTCGGAGCCTTTGATTTCACACACACCACCCTGTGTTGTACAATGCTCAGTTCAGTGAGTGGGAATTCCAAAGTGCCCTAGCCACTTGCCCTGATATGGCTCCCGGGCCAGATCGCATCCAATGTCAGATGCTCAAGCACCTCTCAGTGGACTGCCAGTGATGCCTCCTAGACCTTTTCAATTGTATCTGGGTTGAGGGTGAGTCCCTGTCCCAATGGCGGGAAAGCGTCGTAATTCCCATGTTGAAACCTGGAGGTGGACAGCTACCGCCCCATTAGCTTCACCAACGTTGTTTGCAAGTTGCTCGAACGCATAGTGAGCCAGAGGTTGAGTTGGCTACTTGAGTCTCGGGGCCTTCTGGCTCCGTCTCAGGGTGGGTTCCGTAAGGGCCGCTCTGCCACCGATAATCTGGTGTGCCTGGAGTCTGTCATCCATATGGCCTTTGCCCGCCGTCAGCATCTGTTCACTGTCTTTTTTGGCATGTGGAAGGCATACGATACGACATGGCGACAACACATCCTCTCTACACTTTATGGTTGGGATCTTCGGGGTCCGCTCCTGATTTTCATACAAAATTTTCTGTCGCTTGGTTCCTTCTATGTGCAAGTTGGCAAGTTGTGGCCTCCCATAGATCCTCCCGAGTTCAGGAGAATGGGGTACCGCAAGAATCTGTCTTCTGTGTCTGCCTCTTTTTGATTGCAGTTAATGGGCTCGCTGTGGTGGTGGGAATGTCTGTCTGATCTTCCTTGTATGCTGACGACTTCTGCCTATACTATAGCTCCACTGGCAATGTGACTGCTGAACAGCAGCTGCAGGGTGCTGTCCAAAAGGCACAGCCTTGGGGCTGTAGCGCATGGCTTCCAGTTTTCGGCTGCCAAGACCTGCGTTATGCATTTCTGCCAGTGACACACTGTTCACCCTGAGCCATGGCTTTATCTTGATGGCGAACCTCTTGCTGTCGTGGAGACGCATCAGTTTTGGGATTGGTATTCGATACCCGGTTGACTTGGCTGCCTCATATTTGGCAGCTTAAACAAACGTGCTGGAGGCATCTTAACGCTCATCATTGCTTGAATCACACCAGCTGGGGTGCTGAAAGGTCTACCCTTCTACGGCTGTACCAGGCGTTAATTCAGAGCCTGGCTAATGGTTCGGCATCACCTTCCACATTGCGGTTGCTGGACCCCATCCTTCATAGCGGGATCCGACTCGCCACTGGAGCTTTTCGGACAAGCCCTGTCAACAGCATACTTGTGGAGGCAAGTGTCCCTCCATTGCGGTTCTGGCACCAACGATTACTGACCGCTTATGCTACACATGTTTGTAGCTTGCCCAGGCATCCCAATTATTGTCTCGTGTTCCGTCAGTTGGTCATCCATCTTCCAGAACGGCGGCCCCAGTCAGGGTGTACGATCACGCTTCGCGTCAGAGCTCTTCTCTCTGGGCTTGAGGTTTTCTATCTTTTACCTCTTTTTGTGTGCCCTGCCAATGCCTTCAGCTCAATTTGGCACAGGGCCTGAAGGACTCAGTCCCTCCTGAGGCCCTCCGCCGCTGCTTTCTTTCAATCCTTGCCGCGTTTCAAGGCTCTGACGTTGTCTGTACTAATGGTTTGATCGTTGCTAGTCGTGTCGGTTATGCTCTTACTCTAAGGGATCATTATGAACAACACTCATTGCTGGCTGGCAGCAGTGTTTTCAATGCCAAGCAGGTCGCCACCTCTTGTGCGCTAGAGTATATCCGCTCCTGCTCAGGTGAGTCTTTCGTTACCTGTAGTGGCTCCCTGAGCGGTTTACGAGCTATCGACCAGCGTTTCCCTCACGCTCATCTGGTGATGGGTATCCAGGAGTCCCTCCATATTCTTGCCCGTTGCGGCCACTCTGTGGTCTTTGTGTGGACCACGGGTCATGTAGGCATCCCGGGAAATGAACATATTGACACGCTGGCCAAAAAGGCTTTCGGTGCACCAGCCTTGGAGATTGGCCTTGCGGAGAGTGACCTCAGGTCAGTTTTGCGGCAGAAGGTACTTCGCGCCTGGGGTGAAGAATGGGGTGCCCTGCCTTCACCCAACAAACTTCGGGCCATCAAGGAGGCTACTGGTGCATGGCGCTCCTCCTTGCGGATCTCTTGCAAGGGCTCAGTTGTCCCCTGCTGGCTGCGCATTGACCACACCTGGATAACGCACAGCTATTTATTGCACCGCGAGGTCAGCTTTGACTGTGGTCCACATCTTGTTGGACTGCCCACTTTTAACTCCACTCAGACGTTTGCGCTGCCTGATATGCTTCATCCACTTTATCAGATGACGTTGTGATGGCAGATTTAGTTTTGAGTTTTATTCGTGCAGGGGGTTTTTATCGCTTGCTCTAAGTGTTTGTCCTTTTTTTCTTTGTGTTGAGTCTAGCATTTGGCCTACGATTTTAGACTGGGGTTTTTAGTGTGTTTCTTGGTGGTTGGCTTTTCCCTTTTTTTTCCTGTGGTCGGCCAGCCACTGTCACACTCGGTGTGATTTTAATTCCTTTTGTCTGGTCTCTGTCTGTGTCTTTCTTGTCCTGTGTCGTATCTTGTCATCTCCATTGTTTGTTTTTATTCCTTGTGGGGGTTTCAAGTTCATGGAAAAAGGCACAGATGGCCCTAGTAGTCTGGTCCCTTCAATCCCACAAACCAACCAACAAACTAATTTAAGTCAGTTTCATGGGATTAGAACAAAAATTGCAGTAGGACAAATAAATATTCAGTGTTCCTATTTATTTTTAATGAAGGCAGACTTTAATTTCGTTCAGTATTTTCTGATTAAGAGGGTGGTTTGAGAAGTTCTCAGAACAGAATAGAAAAAAGTACTTACATCACTGAATTTTTGTTATTTTTCAATGTAGTCTCCTTGTAGATTAATGCACTTGATCCAACAATGTTCCAGTGCCTTGATCCCATCTCAAAAATGAGTTTCCTCCAGGCCTGCAAAATAGTTGTCAACTCTGGCTATCAATGAAGTGAATCTTCCTCCACCAAGAAAAATTTTCAATTTCGGGAAGAGGTGGAAGTCTCACGGAGCCATATCAGGTGAATAAGGCAGGTGTGGCAACAATTCATACCTTAGTTTATGTAATTTTGCGATGGCTACGGAACGTGTGCGGGCGCACGTTGTCTTGATGGAAGAGGACTTTCTTCCTTGCTAAACCTGGCCTTTTTTTGTATCTTTCATTGCAATGTGTCCAGGAGGTTAGCATAGCATATTCCAGTAATTTTTTGCCCAGTGGGGAGATAATCTACAAACCGAATTCCTTTCGCATCCCAGAACATTGATGTCATGACCTTTCCTGGTGAAGGAATTGTCTGTGCTTTCTTTGGCGGTGGAGAATCAGTATGTTTCCACTGCTTTGACTGTCGTTTTGTCTCTGGGATATAGTAGTGCACCCAAGTTTCATCATTGGTCACAAACCGGTGCAAAAAAATCTTTTTCATTTCTCCTAAAATTGGCCAAACATTGTTCAGATACGTCCATTCTCGTGCGTTTTTGATCCAGCGCCAAGAGTCGTAGCACCCATCTTGAAGATAATTTTTTTGTTTCTGATTCTTCAGTTAAAATGTGATATATCCTTTCACATGACATCTGGCAAGCTTGAGAAATTTCACACAATTTCAATCAGCAATCTTCCATGACCATTTTGTGCACTTTTGCAATGATTTCTGGGGTAGTGACACATCTTGGCTTACCACTGCGTTGATCATCATCTGAGCTCCCCCGACCAAATTTAAATTCATTCGTCCACTTGGCAACAGTTGAATATGAAGGAGCAGAGTCTCCCATTTTTTTCCTCCCATCTTTGCAAATCACTACGCAGGAACAACAGAGCCACGTCACCACCACAGCTCTCTTCCAAGAGCACTGATGTGGCACATGTTTACAGGGAACAGTCCAATAAATTTCACGTTAACAACTTGTTGCGCTAGTGCTGACCTCTGGTGGTGATTCTGAGAACTTTTCAAACTACTCTCGTACTTACTGTAAATAGTGTGCTGAGAAAATTGTCCCACCCAGAATGTGTAAATATTTTTAGTGCTCAGGGAACCTAAGCATGTTACCCATGTGCTGTTTATTTTGACTCTTTCAGTCCCATATAGAAGTGCTGATTTTGAGATCACATCATGAAATCTGATTTGTATTTCTTTCCTCATTTGTTTACTTAAGTTTTTATATTCCACTTCATTTTTTACACTTCATTAAATTCTTCTCCACAATTATTGTGTTTGCGAATTGTGAAGTATGGCTACATAAATATATAAATCACCTGTTATTTTATTATTGATTGATATTTTTACTCTTTGTATTATTCTTTATGGGTAGTTTTGAAATTTATATGCAGACCTTTCTAAATCACCTACACTTTCAGCCATTGGTATCTGATCCTCTGCAAATAAAGATGTTAACAGTAACACCTTTTTATCAATTGTTGCACCAGATGAGTTCGTATCTTTCCATTTGTCTGTTATTTGGAAGGTACTGGATTGAGTTGGGGAAAAAAAAAAATTCTGGCACAACCAACCTAAAAAAAGGATCTGTTGATAGGACACATCTGAGGCATCAAGGAACTGTCAGTTTGGTAATGGAGGGAAGTGTGTGTGTGTGTGTGTGTGTGTGTGTAAGGTTGCAGTAATTACATAATGATGAAGAGGCTTACACAATACAGACTAGTGTAGGTAGCTACATCACACTAATCTTTTGAACACAACAGCATAGATAACAGCAGTGACACACCACTTCCTTACCTATATCTTTGATTAATTTCTGTGGTTTTTGTAATTTTCCCATGCCCTAATTTTGATGTGTGTAAATTGGTATAAACTTTTTGTTGCATAACTAAATTAGTTCAGCTATTGAAGGATTAAAGGTAATCACCCACTACAAAGGTAAGGCATTGACCAATCTATTGGCTCATAAATCAGATTGAGCATGTTGCTGAGCAGAGATGGCAGAGGTTTGGGAATGTGACACCAGTCAGCTCACCCTGTAACTGACAGGAAGACTTGTGTGGGGCACCTGAGGAATGGAGTGAATTGGGGAGTGGTTACTAATTGGGTGAAAAGGGGGGGGGGGGGGGGAGCATGGAGACAAGTTGTGAGGTGCTGTTGTCTATTGGAAACTGAGGTTAGGAGGGTTGCTGGGTTGAAGAACGTGTTGTAAGGACGATTCCCAGTTATCTAATTCAGAGAAGCTGGTTTAGAGGGGCTAGAATCCAGAGGCATGGATTGAGAAGTGGCTGTAGAAGTTAAGCATGTTGTGCTCAGCATTGTGTTCTGCCACTGGATGGTCAAATCTGGTCTTGGCCACATTGTGGTGGTAGCCATTCATCTGGGTTGACACCTGGTTTGTGATCATGCCTACATAAAAGGCTGGTCTAAAATTATAGCAGAGCTGATATGACATGGCTGCTTTCACAGATGGCTCTACCTCCAATAGGGTAGGATATACATATGATGGAGTTGGAATGCGACAAAAATTATGGGCCACTGAGGAGGTTTTAGTCTACCATTAAGAAAAATATATTTGTGTTTCAACGTATTGACTTTACTCATCTGATCATTTACGAAGACTTTTCATAGGCAAAATTATCCAAAGTTTGCCAGGCATTGATTGAATTGTAGCCCACTTAGAGATTACATTTTTTCTGTCATTTTGATGATGATGGGCAGCAGTTTTAATATTAGAGAATGTAAAGTAAGTTTCATCTAAAAATCTTGAAAGTATGCTGTAACAATTCTTAAATAGTGGTATATCTACATCTACATAGATACTCTGCAAGCCACGGTATGCTACATGGCAGAGGGTACCCTGTATCATCACTAGTCATTTCCTTTCCTATTCCACTCACAAACAGCACGAGGGAAAAATGACTGGCTATATACCTCCGTATGAGCCCTAATTTCTCTTAACTTATCTCTGTGGTCCTTAAACATAATGTATGTTGGCAGCAGAAGAAAGGTGGCAGTCAGCTTCAAATGCCAGTTCTCTAAATTTTTTCAATAATGTTCCTAGAAAAGAACGTCATCTTCCCTCCAGGGATTCCAGTTTGAGTTTCCAGGGCATCTCCATAACACTTTTGTGTTTTTCAAACCTACCGGTAAGAAACCTAGCAGTCCGCCTCTTAATTGCTTCAGTGTCTTCCTTCTATCCAACCTGGTACGGATCCCAAACACTCAAGAAGTACTCAAGAATATGTTCCACCATCCTATATGTGGTCTCCTTTACAGGTGAACCAATCTTTCCTAAAATTCCCCCAGTAAGCTGAAGTTGACCATTCACCTTCGCTACCACAATTCTCACATGCTCATAATATTTCCTATTGCTTTGTAATGTTACGCCCAGATATTTAAATGAGTTGATTGTGTCAAGCAGGACATTACAAACATTATAAGTCTGTTCTTCCTACTCGTTCACTTACATTTTTCCACAGTTTAGAGCTAGCTGCCATTCATCACATCAACTAGAAATTTTGTCTAAGTCATCTTGTATCTTCCTACAGTCACTCAAATGTAACAGCTTACAGTACACCACAGCATCATCAACAAACAACTGCAGATTACTGCCCATCCTGCCTGCCAGATCATTTGTGTTTATAGAGAACAGCAGCAGTTTTATCACACTTCCCCGGGGCACTCCTGATGGTACCCTTGTCACTGATGAACACTCACCATTGAGGACAACGTACTGGGTTCTATTACTTACGAAGTCTTGAAGCCATTCCATATGCTCGTACCTTCATTAACAGCCTGCAGTGGAGCACCATGTCAAATGCTTTCCAGGAATCTAGAAATATGGAATCTGCCTGTTGCCCTTCATCAATAGTTCCCAGTATGCCATGTGAGAAAAGGGCAAGCTGAATTTCATGCGAGGGATGCTTTCTAATACCAAACTGGTTCTTGGACATAAGCTTTTCAGTCTCAAGAGAGACTGCTTCAAACTGAAGTTAGCTATGAATCTGGTGATCCTGTATGTAAAAATGTAAATGTTTTAAGACTTTCATGGTGCTGTAATTATTCCTAAGTAGTTTCAAAAACTGGAAGAGCATCTCCAGAATATAAACAAACATATTGTTTTTCTTTGCAGGAACTTAATTTTTGAGAAGGCTTACTGTCAGTATCGCTTAAACCAGACGCATGAAGCTCTGAAGACAGTTAATTCATGTTCAAACCTCTCACTTAAGTTGAAAGAGCTTAAAGCTCAAATTCTCTATAGGCTTGAAAAGTGAGTAAAATTGGTTTTGACTTTGTTTCTAATAATGAATGAAAGTAACTAATGATTTCAAAAGTAGTATTTAACACAAACATGAAGTGTATTAAGGATTATACTGACCCGCTTATGTTCTGTGTAGGTATGAAGAATGTTTTGATGTCTATCGAGATATTATCAAAAATAGTAATGATGATTATGAAGATGAAAGAGAAGCTAACTTATCAGCTGTAATTTCTAACCTGTGTGTGGAAGATCCTGTAAGTAAAAGCCACTTTTATGTCTAAGTTATTTTCTAAATGGCAGTGACTTATAAAACGTAATTAGATTTAGAGACAAAAATAAGACTATCTTATTCCGCATTGAGATTTTTGTTTTTTTTATTCTCAGAAAAGAGATGTACCTCAACTTCGTGAGCATACATATGAGCTGTCATATAATGCTGCTTGCCAGCTGATTAGCAGAGGACAATATCAGGAAGCAGAAAAGAAGCTTAAAATTGCAGAAAAACTTTGTAGGGAATCTCTAGAGGATGATGGTGCATCGGAAGAAGATATTGAGGATGAACTGGGAATTATTAAGTAAGTAGCTTTAATTGATTTTTGTTATGAAGCTTTGTAAGTCAGTGGTTTTTATTTGAAGTATTTATTTTGAAACTCTGTTTTTGTAATCAGTAGTGCATTGTCTGAAGGCTTAGAGAACTTTAACATTACTTGAGAACAGTGCAGATTGTATGTAATAAATGTGTGATGGGTCAGTTCTTTACTCTTGCATGGTGCTGCTGCAGGTACAGTTGAGCCTCCATAGTGTATGCACTTATACACTCCCTGTTAACAAACAGTTAAGAGTTCACTTTTCTGGGCTTTAATAGTGTTACAACTGCTCTGCTAAATTGTGCTACAAACTTCAGACATTCTGTTGTCTTAAATGCACATTACAGAGAAACAAAGGATGTGTCTAAAACAATTTGAACAGGTATGTTACTGATCGCAGTTCTCATCTGCAACTACTTGTGGCAACTTGCATCTGTAGTAGCAATGTAATACACTAAATTGAAGAAAAGAGAAGAGAAGAAATATCCAAAATTATTCTGTGATTGGTTGCTACTGTAGTAGCTGCCCTGGGGGAAAAAAAACCATCCTTGTGCTTAATGCCAGGTTACACTAATGATTATTGGTCATTGAATTATAACTCCTCATGCAACATTTATTACCCTAAAGTTCTTATCAAACTAACAAAATCATTCCTCATATATTTATAGAACAAATTAATCACAGCAACACTTCTATTTTGTAAATTATAAAAATACTGAAGAAAATAGGTACAGATTATTAAGAGGTTTATGGTCGTAGAGTCTGTTTGTCTGAGAGTCATGCAATGGAATACGAGCACACCAGAGGTTTAGCAGGAATGTCGGAATACTAGGACAGCATTAGAAGGGCCATTAAAATATGGAACTGAGACAATCCTATCAACTGGGCCTGCAGCCATAGTCTCTGCAAGGATTGGGAACCAGCACTGGACCAGATCAAGAAGACACTCAGCAAATACAAGCTGACAGTCAGGGTGGACAGAGTGCATACTTTTGCTCTGCCACAGCATGGGCACCTTGTGTGGCACTGCTGGCCGTAGCTGCTGATGCTGACGCCTATTTGGCTGCTGACGTGCATTATGGATCATGTACAGAGTAGCCCACGGGGTGGGGGTATATATGTCATCTGTTTGCACCCAGGAGACAGTTCGTCAGTGCACCTGACAGTGTGGACATGTCTGATTGTTAAAATGCTGTAGCTGCTTGGCCCCTACTAACTGGCAGTACACCCGTGAACTGTTCAGTCAGATATAGAATACATTTGATTTTAGAAAATAGAGTTGTTACTACTTTGACCTGTGGTTACGTAGATACTTTTTGTTTGTTTAAACCGTATGCATTGCTGTTGTCAGAGCAATTTTTGATCCTCCAAAATATGCAAATTTATTCCATTTACCATTAAGCCTCGAGAGGGAGCACAGTTTTTCATAATATGAGCGGGCGCACAGTGTATTCTGTACACATGTAAAGAATAGCTCTCTGTTGCCAAGGTAAATGTGTATGAGCAAAATCAGTTTAATCTTAGTTTAATTAAATGGTGACTTGCATTATATGAGCTAACTCACTGTTTAATTAAATAATAATAAAATATAGTTTCGTTATACAGGGCTATTACAAATGATTGAAGCGATTTCATAAATTCACTGTAGCTCCATTCATTGACATATGGTGACGACACACTACAGATACGTAGAAAAACTCATAAAGCTTTGTTCGGCTGAAGCCACACTTCAGGTTTCTGCCGCAGCGCTCGAGAGCGCAGTGAGACAAAATGGCGACTGGAGCCGAGAAAGCGTATGTCGTGCTTGAAATGCACTCACATCAGTCAGTCATAACAGTGCAACGACATTTCAGGACGAAGTTCAACAAAGATCCACCAACTGCTAACTCCATTCGGCGATGTTATGCGCAGTTTAAAGCTTCTGGATGCCTCTGTAAGGGGAAATCAACGGGTCGGCCTGCAGTGAGCGAAGAAACGGTTGAATGCGTGCGGGCAAGTTTCACGCGTAGCCCGCGGCAGTCGACAAATAAAGCAAGCAGGGAGCTAAACGTACCATAGGATGGTGCTCCACCGCACTTCCATCATGATGTTCGGCATTTCTTAAACAGGAGATTGGAAAACCGATGGATCGGTCGTGGTGGAGATCATGATTAGCATTTCATGTCAAGGCCTCCACGCTCTCCCGACTTAACCCCATGCAATTTCTTTCTGTGGGGTTATGTGAAAGATTCAGTGTTTAAACCACCTCTACCAAGAAACGTGCCAGAACTGCGAGCTCGCATCAACGATGCTTTCGAACTCATTGATGGGGACATGCTGCGCCGATTGTGGGAGGAACTTGATTATCGGCTTGATGTCTGCCGAATCACTAAAGGGGCACATATCGAACGTTTGTGAATGCCTAAAAAACTTTTTGAGTTTTTGTATGTGTGTGCAAAGCATTGTGAAAATATCTCAAATAATAAAGTTATTGTAGAGCTGTGAAATCGCTTCAATCATTTGTAATAACCCTGTATAACTCTGTTGCTGGGTACAATTATTATCCCATGGTAATGACCTGCTTGCACTATTAGACAGCGCTGTTGCCTCGGATACCTGGCAACTGCTTATTTGATTACTAATTATCTTGTAGGTAACTGCCTCATTATGGGATTGTGCTGCTAGCATGGAATCTGGATCATTTTATTGCACAGATAGTAAATTTTTTCTCACTTAGCGTGCTGTTTACTTTATATTACTGCTGTTCACTTGGATGTATCGCAACACATTTTATCACTGCAAGAAATAGGTATGGGTTGGCAATTGTTAAACAACAATGAAATGGTGCAAGACAGTGTTGTTTGTGATTGGCACACTTTATGCATAGGCCTGCCTACTTGAGGGTTAAGAACAACATTTTACTGTTACCTGACTGTAATTAGTGGAAGATGAGTTAAGTTGCTCATATTGCAGAAATGTATTGAGGAAATGTTAGCTGTGTTATTTTTGTTTAGTGTAGTCAGTTCATTATTTCAGTACATTTTAAGATGTGTATGCAAGGCTTCACAATTGTGTGTAAGCCATGTCCAGGTGCTGTACACAACAAAAATTTAAAATATGTCTTTGTTTAAATACTTTGATGCAGGCTTTCATATAATTGTAGATGGTGTAGACGTAATTGTTTTGTGTGGTCTTATTGGGCCGAATTCGTTCACTTCTCAAACCCCACGCTCTTCTGCACTGAATTCTCAGTCACGCCCAGTCAAACACGTGACTTTGCACAGCATAAAATTGGTAACTTTTAAAATAATGATTAATGGAATTTGGGCATTTAGAAGTTAGGGAGATTTTGCAAAAAGTCAGTTTCCCTGCTACCTCATTTCATTCAAACCAGAACCTATAATTTTTTTTCACCGTGTCATCAGATGTGGAATCCTGAGCTGTTGAAGTTCGAGAGAAACATTTTTGGATAATTGTATTTATTAATGAGTTGTTGTGGGAAGTAGTTGTATTTGAATTAAATATAAATAAAATTTGCCTGGTTGTTGTTTTTATGTTTGTTTTTTGCATTTTCATAAGAAATAAGTTTCCTTATAGTTGCAGTATCTTGTTTATAAATTGAAGTTCTCACTATTGCTGCATGGACATGAACCCAACTTCTTTTTCTGTAGCTGTTCATAGCAATTTTAATAATTAACATCCTAGTGATCTAAATTCCTTTCATATTTTTTGTGTCTTGGTAATTCATTAAATTGTAAACTAAAATTTTACTCAGTAAAGTAAGGAACTTTTAAATGCTGCATTATAGCCTTTTAAATGGAAATTTTCTGTAAAATACTGTTTTTGCAGGTTAGTTGTCTCAAAATTTCCTCTGGTAGCTTCCACACCTCAGGTTGCCTAAGGGTCTGTAGATCCTAAATACAACCCTAAGTGTACATATGTATTTAGTCTTTGTCAATGCTGAATTGTTTTAATGTGATGCTTGCAAATCATTGCTCTGTAAGTAAACTTTTAGTAACAAGATGTCAAGAACTTGTCAATATCTTCTTTCATAAATCATTAAAGTGCAGGTTAATTAATAGCTATAATTCTGATTAACACTAAAGACATTTTGCTTTCATTCAAGGGTCCAGCTGGCATATTGCTTGCACGTTCAAGGTCGTGAGAAAGAAGCCCAGGCTATTTATGCAGCAGTTCTGAAACAAAAACCAGCAGATATTGGCCTAGTGGCCATTATAAGTAATAACTTGATTACTCTGAATAAAGACCAGAATGTATTTGACTCAAAAAAGAAAATAAAAAGTGCCACGCTTGACGGTCTTGAACACAAACTAACTTCACGACAAAGGAAAAAGATAGCTCTCAATCATTGCCTGTTGGCACTTTATACAAATCAGGTATTACTAAAATTTGTTCTATGTTTTTTATGGATTTTATAGTGCTATAGATCTTAATAGTGGCCTTCTCAAACTTTTTGCCTTAATTTTTCATTATCTGAGAAATAATAGTGTGTCAAATGGAGGTGGATATGTTTTCTGCTGACTTGTACATATATTATAATGGCATTAGATGTTTGATATTTCATTTATCAGAAAGACTTCAAATCCACACTCATTTTACTGTGTTAGTCTCATTTAAACAAGTGTTTTAGTGTTATTTTAAAAATAATAAACTACTTTTATCTAGGTTACGTGTAGATAGAAAATTTTTCATTTTTGTTATGCTATGCATCAGGCAACTTTTAAGTACTGTTTAAAACTATGTTCCAATGTTCTTTGTACAACCAGGGAGAACAGTGTCAGCAACTATGTGAACGATTACAACAGAATTACCCAGACATGGGTGTAGAGGCAGCACTAATTCGTGCTGTACAGTTGGCGAAAGATGGGAAAACAAAAGAAGCTGCTACTGTGCTGGACAAATGTTCTGTGAAACACAAGGACAGAAAGCTGGCTCTGAAATTAGCAGCTGTACAGTTGCTCCTGACAGATGTAAGTCGTAAAATGTATTTATCACTTACTAAATCAAATAGTACTTCATCCGTACGAGTTTTATTTTATTGTCGTTCATTTTGTAGGAATCAGTGAGATGCCTAAAATGGCTTAGTATTGGTTTTTGCATATTAGATTCTTAATTATTGTTTTTAGTCTGAAGATAAGTCTATCAAAATTACTTTTCTTGTAATCGAGACAATACTGTGATATGCCGAAGTTCACTCCCAAGCATATTTCTAGCTAAATGTATGATTTTTCAGCAACTCATTCAGCCTCTCTTTAAAACAATTGGACTAATTCAGTAGTCTAGTATTTCTAATGTTTCCTTGTTTCTGCATAAATGTCACTTTGTGTCAATAACCATGTTGGCTACTGAATGGTGAATTGTGAGCATTTCACTATTTTCTGTGATAGATTTTCCTTCCACATGAAAGAAAGATTTTTAGCATGTTTGTGGCATTAGAAGTGGCTGTTTAGTCTGTGCATCAACTAACATTACAAGCATACACTTTTCAGATAAATTGACATTGAATAATGCTAATAATTGTGTTAAAATTATCAGTTGAACATTCTTCAGTAACTTCATGATTAAATTATAGAAAGAGTAAAGGCAACCATATAAAGTAATTATTAACCAGTGGATAGGCACTTGGACAAGAAGTTGAACTTAGTTATTAATATTCTTCACTGGGGTGGACTAATGAACTTCTTTGTGATGAAGAATAGAGAATGACAAGATCCAGGAAGACTGCGGGACTACAGGGGAAGAGGGTTGGTATATGGGCGAGGCAAAGTACCTCATCCTGGCAGTGGTAGCTGAGAGCTCACATGCATATAAAGAGGTAGAGCTGGAGCAGAGATAAACAGGATAAAGAAAACAGTGTGGCTGATGATTCAAGGGCTTATGAGAGTGAATTACATGCATAGGCCTATGTACACTCATTCACACTGTTTACACAGCAGCCTGCCTGTCTGTATCCTACTCTCCACCTGACACCTCTCCAAATCTCTGCATCAGCACTTGTTAGTGTCCATGTTTCACATCTGTGTATTATAACTGGACTGGTCATGACTTGATTCTGTTCTTGGATAAGTGTTCCCTGCTCTTATCCCCTACCTTTGACAGTACGACATCTGAAGGAACTACAGGTTACCACTTGCCTTGTGAAAAAGCAGAAAATGACAAATTGTTACAGTTAAACAGAAAAGGTTACAATGTATGTTATTTACTGCTAGTAATAAACTACAGGCAAAAAATTAACAATAAAGGTTACACACACATGTGAGATATGGGGGGGGGGGGGGGACATTAAAAAAAAGACGGCATTGTGAGGTTTGATCCAGAAGTTTCCAGTTTAGATTGTCACGGTTGAACAGATTTATCTCCAGACTATGGCCAAAAGTGGTAACTACTGGCAGGGTCACCCGAATGGGAGTGGTTCAGACTGAGGAGACAGTGTGCCCCAAACCATAGGGTAGGGGGGGGACTCTATAGGCTAGGTCGTTGACCCCTTTAGAGGAGCTAACCCTGAAATGAAAGCCCAGTCCTCCAGGTTAGGGCTTGAATGCAGGGTTAATACCTCTGCCTTGTAAAAATCTAGTATTGCGAATAACTCAACAAGGAATGCTGGACTTCCCCCTACGAAGACAAACTGTGCTAGGAAACAGGAATATGGATTTATCAGTGCTTAAATTTGGAACGTGGAACATGTGTACACTGTTGCAAACAGAAGTGATGAATAGTGTTTTAGAAGAGGTGCTAAGATATGGAATGGGAGTTGTTGCACTGCAGGAAATCAGGTGGAAGTGAAGTGGAGAGGTTTATAAGTAGAAATTCTCTCTGTACCATTCAGGAAAAGACAAAAGACAAGGGGAGTTTAGAGTTGGGTTTATAGTCTCCAAGGATATGCATATGTCTGTTATTGCTTTCACCCCACATAGTGAAAGAATATGTACTCTGCGGATGAAAGGCAATGTGACCTTTGTGAATGTATATGCACCTACAGAAGAATCAGATGAAGATACTGTGGACATCTTCTATGATCAACTAAGGGAGGTTTCTAATGCAATACCCAGATATAATTCCAGAACAGTTCTTGGTGACCATAGTGCAAAACTGGGGAAGGAAGAGGCATTTAGAAGTGTGTTTAGTAAGGAAAGTCTGCATGATGAAACTAAGAATAATGCTATGGGGGTTGCCCAGTTTCCTTCTGCAAACAATTTGAAGGCAGTAAGTACCTGTTTTCCAAGGAAAAATCTCTACGAATGGTCATGGAAAATACCAGGAACAAATGAAGCAAACCGAGTAAACCATATATTAATATCAAAGAGGTGGGCATCCGATATGGAGAATGTGCACACTTCCAGAGGAGCTAATTCTGATTCTGAACATTACCTGAACAATACTGGGAGAAAGATGACGACTTAGGAATGAAGACTGGTATGATGTTGCATCTAGACAGGCAGTGGAACGTAAAAAGGAAGCAAGGTTGAAATGCTTGCAGCATAATACTAGATAAAGTCAGGCATTATATAATGAAAAGAGAATAGAGGCGGCAAAGGTATGTAGGAGGAAAAAAGGGAAGCCATGAAGAGAAAGATAAAGGAGATGGAGGAAGAGCTGTACCAAAGGAATGAAAGCAAGATAGACCAGAAATAACAGCTTGTAAGGACAAAGGGGGGAAATTCAATAACAGATAAACAAGATGTTCTGGATGGATGGAAAGAATACTTCAAGGAAATTTTGGAGGGCAATCCTATAAGGAATGAGCAGCCACTCTATTATACCACAGATCTAGAAATAAAGGAACTGACATTAGAGGAAGTCTAAAAAAATTACAAAGCACCAGGAAGTAACTGCAGAAATGGTAAAAAATGGGGGGAACTGATCTTCTTAAGCAGATCCACAAACTTATTAAGCTGATATGGGATCAGGAAAGAATCCCAGAAGAATGGGTGTATTCAACCAATACACATGAATGGAGATAAGACCTGCTGTTCAAATTACTGAGAAATTTCCCTGCTGAATGTAACCTATAAGATCTTCTCTAGTATTATCAATAACAGGTTAGCACCATGTGCAGAAGGAATTCTGGGTGTGTATCAGTGTAGGGATTTTGGCCTAATAAGCAGACGAGATATTTGTGTTGAGGCAAATGCATGAAAGGCATATGAGTATAACATTGAGCTTCATAACCTCTATGTATACCATCAAAGTATGTCTCACTTATTCAAGCAACATTGGCTGGTTCCAAGGGTGCAGTGTGAGTGGATGGAGAACTGAGCAAGTGGTTTAACCTTACAAGGGAACCTCCCCATCGCACCCCCCTCAGATTTAGTTATAAGTTGGCACAGTGGATAGGCCTTGAAAAACTGAACACAGATCAATTGAGAAAACAGGAAGAAGTTGTGAGGAACTGTGAAAAAATAAGCAAAATATACAAACTGAGTAGTCCATGGGCCACATATGCAACATCTAGGACACTAGAAACGCAGGAGCGCCGTGGTCTCGTGGTAACGTGAGCAGCTGCAGAACGAGAGGTCCTTGGCTCAAGTCTTCCCTCGAGTGAAAAGTTTACTTTCTTTATTTTTGCATAGTTACTATCTGTCCGTTCATTCATTGACATCTCTGTTCACTGTAATAAGTTTAGTGTCTGTGTTTTGCGACCGCACCGCAAAACCGTGCGATTATTAGACGAAAGGACGTGCCTCTCCAATGGGAACTGAAAACATTTGATCGCAAGGTCATAGGTCAACCGATTCCTCCACAGGAAAACACATCTGATATATTCTATACGACACTGGTGACGGCATGTGCGTCACATGACAGGAATATGTTGTCGACCCACCTAACTTGTACACTTGGCGAATGGGTAAAAAGATTCTTCTATCTTGCCTGATTTAGGTTTTCTTGTGGATGTGATAATCACTCTCAAAAAAAGTGATGAAAACATAAGTGTTTGTCACATAAACTGAAAATAAAAAAATTAAATTTTTCACTCGATGGAAGATTTGAACCAAGGACCTCTCGTTCCGCAGCTGCTCACGTTACCATGCGGCCACGGCGCTCCTGCGTTTTACCAATGTCCTTGATGTTGCATATCTTCGCATGAACTACTCAGTTTGTATATTTTGCTTATTTTTTCACAGTTCCACACAACTTCTTCCTGTTTTCTCAATTGATCTGTGTTCAGTTTTTCAAGGCCTATCCACTGTGCCAGCTTATAACTAAATCTGAGGGGGGTGCGATGGGGAGGTTCCCTTGTTAGTAAAGGAGTCAGACAAGGGGACACAATCTCTACAATGCATTTCAAGCTGACTCTTGACACAACCATGTGGAAGCTTCAGATCTCTTGTTACATAGGCACAAAGTTGACTCAGATATGTGCATATGCTGATGACGTAGCAGTTATTAGTAGGAGGGTATCAATAGAGGACAATATGCAAGATGAAAGAAGCCACAGAACCTAGAGCCCTTTCTATAAATGAAACAAAGACTAAGTACATCAATTTCACCAGGAATGAAAATAATTACTTGCATGGATTTTCAGCGGGGAGTTTAAATTCTGAACATGTGCAGAACGTTGACTGTTTGGGCTCTAATATTAACAGCACGAATTCCATGTCAATTGAAATAAAACTATGTGTCCTAAGTGGTAACAGATGCTTCCACATGTTTAAGAAATTGTTGGCCTCTAGGTAATTAAATAGGCAACTGAAGCTGCGCCTATACGAGGTCATGATCAGTCCAGTTGTAACCTACGGATGTGAAAGATGGATGCTAATAAGTGTTGATGAGCAGCAGCTCAGGAAATTTTTGAATGGAGAGTGCTGTGCAAGATCTGTGGGGCAGTTCAGGATAATAATGGTTTCTGGAGATCTAAGATGAATGCTGAGCTGGACTGCCTCATACCAGGAGCTGACATCGTAAGACTTACAAAAAGTTGAATAATAGCCTGGCTTAGACACTTCCTCAGGATGGATACTGGAAGAACAACTAAAACTGTTTTTGTATGGAGGCCAACCTGAAGAAGACAGGGGGGAAGGCCATTAAATGGTAGACATTTCACGAGTGTACTGTGAATATCAGGAATCCGGTAAAACATCAAATTGCTGCGGCCAGAACAAGATCCTGCTAGATCGGGACCAATGACAACTGACAAAATTGTTCAATGTGACAGAAGTACAACCCTCCCACAAACTGCTGCAGATTTGAGTGTGGGGCATCAACAAGTGTCAGGGTGCGAACCATTCAATGAAATATCATAGTTTTGGGCTTTTGGAGCATTGATGACTGCATGACACAAAACTTTACATCTCAGCTGGGCCTGTCAACACCAAAACTGGACTGTTGATGACTGGAAACATGTTGCCTGGTGAGATGAGTCTTGTTTCAAATTGTATTGAGCAGATGTACGGGTATGGAGACAACTTCATGAATCTATGGACCCTGCATGTCAGCAGAGGGCTGTTCAAGCTGGTGGAACCTCTGTAATGGTGTGAAGCATGTGCAGTTGGAGTAATATGGGACCCCTGATACGTCTACATATGACTCTGACAGATGACACATATGTAAGCAAGCATCCTGTTTGATGACGTGATTCCATTCATGGCCATTGTGCATTCCGATGGACTTGAGCAATTGCTACAGAGTGGCTCCAGGAACACTCTTCAGAGTTTAAACACTCCCGCTGGTCACCAAACTCCCCAGACATGAGCATATCTGAGATCCCTTGAAATGTGATTTTCAGAAGAGATCTCCACCTCCTCATACTCTACGGATTTATGGACAGCCCTGCAGGATTCGTGGTGTCATTTCCCTCCAGTACTATTTCAGACATTAGTTGAATGTATGCCACGTTGTGTTGTGGACTTCTGCAGGCTCGCAGGGGTCCTACACGATATTATGTAGATACACCTGTTTCTATGGCTCTTCATTGTATAATGCCTTTTAAACCATTATGTCCACATTGGATGTGCTGACTGACCTCGTGTGTGAGTTGTGCTGAAAGGTTACTTTTTCATTGCTTATGTGTGAATGCAACATGGATGTCAGGATGTCATAACATGGGTTTCCTAGTAAATTAAAAAGAAAGATCTGGTTCATTCACATAGCATATTCAGGTTTATTTTTATTAATGCTAGTGAAAATTAGTACTCTGAGGACTTTTTCACAGCATTGAGATTCACCTAACCATTTGCCATAGCAGGATGAATCCTCATTTTGAAACATTTTCCATTGTCACTATCAGATTTTATTCATATTGGACTCCAATAATACCAGGTGGAAATATTTTTCCATGAGAATTTGTCACATGTTTCATGCTTTTGCATACTAACCCAGAATGGTATGGAATGCTGAGAGGTTACAGCAACAGTGCAGTTTGGCGTGACAGTGGGAGAACAAAGTGCTTCTAACCTGTGATTTGTAAACTATACTGTAAATTGAAAGATTGTTTGGTATCTACTGGTACAATGTCTAAATGATGACAGTCACAAAATTCCCTTCCATTCTCAAAAATTCCGAATCTTATAGAATCTTCACCCTGTCCCTGTCATTATTTTTATTGGTCAGCAAAAAAATAGGAAACAAAAAAAGTTTCCTACAGCAGAGTTAGGAGCAGTCACTTTCTATTATTTTGAGAAAAGTTTCTTACACAACTTTATTTACTGACATTGTTGCTGCATGTTTCCAAGTACAGTCTTGTCACACACTCTCTGCACACTATTCAAAGATTCACTAGCTTGAAGAGCATGCTCTTCCACATTTTTCAATTGAGATAATTCACACATTAAGAACCTACTGTGGCATATCATTTCTGGAGGGCATTCTGGATATTTGTAAATTTCATTATGGAGTTAAAATGATTTTCTGTTTTTGTCACAGCAGTGTAAACATGGAGGGGAGTGGGAGGCTTCTGTGTGAATACAGTGTGTGTCTGAGAATATGAAAAAAGAATCAGTCATCATACATGACAATCTTGAAGACTGTGATATCTTTATTGGAAATGATATGAATCATTATATTGTGTATTCAACCATAATTGCACACTGAGTAGTCTCTAATAAGTAATGTTGCAACTCAAAATGTGCTTGTACACAGCCCTGACCATGTAAGTGTACCTCCTCCTTTTGCACTTACACTTCAAAGCAAAACTTGTCACACATAATAAAAATTGGTGCAGAGAGATGGTATTCCAAATTAGAAATATGGGTAAAATCTCTTTTAGGCGATGAAGTAACTGTCTTGTTACTTAGATACATTGCTACATCATCATTAAACTATACATTGAATATTGCTTTCAGGGTGATCGCAAAGAAGCTTGCAAAATTCTTCAGACACTTGGTGATGCAACATTTAAACCTGGGATTGTAAGTGCTCTGGTTACCTTGTACCTTGCTGACAACAATCGTGAAGGAGCATCAGTTGTATTGAAAGATGCTGTGGACTGGTATAGAAAGAATAAGGTAAAACTAGAGGTCAACATCACATAATTTTAGATTATTTTATTGAATTTATAAATGTGAAATGTGTCCCTGTTTTTTCTACCATCCCCTGATTAACAGGAGAGCATGCAGTTTTATCATTAGCGAAGTATAAAACTATTCCATGTGTGCTATAGATTTGTAGCATTGTGTTGGTGTTTTCCTGATCAGTGTATGTGATAAATGTTAAAATTTATTTTCTCTTCTTAAAGTAATCTGTTGCAAAATGAGAATTGAAAAAATATTTTACATGACAGGAATTATGACTGGGTCATTGTTAAACCTGTTTGACTTGAGTGCAAAATATGTGAAACAATCTTAAGCCATTCTTGCAAATTTTGACACTGATATTTCTCTTGAACTGATAACTGGGTAAAAAATGCACAGGTCAGCACAGGAGACTTGAGTACCCTTTGGAGACAAGCTGCAGAGTTTCACTTGCGAGGAGGAGAGCCAAATGTTGCTGCCAAGAGCTTGGAGGAGTTGCTGAGGCTGAATCCAGGAGACAAAAAGACACTTGCTCAGCTAGTTGTTGCATATGCTCAGGTAAAATACTTTGTGTTTGGGGGGGGGGGCTTTAAGAAAGTAAAACTTTTCTGTTTTTGAACATAAATTTTGGAATGTCTGTTACAATTAAACTAGTCACGCCTTTCTTGATGCCTTAGGAAGTAAAATAATTTCTGATTAGTGTTACTCATTGTATCTGTCAGCCATTTCACATTTTGCCACATCTGAGATTAATAGGTGAAGGGCCTTGAGTAATAAATAGATTCCAGTTTTACATAATTCCCAAAAACCACTCTTAATTGATAACAAGATGTCATAAAACTGATATTTGATGTAGGGCTGTCCCTTTACTGCCTGGTGTTAAAATGTAGTACTACAATGACATTATATGATCATCCTTCTTCAGATTTTTACAGCTGATTTGAGTTCAGTGGCAGTATAGTCAGGCATTTTGTCGTCAGTAGTTGTGTGAATGTCTTTGTCATTGAAATGATACATGGTTTCAGTTTGATCCAGCAAAGGCTCAGGCACTGAGCAAGGAATTACCACCTCTGGACTTCACTAATAGAGCAGATGTAGATGCCCTGGAAACCTCCAATTGGATGATGGGCAGCAAAGTGATAAAGAAAGCAGCAGCAAAGGTGGAGCCCTCACCTAAACCAGAGTAAGGAAGACCCTTGATATGATATGAGAGAAAATGTATTTGTTGATTGTGTGCATGTAATTTGTGAGTTCCACATTTTTTAAAAATGTGTGTACTGTATTTAGACAACTGACATTGGTACTACCACAGCTTTCTTTGTGGATGGATCACCTGGTCATAAATTGTTATTTGTACATGTGTAGATTTAAATATTAATCAGCACTGATGCATTTCAGCTTTTAAGAAAATTGCATTGTATTGTATTGCATTGGTACAGTGACCTAGGTTTTGACACGTACTAGGGGTTTCGTCAGAATGAAATGTTGTTGAATCCTGTAAAATAACACATGGGAAATAAAGTATGACAAAAAACACATTAACCCGTATGACAAGTTTCATGATGCACAAAGGTTACTTACGTAAAATTACATTGCTAAAAAGCAATAGTCAGAATTTGGAGCAGCTATGCTCAAGTGAAAAGTAAGATAAAACATTCTAGCCTTTGCCATGTGTGCGGCCCAGCGGGGAACATAATCAGACTGATCAGCCCAGTGGCTTACATTGCTGCCACGAAAACAGTATGTTGTGCTGCCTATCTGGCATGGACAGTAACATGTGCCCATTTGAAACATTATGACAGAAATAACTGAAGAAAATAACAGTTAATCTTAAAAACAAAGTATAAAAAGAGCTTAAAGTCTTTTTGAAAATACACAGTAGTCAAGCAGATTAAATATAACAGAGCGGTCTGTTAGGCTTTGCAGAAATTACTATTACATAAAGGACATAATGACAGAAAAAAATGTTACAAACTGCTGTACAATCCAGAAAATATTTGCATTAAGGTAACGTCAGCAGCATATATCTGAGATTAGAAGAAAATAATGTTTTGAAACCAGAAGCAGGGTAAATGTTGTAAATAATAGCGTAATAAAAGTTTTGTGAGCAGTGGATTGAAAAAAAATTTTTGTTACATAGTTGTAACTGTTCATTGAGGATGAGGCCATCGTTCTTAGAAATATGTCTGAAAATCTCCAGCTCCATCAGTACGTCAAGCCTATGACCTTTCCTTTCTCTATGTAAAATGGAAATTTCTTCCGTGTGTTTCAGTTTGTATCTGGAAATTAGCAGATAAATAAGCAAAAGTGGAATTGTGTACATTTGTGCCTCTTTTTTTCAACAATTATTGTTTGTACCTGACACTAAAAGACCTTCCAGTTTGTCCTGTGTAATAAATGGGACACACATCACAAGTGATTTTATGCATCCTAAATTATGTATCGGAGCTGCTGTGGACTTGAGATTGTGAATGAGATTTTGTTGAAAGTTATTGTTTGTAGAAAAGGCAACATTGAATCCACATTTTTTAATCAGAAGATGACAAATTTTGTACAAAATATGGCCTAAAAATGGAATCAAGAAAACATTTTTGTACTCGTTACTGTCAGGAATAGCACTGTGCTGCCCAAAGTGGTCACCTTAGTGTCGGTTTAACTTTGAAGATCTTGTCAACTAACATGGGATCATAGCCATTATTAACTGCAGTAGTTTTTATTGTGTTCATCTCATCAATAAGCTTGTCAGGTGACGAAGGTACAGAGGCTACACGATGAATGGCCGAATGGAAAAATGGTTTATGGGAATGAGGATGCACTGAACTAGCAGACACAATTTGATCTGTATTAGTGGCTTTCCGAAAAATACCGAAAGTAAGTCTGTCATTGTCAGTAGCAATACTGAGGTCGAAGTAATTAAGCAGTCAGTCATTATTTTCTTAGTCATAAGTGAAGGTTTGTTTTTATATTTTTAATGAAGACTGTAAAAATTTCAAATAAATGCTGAATTCCTTTCTGAGAACCATTGTATACGATCAAAACGTCATCTACATACCGAGCATAATACAAAATACCAAGATGAGCAATTGAAAAATATTGAAGAATTTCTATTCCAGCAAATTAATGAAAATATCAGCCAAGATGCCTGCCAGTGGGTTATCCATTGCCAGGCCGACAGGCTGGTGGTAGAATTTGCCAGCTGAGTACACATGGCGAAGGCTAGAATGTTTTATTTTACTTTTGACTTGAGCATAGCTGCTCCAAATTCTGATTATTGCATTTAAATCATGTAATGTACAGTGGGGGCCATTAATGAATGGATTTATTAATATAACAATTTGATTTTTGTTTTTCACTTGATGTTCGTCAGTGCCTTCTGCCTGGTGGCTAGTTGCAGCGTCTGTCACGTTGCCCAGAACTAGATAGAACCACTCTGAAACTCACGTGTTGAACCATCAGCAGCTAAATTCACATGTTGCTGACGCAGTAACGCTATCTAACTGTGCATCTTATCATCTGGCCGACCAATAGGGATGCTTGGAGAGGGTCAAGTGGGGGTGGAACTGCAGCCAGCTGCTGGGAGTAAACACGGTGTTCGCTCTCTTCTGCTGGCAGCTTCTGACCCTACCAGATGTTCTCTTCTCCTGCTCTCTTGGGTGGCTGCCCATTCAGTCTCGGTGGCTTCTCCAGGCCTGCCTTCCTATTTTATGGCAGTAAACATTCGTACAGTAAAAACTGTTTGATTTTTCACCTCAACGGGTGCCTACTGTTTCCCCCTCCTGGCCAATCCTGACGCATTAACAGCAGTTTTACATAAGTAACCTTTGGGCATCATGAAACTTGTCATCTTGGTTAATGTGTTTCTTGCCATAATTGATTGTCTATGTACTGTTTTATAGGATTCAACATTTCATTCTGATGAAGACACCCCTGTAGGTGTCGAAACCTAGGTCACTGTACCTACCATTCATGCGCAACCAGTTAACTGTTTAATCCTATGTTGAAACTAGTATACAGCTGCTGAGTAATAGCAATGTTCAAAACTGTAAGCTTTCAAAAGAAGCATTATTGGATTGTGGTATCCCACCTATATAAGATGGAAAAAGTATTAAGTCATATACCCTCAGGAGGGAATAAGACAAACTCTAATCTTTGTGAGCTCTTTTCAGGTCTTCTCTTATTTAGTTTCACCATTCGTATTGAATGTAGTAGGATTTTACCCAGACCTTTCCTTCATCATCCCATACTGTTCATTCTCATTGCGTTTGTTGTTTTCTTCCATCTTTGTCTGTTTGCCAGTCCATCTTCTCCCCTCTTCTCTGCTGGTATCTTTTTGGCTTACCTCTTTTTGGTATTGTATACATCCCTTGCATCTTGTATCCTTGTCTAAAAATACGTCCCAAATTTTCTGTTATGTCATTGTACTGCTGCTTTAACTCTCACATTACACCAAGTTTTTTCTTACATCTTTATATGTTGCTTGCTCTTTTACAAATTGATACTGTAGTTTCAACAGGTGTTGTCTTAAACTTTTGCCATTCCTCTTCCCCTGATCTGGGCTCACCTTACGGTATCTTGTCTTTTTGATGCTTTTGTCTTATTTCTTGCTTTGTTTCCACACTTTTACTTTCTCTCCTGTTTTAGTGTTCTCCTTATTCCTCCATGGTTCTCAGATGTGCAGTAGCAGCTGGTTGTATTTTGTCATTATGTAAGGAATGTTAGGGTGTTAAATTTTACCTCAGTGGCATGCCCTTCCAGTTCCCTGTAAAAGATGATATAATCCACAACAGCCTTCATGCTATCATCTCATTTCTTTCACGAAGAATTTCCAATCGTTAATGTATGAAGAATTTCCTATAGTCAGCCTGTTTCTCCAATCTAATAACCTCCTTCCTTTCTGCTACCCCAACCTTCTTTTTCCAATACCTCATATCCATTTCTTTCCGTGCTGACATGAGCATTCAGGTAACCTGTAATGATTGTATTTTGGCAATTTAGCTGTATTGGAATTTTCCTCAATCATCTTCTTTCCTGCTTGGCAGTCTGCAACATCTCAAAACTCTACATCTTTATCTATACTTCAACTTTCATCATCCTGTCATATTTCTGTCACTTCAGCTTTAAGTACAGTTGCCAGAACCACCCCCATTCGTTTATTGTTTTTTTCCTTATTTTGACTGCAGTATACTGGAAACCTCTCCTAAACTCTGTTCTTCTTATTTGCTGAACATTGCCTCTCCTGATCCTAATATGCCGAGTTTCCTACTTTCCATCAAATGTACAATTTCTTATTTTCCTGTCAAATCTGTAGGTTCAGTGTTCCAATTCTGAGTCAGTTTCCACATTCAAGTCTGCTTCCTCCATAATCATTCTTTCTGGGACTTTTTTTGTTTTCTTCTGCTGGTTTGTTAGGCCTAACCAGAGCTCCCCATACAACATTTTGTTCAGGAACCTGTGTGGCATTCACAGGTTATGGTAGCAGTCACAGGGTATATACATTACCCACTGTACTTCACCCTTAGAATCATTTTGTATCTGTATCCACATCTACACTCACAAAGGCACTATAAGTTCACAGCAGTGTATTTCTGTAGTACCACTTATTACAGTTTCTTCCCATTCTATTTGTGTATGAGTGCTGGAGGAATGATTATTTTAATGCATTTGTGCACACTGTAATTAGTCTTACCGTATCTTTGTGCTCACTATGGGAGCTATACCTTTAGTGCTGTGGTATGTTCCTAGGTTTCTCATGTAATTTTTGGTTCTTGAAGCTTCAGAAATCTTGTCAGTTCAGGTTTTTCAGCATTTCCGTGATGCCATCCCATGGGTCTAAGAAATCTGTAACCATTTTTGCTGCCCTTTATTGATATATTCAACACAGTTCAGCAATATTGTGGGATTCGTACAAGAGATTTTTAAGCAATCTCCTTTGTAGAGTCACTGTGTTTTCCCATTATCCTACCAGTGAATTGAAGTCTGCCACCTGCTTTACCTACAAAGTGTTACACCCAGGCACTTCTATGAGTTGACTGATTCCAATTATGCATTATTGCTATTGTGGTCATAGGGTATTATGTTTCTGTGGTTTATTAGATGTACGGTTCCACATTTCTCAACAATTAAAACACATTGCTAATATTCACTTCACTTTGTGAAGTGCACAATTTCAAATTGCTGAACATTTAAAATAGGTTGCCAGTCTCTGCACCTCTGTGAAATATTATAAAGATCTGACTGAATATTTGTGCAGATTTTTCATGTTCAAAAAAATCTGACTTCGCTGTTGTCTGCCAGATTAAGACATTATGAACAGAAAGGGCCCCAGTATGCCTGTCTGGGGGCACTCCTGAATTTACTTTTGTATCTCTCAGTGACTCTACATCCAAAATAGCATGCTGTCTTTTGATTGAATTCTGCTACAGTAGTCATTGAAGGCTTGCTCTTTTGACAGCCAAGTGTTTTTCATAGGCTTATGCGTTGTTTTACATCTGTTGTGCAGTAGTCCCTGTTTCTTTACAGAGCCTGTATACCATGGAGGGTCACTTCTATTATGAACTGTTATACTGAGGTACAGTTTCTCTATGTGCTCCTGTTCAGAGCTAAATGTTTGAAGTTCCTCCTTGAGCTATGATAGTAGTACCTCTTTATCTAGTGTACTGAACATATAAATCTTTCATCTTGTTTTAATTACTTCTTCTACTTTGATAATATTTGTTGCTACAGATGTCTTATGGTCACACTTGGCTTCAGCATGGACATCCTCAAACAGGTCAGATCTGTTTGTTGCCTTTAAATTAATACGCTACATGATCAAAAGTATCTAGACACTTTTATGTACTGCAAAACTGACCATTAGATGACACAAGAGGCGGACCAACCAGTATAAAACAAGGTGGGATGTGTTGTTTTGTCACTAAAAAAGTAGTAACAGGATGGGTTACTCAGGACAGTTCAGTGACTGTTAGTTGGCATAAAGCATGATGCCACTGGGCAGTGGAAGAGGAAATGAGTGATTTGGAGCGAGGAATCACACTGTATCCTGTGGCAATCTCATGGAAGGGTGTGGGTTTGCAGATACCTGGAGAAAGTTACCTGTCATCATATGTAATGCCAGCACTGAAGTATGGGGGAGGTGTTACAGCATGAGGGTGTTTCTCAGTGTCGGTGTGTGGCCCTCTTATTCACTTACAAAAATGCTAAATATGTAGTGGTATATGCACATTTTGCAGCATTGTGTATGCTTACAGTAGAGGAACAGTTCGGAGACAATAATAGTTTGTATCGGCATCATAATGTACCCTGCCATAAAACAGCACCCGCGAGGCAATGGCTTGTGGACAACAACATTTCTGAATTGCAGTGGCCTATCTGGAGTCCTCACCTGAACACAATGGAACACCATTGGGATGAATAAGAAAATTAACTTGGCTGCATATCCCAGTGCCCACCTTCTTCGGTGTCTGTTCTTGAGGAAGAATGGGCTGTGATTCCTCCACAAACAATGGCATCTCATTGAAAGTGATTGAGTAACTTCAAGCGATCATAAAGGTGAATGATGAATAGATAGTGTACGTTTTTGACATGAGTGGGCTTCATATTATTTGGTGTAATCATGCAGTGCAGGCTCTCACAGCCAGTATTTATGTACTGGTTTATTTTTTGTATGGGCATTAGACTGTGGGCTAAGGCATATTTCTGTGCTTAATGTTTTTTCTTCTGCTGCAGGAACCGTCCTCAGATGTTACTAACCTGTAGATAGTTAATGTCTTTATGTAGTCTGAGGGCGTCTGCCGCAGTAAGAGACAAAATGTCAGGCATAAAAATGTGGCTTAGACCTTGGCCTGATGTCCATAAAACCAATGTGACAAAAGATATCTGTTCTTTGTAATTAACAATGTAAGAAAAGACAGATTGCTACTTACTATAAAGAAGATACGTCAAGTTGCAGACAGGCACAATTAAGACATTGTGCCTGTCATGTCATGTCATGTTGTAGACATCGTGCCTGTCTTAATTGTGCCTGTCTGCAACTTGACATGTCTTCTTTTATGGTAAGTAGCAATCTGTCTTTTCCTACACGTTTGATATTCCTACCCCCAAGTTTCCATTGTTTGATTTTTGTTCTATGTAATTTTCAGAGAAAGCATTTAATATTGTTTTACATGGTATCTTGCCACGTTCCCTGCTAACAAAACTAGTTTCATCAATTGAGTGTTAGATGATTAAAGTCTCCTTCAGAGATGAAAGTATAATTGGGAATCACAGATAATACTGAACCCATTTTTTTTACTCTCTCTAAAGTTTTTGGTTGCATCTGGGGGTTGGTCTGGTGATTGGCAGAAAGATTCAGTTAAGTTTTTGCCCATCCTTGATGCTGTGTATTGCCCAAACAGTCTGCCATGTGGCTTCAGTTTAGATGTCAATGGATTTGAATTTCTCTTCTGCAACAAATCCAACACATCCCTTTCCCATTAGCCTATTCTTTTGATATATATTTTGCTTTACTGCAAAAATCTCACCGGTGTCAATTTTCGATTTTGGCCAAGTTTTTTTACGTAGTAGTATGTGAGCTGCTCTGGTTTTTAGGAGTGCTTCAAAGTTGACTACTTCAGCTGTAGGTCACTGGCATTTTAATAGCCTCATGTGGCATTTCTTTGGATCCTACAGAAATAGTTTGGTATCGCCTAAAGCTATCATTGTCTGGAGTGGGTGAAGAGTTTAGAAATAAAAAAAATCCCTAATGTGAGGTCAGATACCTGGATAGAAGCCTCTGATGAGCAAAATATCCCGATATAATTTAGGGGGGCCTGCAGTTCTCAGTCATGTGGTACAAAAGTCACCACCTAACATGTCACAGGAACTTTGAGGTCTATTCCAGCCCTTCCACTTGGCTCAGAATCTGGAGCCTATGGTCAGTGCTGGAGACAATGCTGCAAATGTGAGCTTATTTGAAATTCTATGAGCAAGGCTGGTATTCCAAGCTTATCTGCTAGTTGCTGGAATGCTCTTCTCCCAATGTCTTGGAGGTAGGGTTGGCCTTGTAGGAGACAGTTTCAGTTTAAAATATTTAAAGTCTAACTACACAGTCATTAGCAGTAGGTTTCAATACACACTGATGAGTATAAACTAATGGGGCTCTTCAGAGTGAAAAAAGAATAAAACTATTTGAAAAAGAATGTGTAGTCTACTTGCTAGGAACAACTGGAGCAGGGTCAAATAATACACCTAAAAATCATGGTTGCATCTGTAGATATTAGTCTTTGGCAAGTTTGTTGTGGAATCTATGGAAAGTAGGAAGAATAAAAAGGAAATACCTAAAACTATTGAAGGGAAGGAGAAATTGTTATAAACATGAAATATATAGTTTCTCTCCCTAATATTTGATTAAGTATGTTGTGGTTTTTGAAGAGCAGGATTATGTTGCCATACTGGAATGTTTGCTCCCAGGGTTTATTTACTTTATCTGACTGCAAATTTTGTGTGTATCCTCTAGGAATTTCTTTAACTTGTCCTTTGAGAACTGTGACCAGTTTTATCTTGTAGCACTCAGTTAGTCTTTCTATTTTCTTCACTCACATTCCCCTCCTTCCCAGTCTCCCTCATCACAGTACTGATAAAGTTCACAGAGTGGTTAAAAACACTGGACCCGTATTTGGAATGAGGGGGGGGGGGGTCCAATTCCTTGTTACTGCTGTCCTGTTTTATGTATTTACAGCTTGCTTATTCAATTTAAACAAATGCCTATTATTTGTATTGTTTTGCAGCCTCTGCTGCTCCCTTTCCATTCCTAATTTAGCTAATGCTCCATTTCTAATGACTACAGTGCCAGTGAGAAGTTAAACTCTTAACCTTTATTCCCTTCTTCTAATATTACCACGTTGTCTCCACATTCTACTCCATTAGTGTTGCCTGTCTCAAAAATTCTCAGGACTGTGTTACAGTCAAATTTCCCATAGCAATCTTTCACAGCAAAATAAAATATTTGTTATTTTAAATATGTCAAAGGCTTCTATTTTTTAAGATACATTCCTTAATGTGCTCCCACATAACCTTCAATACTACCATGTTCATCTTTTCTTTTACCAACTATACAGTTTCCAAATACATCACATATGATCTAATTATTCTTTCAGTCCACACATTGTGTTTTGCTGATTCCATTGTAAAGTCAAACATTGAGGGATAATGAGTGTCAAAAGAAAGAAATTGGCAGATTTAAGACTAATAAAAAGTTACTGGTTATTATTAGTTTTCTTGGATATTGATCAAAAGCTTTAAAGCTGTAACTGGTAATTAATTTGACAGGTCTTTTGTGCAGTGTCAAAACTTACTATTATAAATCTTGATTACAAAATGTGTGTGTGTGTGTGTGTGTGTGTGTGTGTGTGTGTGTGTGTCCAGGAAGTCGTCACTCATGGCTACTAGTTTAGTAGAGGAATTATTATGTGAGAGATGCGTGCAGCGTATTCTCCTGGTTGGAGGTCCAGTGTTAAAGTATCGCCTTCACTACTATCTCTAATTTTGTCCGGAAAAGATGATGCGCCATTTTAAAATATACTGATCCAAGTTGGTGTTTCATCAGTTTGCAAAAATGATTTTCTCTAGTTCCTCCTAAAGTATGCCCATGTTAAAACAACTCCTTTTGTAATGCTACCTTTCTTTCAATTTCTTCTTGGCTGATGAAAGCAGACTTAATTACATGAATGCTCTCACTGCAGAAGTAAAATAGATTGGGCCTCCAGTGAGGACAACATGCTGAATGCATTTTTGAAAAACTTCTGGACTGGGAATGTCTGTTAGACTACTGCTGAGGAGAAGAATGCTTTAATAAGATTTATTCACCCAGAAGTCTCAGCAAATTCATTTTATTGCCCATCAAGGAGTGACAAGTGTTGGATTCCGTAACAGCGTGTTATTGCAGTTATTATAGCACCATCAGTGGCATTGTCTGACTGGCAGTATAGTTTTCGTCATGGGACTATACAGAAAATCAATAAACCTGTAAAAAATCCATGCTGCTTGAGGGGAATATAATCTTAGGGTCCTAAAAAGATAGCTCTTCTAGTTTTAAAGGAACGTATAATCAGACTTGGAATCCTGTTCTGGCTTGGGAACCTGTGGTGAAGAAACTCACCAGTGGCTGCTGTTGCACAACTATTGGGTGTGGCTCCTGTCATGATGGGGATGTTGGTTTTCTCAGTTTAAAAGAAACCAGTAGTGGTTAAGCCACCACTTACACAATTTTTCATCAGATCACATAAACCGCAAACTATGCGAAAACAAAATACTCTTAAACTATCACGTCGGTAGCACTGCACATTAAAACGACTTGCACAAAATTCTCTATAGCAAAAATCCTTAAAAAAGCACACTGTTCTGAACTTCCCTACAACTGATGCAGTGTGAAGTGGTGTAAAACTTTAAAGCAGTTTATATGTTGTATGTCACAGCCATTGTACACCAATTTTACTGCCTTGATGCCCAGTGCCTTGTTAATGCACAGTAAAATTTTGAAGTTTATAACCATTTTGATTCTGTAGTTACCATAGCAGAGAAACAGACTGAAATTTTGTGATGAGCCATGATAAAAATACACCCCTTTTTCAGTATCTCACATCCTAGTAATCAGTACTTTTGATATTACTTTCCCCAGAGAGTGGTAAACAATTGTGGAACATGATAAAAGATGCCAGATTTGAGTACCAGTGGAATAGGACACCTCCACCTTGTCATTTTTTTAGGGCCTTTATGCTTGCATTGCAAAACCAAATCTAGTTTTTTAGGTGATTTAGAACATGATCATACTAATGAAAAGCTTTTAAGAGTTTGCAGAAGATCCTTCCTTTTTTCTTTTTTTCCTTGACATTATTCATATGAAAATTGCTCAAGAAATCTTGAGAGAACAAAAAGTTGTACAAGACTGTTTAATATTATTTCTTTACAGAAAATATTGCCAGAGATTTGTCTCAAAGTTGCCAAAAACTCGGGGTGCAATTTTGATAGTTGCACTATAGCGTCAAACAATGACTATATCTCTGAAAGTATTATATTGGCAGAAGTAAAACTTTATCCACCTTTATTGGGAGCATGTGTGAATATTCACACACAATTTCAGAAAAACCTGTGGTCCTGCAGGAACCCGCAGACCACTTGGCATGGAATGACACCATTGATTTTTTCATGTAAAATGTACAACTATCTTTCTATCGCACACATGCTTTGTACTCTCTCTCTTCTCACATGTTTATTGCAATATCTAATTCATATCCCTTCAACAGCAATTTATCCAATAAGGTTTTGTGATTTTTTTTCCATTGTTCTCTTCTGTGATTAAGCAGTATATCTAAATTCAGTAATGCATTTGTTAACTAGCAAGAATGAGGGAATAGACATTATGAACTATTATCAAAATTGGGGCAAATTTCTATTAATGGTATATGATCCAAATAAAAGTTTTATGTGGGTATTGTATTCCAGTTTATCTGTTTGAGTGAAAGACACACAGCATAACTATTTGAAAGGCCATATAACCAAAACAACTGGAGATATAGTTGACACTTGGATGACCTTATTGTACATGTACAGCATGTACCAACCAAAAACAAAATTTGATATCAATACTATCTGCATGCCATGCCAAGAAATATTCCCTTTGTATTGTAATTGGTTGGATCTTCTTGCATTATATGTAAACTTAAGTATCAGCTGCTACATCAAAATGGGATTTCAAATGAAGGATCTATCTTTTAGCACACCTCGTGATGAGCTTTTGCAGAAGAAAAAATCCAAACGGAAACGTAAGCCCAGGCTTCCGAAGAACTATAACCCTGATGTCCCTCCTGATCCAGAGCGCTGGTTGCCACGGCATGAGAGGACTGGTTACAGGAAAAAGAAGGATCGTCGAAACAAGGATATTGGAAAAGGTACTCAGGGAGCAGCAACAGGAGCAAGCGACATGTAGTAAGTATCTCCACCTCATCTCCTGTCTTATGCTATGTAATTTGGAAGATTTCATCCTGAAGACAGCTTTTCTTGTATGCAGTGGGGAACTTACTTTTTGGAAAAGTGTGTGTGTGTGTGTGTGTGTGTGTGTGTGTGTGTGTGTGTGTGTGTGTCTGGCTTTCTCAATTTTGATAAGTGTAGCCACAAAATGTAACGTATGGTTGTCAAGTACCGAAAATAATTACAATCAGAAAAGAGTTCTATTTCAGAACATTGTTGCATAATTCAAATAGACAAAAAACCAATTTAAAGGAATTAATGTTTCATACAGTCTTTGCTGTTAATAGTTGCTGCACATATTGTACTAACATTTTAGAAAAGCGTTATGACATTTCACACTTGGAAATGTGTATGGCAGTTAAATTACATTTTGCAAAAACAGACATAATGTCTTATGGGATAACAGCAATCAGTGATTTTATAATGTTACTTAAAATCCGTCTTCATTGAAAATGTTTTTTTTATTCGTATGGCCGGTTTCGGTTCATTCAGAACCATCTTCAGATCTGATATTTCAGTTACAGGAGTACAGGGTTACTCCTGTAACTGAAATATCAGATCTCGGTTCATTCAGAACCATCTTCAGATCTGATATTTCAGTTACAGGAGTTACTCCTGTAACTGAAATATCAGATCTGAAGATGGTTCTCAATGAACCGAAACCGGTCATATGAATAAAAAAAAAAATTTGCAATCAAGACGGATTTTAAGTAACATATTTAAATTACAGTTTTAAGTGCTCCAGCAATAATAAATTTCGTTGTTGCTTCCCATATTATCACATTAATCTTTTCCCTTTCTCAGTATTACAACTGCATAAACAAACAAGATTCAGTTGCACAGAATGTAACTAAAACATAAGAAACATGCTGGACAGGACTCACACTTTGTATAATAGTGACCCTAAGAGGATGGGAAATCACTAAAACTCACAGTTGTGAGGTAAAATTATTGTTTAATATGAAGACAGAAAATAAAAGGAATATGAAGCGGCATAAGAACTACATTTTGATACTTTCTAAACAATTTAAGATTAAAGAGCATATGGGAGAAGGTGGAGCATGGCTCCATGTGAAATGATTAGTGGCTGAGCAGGACAGCCAGAGGTACATTGAGAACAGTTTTGAATATTTCTGAGCCAGTATCTGATTCCCTTTTTAGTATTACGGTGCATTCTCAGATGTAATGTCTTGAGATATTTTGTTTCTCTCTCCTGCTTGGATTTCTTTTTGAAATGTTGGAAAAAAAATGGTTTTCATATGAAAACTTGTCCTATGAAGAGTGAAAGTGTTTTGTTATGGTCAGTGATATGAGGAAAGACAACCACTCACCATATAGAAAAAGTATTCCACATCATACAGACATTAAACCCCTTACTGTAGGTAAGTTCAGCTCTTGTATTCTTCATTAGGGCATGCTTATTGGAGTTTTCTCAGCACCTCTCCTACACTGTGAATGTTCTTCCTTGATATTGTAATTCATATTCCATGCAGGCTTTTTCAGAGTTCTGGAAGTTATATAATTTTTTGTAGTTTTGTCAATGGTAAACATAGGCCAGAAGTAGTAATATTATTTCATTACATCTAAATACAATGTACTTTGTTAATAGTTCACATATATCCTCATGAAAGCAAAGTTTTTGGTAATGCTGAATGTATCATTAAAATTACTGACAATAAAACTTTGTTTTAGTGACATCACAAAGATGCCAAGTCAGCAAGTCAAAGCATCTCCCAACCCTCATGGAAGTCCTGCACCAGAAAGTGCTGGTCCAAGGCAGCAGCAGAGGAAGGTGCAACAAAAGAAGAAGAAAAAGGGTGGAAAATGGTGATGAGATTTACAAGATGACAATGACAATTATAGTTCATGTATTAAATTACAGTGTAAATGCTCTGTGCTCATGTCAGATTGTATACAGTTTCAAATAAACATACTTTTTGGTTGAAAAGCAGAAATGGAACTTCAGGACTTAACCTTTTCTTCTTTTTCTTTTACATGGATTTTGTTATATGTCAGAAATTCCCTATTGTTTAAAATCGTATAAGTTTCATGTCAGTAAGCTTAGATAGGTAAGAAAACATGGTTATCAATTTTCCACCATCTTCACTGTACTACACTCATCTGTACACAGAAAATTACCAAGACATTATGTGGTTACTCCAAATTACTATACATAATAGTTATAAACTGTACTAAATTAACTTCATCTAACTGCAATGTTAATTAAGTGAGAACAGTAACATAATAAAATCTTTAAATAACAAAATATGATTATTTGAGATTTTCTTTAATACAGTCAGAACATTTGAATTACTGTTGGCGTGACAATCTGTAGAAATATTGATGCACTTTGTTAATAAACAATTAGTACATTTTGTAAGAGATGCTGTCAGGATGTTGGCAGTCTTCCAATTACACATCTGTGCATTTCAGCACTATCATTGTGGACTTCATATCTGCTGGGAAGATTAGAAAGAAATGACTAATCTTCTGTGTACTGATGATACATGAAAGACAGGGATATGTCATGTTGAAACTAGAGGATGGCCGTGCGGTTAAAGGCGCTGCAGTCTGGAACCGCAAGACCGCTACGGTCGCAGGTTCGAATCCTGCCTCGGGCATGGATGTTTGTGATATCCTTAGGTTAGTCAGGTTTAACAAATTCTAAGTTCTAGGGGACTAATGACCTCAGCAGTTGAGTCCCATAGTGCTCAGAGCCATTTGAACCATTTTTGAAACTAGAGGAGACAAAGGTGTGAGTAAAGAATTTTTGAAAGTATGGTTGCAGGGATTTGTTGCAGTATTTTTTTAAATAATGGATAAAAGGATACCAGCAAGATTACATATTATTTGCATGTGTGAAATGTATGTGTGAAAACTTAAAATCCTATGGATGTTTGTATGTGAACAACAGGATATCCTTGATGAACAGGGTGAATAATCCCAAAAAATGAATGGAGTTAAGTTTTTGACAACCACCTTGACACACAGTCACAGAAAACATTCTGACAGTTATATTGAACTTGTGGTCATGGAATAGGATGTGGGGGTGGGGGATGGGGGTGAGAAGGGGTGGGGTGACATAGGGAAGATAAGCAGGGTGGTAGAGTAAGTCTGTATACAATGGACATAATGTTTTAAAGTTATTTACAACTGCTCCTATTGGGCTTGGTGGTTATTGTGAAGTACAGTTGTCAAGATGGTGCAGAGTGAGGTGAAGGTTTTAGAGAGGAAAATTTGCAGAAAACTGGTGTACAAACTAACTGATCAAGCATATTCTTGGGAGCCAATTTACTGAAGCTTGTGACTGTATGGACTTGTCTCTTGGTGGTGTCAACTGTGACGTACATAATGTCTTTTACACAGTTGGTGATGGCTTCGGTACCTGGTTTCCATTGTCCTTGTGAAGTGCTCCCTCTCTGGCAGTTAGAGCTGTTGTGGCTCTGGACAGGCCTTTCTTCACTCTCTTTGTGCCACTGGCAGGGAGGTTTTGCACTTTGGCACAGAAGCAATCTCTGAACTCTAGCAGCTGTTGTAATTGCTGCTGCCAATAGAGGGCATAACTAATATACTGTCTACTCAGTGATCAGTTGCCAGCTGACTGCAGATCTCTCTTCTTCACTGCTAGTGTTTCTGGCTGGAGGGGGGCGGGGGCAGATGGGGCATGTTGCTCTGGTTAAGTGGTACTGCCTGGGATCTGGTGGGCACCAGCAGACTCTTGACACGTCTTCTTCTTGGCATTGTTTTCTGTGTGATATGAAGGTCTTGCAGCATTGCAGCCAAGTTGACTGTCACAGTTAGCTCGTTTGCAGATTACACCCCCCCCCCTCCCCCCCCCCCCCCTCCCACTAGCCTGTTTGCCAAAACATTTGAGACAGGCAGGATTGCACCCACCATACCCACTTCCTGATATGCTAGAACGCTTGACATCAGAAGCACTGCTGGTCTCATTTGAGGCCTATTCTCATCAAGATTCCCATTATACTGGAGATAGAGAATAGCCCTTCAAAGTCTGGCACCACTTTTTGCTGGTTGACAGGTGGCTCCGGTGGATGAATGCTCATCTGCAGGATGAACATTGGTGGCCGCTTCTGTTTTGTAAGCTGGTACTGATGGACAGTGCTCCACCAGTAGTCCAACATACAGAAGAAAGCCACCTACATAACACCTATACGTTCCATCACTATTCATGGTCCTCAGATGTGTGATACTGGATTGCTTGTCTTACTGCATTGCAATCTGCAGCTGTAGTCAGACCAATTTGCAGAACATGGCCATTGCAGATTTCCTTGCTGGTGAAGCCAGACTTAGCGAGCCTCATAAAGTTTTCTCTTATCTTGGTCCCTGAGGTGTTGCCTGTGTATTGGATGGATACAGGTGTCAGTGGAGTCATCTTGCCAAGCACCGGCATGTTCAACTGACTGAATTACCTTGATTTCACTGGTTCTGAAGTTTAACTCTGCACCAATGCATGCCAAGTTCCATGCTTAGTTGTAAAGATCATCTTTGTCAATTTTCATATACAGAATCTGTATCTTCCAAATTTTTTTTCGAAATAGCTAAGAGTCAGATGGTGAAAGTGAATGTTTTTGAGATCTGCATCACTTGCAAAATGGTTTTAAAAATTCTGAAATGCCACTAACTGCAGGAGCCAGCCTAGATACTTAAGGCGAAATGGGTGTCTCCAACCTAATACTCATAGGTTTTATTCTGGATAGGTTAATGTTTCTTTGTGTTGTTACTCACCAATGGTGGCTTCTTGCTCTACAGAAGCAATAAATCTGTCCTGGGAAATTAAAAGCAGTTGGGGCATTATACTTTTAACATCAACTTCTTAGTACTGGAGATATTTGCTGGTGGTCAGGACATTCTAGCTGTCATCCATGCCCAAATTAATGCAGAATGTTTCAACTAAAACTTGCAATGCTCATATCTGCTTCTCTGGAGGACTAAGAGTTGAGTTGGAGTAATACCAGTGTATAAGGCAGAGGAAGCAAGAGAACACATACAAGTGTACGATACACCAAAGCTACATTGCCCACAAAACCATCATACTGATACAACCGAACGCATTGATCATATATCAGCAGTTGCTGATTAAGTGTGAGAGATACAGCTGCCAAAGCAGGTGTGGAATCAACCTCCAAGAAGATTCTCTCCTTAGAAGGGGAGCCAAAAGGATTTAAAAAACTATATTGGTATTACTCTTTTAGCATTGTGCAAATGTATTAGAAAAGAGTCAGGATAGAAAAAACTGGAGAACAGTGGAAAAGTACCTGAGAGAAGAAAAGTATGGTTTCAGGTCAGAAAGGTCCATAGTATATCTTGTATTTGCAATTAGGAAGCTGCAGGAAAACCACCAAGTATGGGAGAGATCTAGTGAAGATCTTAGTGGATTTTGAGAAAGCATCCAGAAGTAAAGATTGGCAGGCATTAAGAAGGAAGTGGGTTGAGGAGCAGACTGCTGTTGATTGAATAATTTTACAAAGAAAGTGAAAGTTGGGTGACAGTTGTTAAGAGAGAACCATATGGCTGATGCATGTCTGAAGTAAGGAAGTGCATAGTCTGTTATTTTCATAATGGTGATGGGTAACAGCAATGTTATTTTCTGGTCATCTGATGGTGTGGGGGAACTAGGAGGAAGTATGAAAACAATTAGAGGTTTGGAAAGAGTGCAAGAGAATGACCGAAAATATACTGCTAATAAATGTGAGCTGGTGGCTCGAGATAAGAGCATACACTTTAGTAAGTGTGACATTAGGAGAGAAGCAGCTGAGAATAGTGAAAAGTTTCAAGTACCTGGGAGGAGTACAATACAGTAAAACAGAAGAAATGACATGGGTGAATGCACGAGGTAAGCTGGAAGCTCCACAAGTAGTGTGTGAGGAATGATATGGGAAAAGAAATTTGCCAGAAAACTAAGAGAGTGATACACCAAACATATTATGTATTAGTTGTATCCAAGAATAATTTGGTTAAGGAAACTAATAAATTGAGACAGAATTGATGGCCAGTACTTATCTTCAGTAGATGAAGTCAATAGTACTGCCATAGACATGCATAGAAATAAGATACACTACCTAGCATTTGTTGGGAGGGGAGATGGATATATTGGGAAGGCAAAAAGAATGGGTTACTAAGACCCCAAGATGAGGCACCCACCTGTAGTGAGAATGAGTTGAGAAAAAATGAAGGGGAAGATCAGTTCAGAGATAAGAACAGAGTGAGAAGTGAAGATAAAGGGCAAGAGAGAGAAGTAGTGCAATTAAGAATTAAAACAGAAGTCTCCATAAACAAAAATGAATTAATTGGCCTCTTAAATGTGAAGGTCAGTGTGAAAGTCTGCAATAGTTTTTATGCAACAGTGGGTGATGATCCAGTAATTCACTGTTTTCTCTTTGTGATAATACTTTACATGCATTTACACTAATGTAAACAAGTTAAGCATCACCAGAGAATGAAAGCATATATATTGGACAGAAAAGTGAAATAAAATACTTTCCATGCAGTAAATTGGGTGTAGGAAATGTGTGATTAAGAAAGTTCCTAAAGCAAAGACACATTTAAGAAAAAAACAATATCCTTCAAACAATAAAATTGATAATGTGGAAACATGCTTATGGAGTTTTTGGTTATGGCTATTGTTGATATGGTATGCTCAACACACAAGTGGCATCAAATCAAAATTCAGATTTTCAAAGACTGTTACCAGCATTGCCATCAGGAAATCAGAAGTGGGATATGTTTGGTCCTGACATATATGGTGTGATGTGTAAATAGCTATATTGGTATTCAGTCTCACTTTGGAGGAAGAGCTTTTTTGAGATTGAAGAGACTTTGATGGCAGCTAATTAGCTACAGTTGTCTCCCCCACACATCCTGGACACAATGTGTAGAGTTCAAACCATGAGATCTCTCTGGCTAGTCCATTTGCTGTAGATTTCTTTTTATTTTTGTATTTTGACATACATAAATGTGTTGGATATCTTTGCCTATGATAAATTCAGCCAGCAGAGCAGCTCAGTGGTGGCTGCAATTGAATTTTGTGCGCTCTCTTGCCATGTCGCTGCCATCACTTCACATAACCTTTGCTGTGTTTGTTTTTTGGCCTCTTTCTTCCACGGTTGCTGATGTACAAGTTGTATAGGTTAATGACGGTATTTAACCTATACAACTCTTTTTTTCCCCACAATGATATACTAATTTTGCTCGACACAAAGGAATTAAAGACATTAGCTGCCATTGGCATTGATTAATATCAATGGGGCAAGTTGAAAATTTGTGCCACACTGGGATTCAGACTCAGGTCTCTTGCTTACAACGCAGATGCAATGACCACTACACTATGTGAATGCATTGGTCACCGTAACCACATGAACTAGCCTACCACTCATCTGCCCAGTATGCAGGAGATCTGGGTTTGAATCCCAGGCTGGCACACATTTTGAACTTGCCCCATTGATATAAATCAATGTCCCCCAACAGCTAATGCCTTTAATTCTTTTGTGTCTTGATCCTTCGTGGCTACAGGATCAAAATGCCTGTTCTCTCAGGTATGTCCAAAAGACAGATACCACATATACAATTTGACACGCTATCACTCTGCTTCCAGACAAAAGTGCAATGAAATTTATTATGCAAACTGAAGTGGGATTAATCTGTGAAGAGCACATATTTCCCTCAGTTGTGCAATCTCACTGCTATTAGCATGAGAGACAAAAGCACATCGGCATGTAGACCACTTGCTCTGAATCTTTTGGGAAACTGGATTTCCTGAAGCATCTGGCAGCCCTGCACGCTATTGCTTTGTGGACATAACTGAATTTCAGTCTTGCTCAACAGGCTACTGCTTTACAGTGATACAAGCACCCTGTGACGTTCGCCTGCTTTATTTCCTCATTGATTGTCCTCGGTACCAAAGTACTGTGTTGCTACACTGGCTGAAAAAATGGGGGGGGGGGGGGGGGTGTAAGTTCAACACTGACTACTTTAAATGATATAGCCGACAGGTGCACATTTGCATTCCACAGTTCTTTACTTTCAGTGTTCACTACCCCCCGCCCCCTCTGGCCAATAATACACAGTTTTATGGCCAGTCCACTATTGGTTAACTTTGATAAGCCTCATTAATAGGTTGCGAGCAAACATCAACATACTGCTACAATAGTTTACTGTTGAAGATCTATGAGGAGTAAAAACCTAACCACACACTTAACAGTTCTTGCAGAATAATACGGTACGTAATGAACAGAAACTGTCATTGTTTTAACACACAGCCTATTTGTCTTACACTTATCTCACAGTTAAGTTAATGCATTGTTGTTGACCTAACCAGCACAGGTATCTCATCTGAAAATCGACCATGGACTGACTGTCTCTAGCCCAAAAACTGGGCCTTTATATATCATCACAATAATAGGTAGTGAAACTACAAATTGTTTTATGTTTAATTTACAGAAATTACAATTAAGACATTACTCATTAAATTAACTGACTGTGGAAAAATTCTTTCTTTTTAACAGTTTCTTCTACTACGAGGGTTAAGCCAAATTATTTCTTAATCGGGCAGGTAGGTCAGAAAATTTAAAAAGGGAAATGGATAGGTTAAAGTTAGATATAGTGGGAATTAGTGAAGTTCAGTGGCAAGAGGAACAAGACTTCTGGTCAGGTGAATACAGGGCTATAAATACAAAATCAAATAGGGGTAATGCAGGAGTAGGTTTAATAATGAATAAAAAAATAGGAATGTGGGTAAGCTACTATAAACAGCATAGTGAACGCGTTATTGTGGCCAAGATAGATACGAAACCCACACCTACCACATTAGTAAAAGTTTATATGCCAACTAGCTCCGCAGATGAAGAAGAGATTGATGAATGTATGATGAGATAAAAGAAATTATTCAGATAGTGAAGGGAGATGAAAATTCAATAGTCATGGGTGACTGGAATTTGATAGTAGGAAAAGGAAGAAAAGGAAACGTAGTAGGTGAATATGGAATGTGGGTGAGGAATGAAAGAGGAAGCTGCCTGGTAGAATTTTGCACAGAGCATAACATAATCATAGCTAACACTTGGTTCAAGAATCATAAAAGAAGGTTGCATACATGGAAGAAGCCTGGAGATACAGACAGGTTTCAGGTAGAATATATAATGGTCAGATACAGATTCAGGCAGTGCAAAATGGCTAAGCAAAATGGCTAGAGGACAAATGTAAGGATGTAGAGGTGTATATCACTAGGGGTAAGATAGATACTGCCTACAGGAAAATTAGAGAGACCTTTGGAGAAAAGAGAACCACTTGCATGAATATCAAGAGCTCAGATGGAAACCCAGTTATAAGCACAGAAGGGAAAGCAGAAAGGTGGAAGGAGTATATAGAGGGTCTATACAAGGACAATATTATGGAAATGGAAGAGGATGAAGATGAAATGGGAGTTATGATACCGCATGAAGAGTTTGACAGAGCATTGAAAGACCTGAGTTGAAACAAGGCCCCGGGAGTAGACAACATTCCATTAGAACTACTGATGGCCTTTGGAGAGCCAGTCCTGACAAAACTCTACCATCTGGTGAGCAAGATGTATGAGACAGGCGAAATGCCATCACACCTCAAGAAGAATATAGTAATTCCAATCCCAAAGAAGGCAGGGGTTGACAGATGTGGAAATTACCAAACTATCAGTTTAATAAGCCATGGCTGCAAAATACTAACACAAATTGTTTACAGACAAATGGAAAAACTGATAGAGGGCGACCTCGGGGAGGATCAGTTTGGATTCCGTAGAAATGTTGAAACGTGTGAGGCAATACCGACCCTGCGACTTGTCTTAGAAAATAGATTAAGGAAAGGCAAACCTACATTTCTAGCATTTGTAGACTTAGAGAAAGCTTTTGACAATGTTGACTGGAATACTCTGTTTCAAATTCTGAAGGTGGCAGGGGTAAAATACAGGGAGTGAAAGGCTATTTACAATTTGTACAGAAACCAGATGGCAGTTATAAGAGTCAAGGGACATGAAAGGGAAGCAGTGGTAGGGTAGAGGGTGAGACGGGGTTGTAGCCCATCCCCGATGTTATTCAATCTGTATTTTGAGCAAGCAGTAAAGGAAACAAAAGAAAAGTTCAGAGTAGGTATTAAAATCAATGGAGAAGAAATAAAAACTTTGAGGTTCGACGATGACATTGTAGTTCTGTCAGAGACAGCAAAGGACCTGGAAGAGCAGCTGAACGGAATGGACAGTGTCTTGAAAGGAGGATATAAGATGAACATCAACAAAAGCAAAACAAAGATAATGGAATGTAGTCGCATTAAGTCAGGTGATGGTGAGGGAATTAGATTAGGAAATGAGACACTTAAAGTAGTAAAGGAGTTTTGCTACTTGGGGAGCAAAATAACTGATGATAGTCAAAGTAGAGAGGATATAAAATGTAAACTGGCAATGGCAAGGAAAGTAAAGTGTTTCTGAAGAAGAGAAATTTGTTAACATCGAGTATAGATTTAAATGTCAGGAAGTCTTTTCTGAAAGTATTTGAATGGAGTGTAGCCATGCATGGAAGTGAAACATGGACGATAAATAGTTTGGAGAAAAAGAGAATAGAAGCTTTCGAAATGTGGTGCTACAGAAGAATGCTGAAGATTAGATGGGTAGATCACATAACTAATGAGGAGGTATTGAATAGAATTGGGGAGAAGAGAAATTTGTGGTACAACTTGACTAGAAGAAGGGATCGGTTGGTAGGACATGTTCTGAGGCATAAAGGGATCACAAATTTAGTATTGGAGGGCAGCGGGGAGGGTAAAAATCATAGAGGGAGACCAAGAGATGAATACACTAAACAGATTCAGAAGGATGTAGGTTGCAGTAGGTACTGGGAGATGAAGAAGCTTGCCCAGGATAGAGAAGCATGGAGAGCTGCATCAAACCAGTCTTTGGACTGAAGACCACAACAACAAGAAGTGAACAATAGAATTTAAGTTACAAAACAATTACTGATTTCACCCTATAACAATAGTATTAAGTAGGAATAGTCAAAATAAATTACAAAATCAATTACATACATAAAACTAAGCACAAAATTAGATCTGGTGGTATATTCTTTAAGACTGAGGGCCAACCTTTCTCTTTTATGGAGAAGCTGAGTAAGCTCATGTATGTTAACAGTAATTAGTCAAAAATGAATTTTAAGGTGGCAGATGGCAAAACAAGAGGGAAAGTAAAATTATCACAGCTTGCTTTGTCACAGTTCTGAGATAATTCGAAGTCCAAGGGACCCCAGAAAAAGAATAATTGAGCTTGATTTAATAAAAATTAAGGAATTAAAAAAAGTTTGCAGTAAGGGTATCCTCTCCAAAAATGAAGTTAAAAACTATCACTGTAGTTTCAATAATATTTGTATATATTTAAAAAGCAACAACTAGAACTCAAGAGAAAATTTGTGTTTTTATCAAGTTTATTAAATTTTATTTATTTTAATATTGCAGATGAAAGACACTTTCAAACCAAAAATACATAAGGAAATTACAGTTTTATTCTGTTCAGAAACTGCTCATCTTATCCTGCTTCAGTGACCTCAAGCATGCTTGGTCATGTGCATTTTCTATCATAACCAAAAAACCGAAATATATCATATACTTCCACTCTAAGGATGTACAAGCACATTTCCAATGATGACTTTGTTTTTGAGTCACAGATGGAACTCTCTCTAGTTCTCCTTCCAAGTCACCTTCATTTTTGGCACCCGGAACAGCTGAAATTTCAACATTAGTCAGGGTACTGCAGACTTCCTTATGATAATGTTGTAATGTTTGAAAAAAGCTGTGCTAATAATCAGTCAGATATTGATAAGATTTGAAAGTGGTGCTTTAAATGTTCAAAAATGTAAAATTGTGCACTTCACAAAAAAAAAAAAAAAAAAAAAAAAAAAAAAAAAAAAAAAAAAAAAAAAAAAAAAAAAAGGGGGTAGTGTCCTATGACTATAATACCAACAAGTTACAGTTGGAATCAGTCATTTTACACACATACCTGAGTGTAACACATGTACATGTTATAAGACTCAGTAATAGAGTGCAACTATTCAAATCATGAACCTATCGGTATCAGACTGAGATTGCTTACAAATCACTTGCGTGACTCATCCTAGAATATGGTTCAAGCGTGTGGGATCCATACTAAATAGGACAACAGGGGATATTGAATATGAACATAGAAGAGAAGCATGAACGGTCTCAGGTTTGTTTGACCAGCGGGCAAGTGTCACAAAGGTGCTGAAGAAATTGAACTGGCAGGTACTTGAAGATATATGCAAACTATCCCAAGAAGTTCTACTTACAGTGTATCAAGAATTGACTTTAAATGATGACTAGGAATTCACTACAGTTCTCTACATGTCATTGTCACAGGGATCGTGAGGACAAAACCAGATTAATTATAGCATGTGTAAAGGCATTTTGAACAATCATTCTTTCCACATTGCATACATGAATCGAATGATAAGAAGCCATAATAAATGGAACAGTGGGAAGCACCCATTGCCATACTCTTTACAGTGGTTTGTGACATTTGGATACAGATGTAGATTGTCAAAATCACCAGATGTCCCATTTTCTCCTACCTCTCAAACTTCACAGAAACACTCCTGCGAATTTTGGAAGGTAGGAGATGAGGTACTGGTGGAAATAATGCTGTGAGGACAGGTCATGAGTCGTGGTTGGGTAGTGCAGTTGATAGAGCACTTGCCCGTGAAAGGCAAAGGTCCCGAGTTTGAGTCTCGGTCCAACACACAGTTTTAACCTGGCAGAAGTTTCACATCAGTGAACACTCCAATGCAGAGTGAAAATTCATTCTGATCTACAGTATTTCCTAATTCCTATTACACTTTTTTAGCACAGAGGAACTATATTCACTTTATAAGTATTCTCTTACATACACGTACTATGTGACAAACAAAACTCAAATTTGTGTCATTGACAAACGAGTTTAAGTTCTTCAGAGATGTTTGTATAGTGAAGAAGCTTGGTTTTCACAAAGTAGACGAGTCAGTCTTGTGGGAAAAGTTAATGTATAAAGATTTTTTTCAGATTTTGTTAACGAATTTATTCTAGCAGTTTGGAGCTCCGTTATACAGAATGGAAAATAAGAACCTATAGTTCACTAGTCTGCACCCCAATTGAAACAGACAGTTCACCAGCCTCTTGCATTACAGACGTGTGGAACCACTGAGCTAATGAGACGCTGCTGGGAGCTGGTCTCTCTCATCTGAATATTGTTCACTGAGCCTCAGAAGAACAGTTGTCACTTATGTGAAGTACGACAATCCTGTAGTCCACAAATTAAATGTTCTGCCTCAGTGTCTCTTCTTACATGAGGATTGTATAGCACAAGTCAGTGAAGTGGAAGGGAATTCTAAGTGAATTTAGAGGAACAATCCAGAACCACATACGGAAGTAAATGCAACATCACAAGGTTGCCAAATATTTGCAACCATGTTGCTAAGTCTTAAGTTTGCTAGGGACAGATATGTGGTGAACTGCTTGTGGTGTTCGTCTCACACGGGCTCAGAGAGTATACACGAGCGTGTTTAGCTTTTATGCAGCATTACCACCTGACACTTTCTAATGTCGCTTTCAGGCTATCTATATTTAGGGGTTCAATTAGAAATCTAGAATTTGTCATTTTTGAAGCTTTCTGGCTTGGAATGGAGATGTTAATAATCACGTTATGCAATTTCTGCACAGGGACAGCAAAGCTAGTGATATTAGTTTTCACTCATGCAGCGTATGGCATCTGAAATATTGAGACATATAATTTTCCATCACAATTGCAGTTTCCTCAAAATACAAACAAATAAAACACCTATTTTACAGTTTGTGATAGAAAGTAATGGAATAGAAAGTAACTGGAAATCAACTTTAAAACACATCACAAAACAGTAAGATATCAAATACTTTGCACCTCGAAATCGACTGTGTCTATGTGCAGTCAAGTACCATGTACAAATAGAATTTTATGACTATCACAAGAATGCCAGAGTATATTGATGGAGATGGAACCAGGAAGAAACACAGTCAATTAATTATTTGGTGCCATACAGTAATCAACTGATTTGAGGATTCATAGAAGAAGAAACTGAAAATTATGTTAATTAGCACAGAAACTAAACTGTTAGTGTGGGCAGTGTGCAGTTCTGTGCCTTCAGTTGATAAGTCTCCTTAAAAAAAAAAATACCTTTTGAAAAATAGGTTCTGCAAATTCTGCAAAATACTTGGCTAAAGTTTCAATTTGGAAAAAGGATAAGATCACTTAGGGCTAAGTCTGGTGAATAGGGTAGATGAGGAACCAATTCAAAGCCCAGTCCATGCACCTTCGCAATTGTCATCGCTGCTGTGTGGGCAGTTGCATTATCCTGGTGCAAGACCACTTTTTCTGTTTGCCAAACTTGGTCTTTTTTCGACCAAGTTTTAAATGATCCAGCTGTGAAACATAGTAGGGTCCAGGTATGAATTTGACTTTTTCCAGGTAATCTATGAGGGCTATTCCTTGGGGATTGCTAAAAACAGTGGCCACCACCTTACCAGCTGACAAAATGGTCTTTGCCTTCTTCAGTCCACTTTGACTAGCTTTTGTCCATTGTTTTGGTTGCTATTTTGCTCTGGTGTGCAATCATGGAACCTGGTTTCACCAACAGTCACAAATCAGCGCAGTAGATCTTGCGGATTGCGATTAGACATCACCAGACATTCTGTTGAAATGTTGCACCAGATACGCTTTTGGTCGAGTATGAGCAGTTGCACCACCCACTTTGCACACAGCTTCTTTATAGCCAATAGTCCACATAAAATATTATGCACTCACTCAATTAAGATGCCAACAGTTTCAGCAATCTCACAAATTTTTATTACTATGTCATGGATTTTGTCAACGGTTTCCTTTGTGGTGACCTCACTTGGTAGGTCAGTGCATGTTTCATTGTCCGTACTTGTCCAACAATGTTTAAATTCATTAATCCAAGAGTAAGAGGCCTTCAGTGACAATGCAGAGTCAACATGAACTTCATCCAGTCCTGTTTTGATTTGTGCAGCAGCACAGTCCTTCAAATGAAAATGTTTAATACATTACAAAACGTGGTTTTCTTGATTTTCAATCAGTCATCACACTGGCTAGTTCAGACAGCTGTCGACAATGAACTGTTTGCTGTACATTGTTGAAAATCTTTATATGATCCTTGGAATAATCAAGAATAGCAATCAGAAAGGGGCAGCAAAAATATTCCATTTTTTCAGGGAAATTTACCAGCTTGTCAAAGCATCCTCATATAGTACATACTAACTCACCTGTTCATTACTTTCAGAATTCTGCCTTCTTTGTTGATCTCTAAATGATGGAAATAATCCAAATCCATGTCAGTGATAGTTCCTTCAAATCTTCCCAGTGACTTTTTTTTTGTGTTGTCGCTTGGTACTGATAAAGTAGACCGCTATGCCTGTTCAGCCAGAACATTATGACCATCGACCTACTATTGGCGTAAACCTGTCCAGGCGATAGCAGTGTCACCTGGCAAGGAGTGACTGCTAGTCAGGCAGACTTACAGTTCATGTAGTATCAGTGAGTATGCTGTATGTGTGTACAATGGGGAAGGTATGCAGCCTATCTAAGCTTGACTGAGGGCAGATTGTATTGGCCCAGAGGCTCGATATGAGCGTTTTGGAAATTGCACAATTTGTCGGGTATTCAAGGGGTGCTTTGGTCTGTGTCTTCAGCATGTGGGAAAACCAACATAAAACCACTAATGTGCTACACGTGGCTACCCATGTCCTGCCTGTGCTAGTTCACGTTGTATCAGGGTTCCTCCTGCAGAAATCAGCGTCATTCAGTGAAGCCTATATATTGCACCCTGGGCTACCCTAGTCACTCGGAATGCCTTCATCGAGATTTTGCTGGGTGCTGGGTTAATACCTTCATCGGTTTTCTGGGCAAGGACAAAGCCACATCCTACCTCCTTCCGTTTATGGGTAAGTGTCATTTGTAATGTTTGCCAGAAATTCGTCTTGGCTGGCTGCAGTTTGTTTGAAGCAGTTCGGTGCATGCCTTCTACTTGCTTTTCAATTTCAGATGTGCGGCATTACTGCATTTAATTGGTGATTATTTGAAGGATCCCCTAGCAAGTACTCAACTCTCTCCTGTGTGGGAATTGGCCGATCTGTTTATAGTATTTTTTTTTAAATAAAAATTTGGGTGCCCAATTTTAAGTAAAAGTTCAAACTGTTGTTTTCTTGTGATTTTGATTTTAAGGCCTTGTGGCTCAATTGTAATTTTACACTTTATCTTGCCACTGTGTAGAACTTAAGGAAGGGGAGCATCTTTAATTCGTGGCAGTGACTTGGTTTTTGCAGTCAGCAGTAAATCGCCCTCCTCACTCTTTAGTGGAATATTTTGTATGGTACTCAATACTTGCATTAGATTTAAAATATAAATAACCTCCGATTCTTGGTTACCCCCTTGTTACAATCACTCTAAATGTGATATCTTTCAGAGTTGCACCAAAAGATTTAGTTTTGCTTTATCCTTTCACTGTTAAGGGAATATCTGCTATACATGTTGTACATTCCATTTACTCTCACTTGCCTTGTTGTCGCCGGGATTGGGGACCCGAGGTCTGGGCCAGGGGCTGTCGTACAGTCAGCAGACTTGTGCCCCGATCTGACATCAGGCTGTTCAGTTGTAATTCATTAATATTTAATGTGTTTGATCTTTTGTAGTTGTTTTAAAATTGTGAATCATGTCTAAATTGTTTAATGTCTGATATTTGAAGTTTAATAATTTTTCTTAAAGCTGGTCTTTAATTTTTTTCTCTTTTTAAATAGAAAAGAATAATGCTCTCTAGAAGTAATGCTGATTTACCAGTTTCAAAGAAAAAGTATTAATTAATTTCTTATTGGGTAATAACATTTTTGGAGGAGGTACTTAATAACAAATGACATACAATGATTTTCCCCAGCCCTTCCTCTAGGACCTGACTGTTTGTGTCCTCTACGTACACACCCTTGTTACCTGTTCCATTCTGATAGCAGAGCATGGTTACATTCTATTCTAACCCTCCTTTTTTGAACATCATTTGTTTCTTGTAAATTTTCGTACTGCGTCATAATGTAAAAAACTATACCAGAGAAACCAACATTCAGTCACAGTTGCAGTGGCCTTTGTCTGGGTCTACTCAGTTTGGCTTGCAGTGAAATTTTATTTTAACAAAACCAAAAATGTGTGCAAAATGACATTATCCAAAATGTCAATACACATTATGTTTACTGCAGACAGACTGTATCCATGTCTTGTCATACACGACTAGAATATCAGGAATACCACCAAAATAATGAGATGATATGGATAATAAGTCATGGTTATAGAGTAGATACATGGAGGAAAATGGAATGTATGACTATTGATGCAGAAAAGAAACAGTAGAAGTAAGCAAATGTGCACTTTCACACTTTTTCACTTCTGGATCTACCATAGGTCATACCTGCTAACAACCTTTTTCATTTCTTCCGTGATCTATGGTAGAGTAGTCAAAGAGGCGAAAATTATGTGGAATGGCAATTTGAAAAGAAACTCATCTAACAAAATGAGATCTATGTGGAGAGTTATAAAGAAAGAAACTTGTAGTTCAGCACCAAACGAAATTAACACTACAAGGCTCAAAAATCACAGACCCAAATTCAGTTGTGGAAAAATTCAATGAATACTTAACTTCACTAGCTGAAGACCTCATTCAAGTACAGTGTCAAGGATCAGTCTCAAGTTTCTCCAGCAAGTCAGTGACTTCGACTGCTTCTATGTATGTTTATGAAACAAACCCCAATGAAATTATAAGTAAAATTAAATCATTATGCAATTAAATGTCAAGTGATCTTGATGAAGTACCTGATTTCATATTAAAAGCATGTGCTCACCACATAGCAAATACCTTGGCAAAAATTTTCATCTCTTTAAAAACTGTGTATTTCCAGATATTTTTAAAATCGCAAAAGTTTCACCACTGCTTAAAAAAAAAGGTTGTTCTGAAAAAATATCAAACTACCAACCTGTGTCACAGTTAAGTTCCTTCTCAAAAATTCTATAAAAACTCTTCTATGGCAGGCTTTTAAGTTTCATAAAGACAGCAGTTTTCGAATTCTTAGACTGAATTTTAAAATTCCTTGATCAACATAAATTAACTGCAGGTATTTTTCTAAATCTGTCAAAAGCCTTTGAAGCCCTGGACCATAACATTCTGCTGGAAAAATTACAAAGACAAGGAGTAAGAGGTGTAGCACATAGCTGGCTGTGTTCATACCTAAAAAACTGCAAGCAGAAAGTATCACTTAAGTATGAATTCAACAAAATGAATAAAACAAGAAACAATTCCTTTTTTTTTTCTAGCAAATTACCAATAAAATATGGTGTACCACAGGGCTCAATCTTAGGTCCACTACTCTTCTTGATTTATGTGGACGACTTAGTTGAATATATGAGTCCCACAAAAACTACCCTGTTTGCTGAAGACACCAGCATATTGCTCAATGGATCCAGTCCAGAAACTTTGCAGTCCACAGCAGAAAGTACTATAAAAAGACTTTCTGAGTGGTTCACAAAAAACAAACTCATTATAAATACTGAAAAAACTGAGTGTCGATTTACATTTGATTCCTCCAACTAATCAAATGTCTATTCAAGCACAATTAAAAAAAAATAATCCCCTAGAAAATGTAGTTGTCACAAAATTTTTGGGTCTATGGGTTCAGCAAGACTTAAAGTGGGACACATATATAAATAACTTGTCTAGAAAACTATCATCTGTGTGCTGCGGCCTAAGAATTTTAAAGGCTACAACAAGCAAAACAACAATACTGCAGGCGTACTATGCACAGTTCCACTCACTAGTCTGATGGGATCGTTTTCTGGGGATACTCAACTCACAGTGTAAAAGATTTTAGAATGCAAAAAGAAGCTTTAAGAATAATTTGTGGCCTTAAAAAGATGGAGTCCTGTAACTCCCATTTTACTGAGCTTGGTGTTCTAAATGTTCCAAGTTTATTCATTTATGAAACTATCTTGTTCACTAGGGACTACCTCCTGAAAACAGGCAAACAGATACAGAACAAAAATGTACACAACTATAGTGCCAGAGAGAAATCAAATATACATCAAAAATATCACAGAACAACCACCTATCAGAGGAGCATAATTAACATTGGAGTAATACTACACAATAAGATATCAGAGGAAATAAAAATGCTACTCATCCAATATTTAAAGCTAAACTAAAGCTATTTCTAATAAGGCACTGTTTCTATTCTGTCAGAGAATTTCTGAATATGTAACAAAGTTAATTGTAATAGGTACCTATTTTTAATTTGCCTTCTATTTTGCTAATACTGTGTATTATTGTAACTTATCTTTGACCTGTCCAATATCAATTTTAAAATTTGTGCTGCATGATAAAACTGGACCAATAAAAAATCAAATCAAATCATATCTCATCTTGCTTGATACCTAGACGATGAACAAAATATAGATTCTTGTCACTGATAATTGCTTCGGTTCTGTTCAGACACTTTCTCTTGTTTTGTTAGTGATATAAGCTGAAATCACAAAGCAGGCAAACTAAGGTCACTGCTGCGGGGTTGCCAGGAGATGTATGACATGGAGGATTAAGATTCGTCAATTACTTATAACAGTTAGCAGCTCAATTAAAGTAATAGTGAAAGAAGGTGAGAAGATACAGCTTTTGCAGCAAAATTGGAACTGATTTTGAAATTAGCTATTGCTTTAGATGATGAGCACTTTCCAACTATATAAGCAATGCATTGCTGCAGTAAACACTCTCTCATTGCCATAATCATAGATGAGGTACATAGTTCACAATAAGAAAGGTGAGAGCAGAGGCAACTTACACAGTAAATGACCTTTTTGGAATCCTAAAGTTTACTTTACTAACCTAAAGTAATATCTTAAATGGGAATTATTCAGAATATTTCGCTGAGCTCACAAAAACAGGTCAAGTGAATTTAGCAAGATCAGTCTGTCCCTCACCTACAAATTACTGTTACAACAATGGAGTTGCCAAAACAGTGCCTTACATATTGTAAAGCCTTGACTAAGCTAGTGGCAATAAGAATGTGTTGTCAGAGTTAGAATTGTGCGTGATCCATTCCGGAAATACTGTCTAGTGTGAGACAATGTGCTACATTGTTTGTCCAGAGCCCATCAGGCATGATCCCAGCTACGAAAACGCATTCTCCTTGTCACAATCACAGTCAAGACATCACAATGCCATGGGCACTGTTTGACAACTCTGTTGTCATGATTGGTCCTGCTTATTCAGTTGACTTTTTTGTCATCTCAGCAAAATACATTCATAATTCCACTTAAGATACCACATTGGGTTTCAGGCATAAGCTACTCACATTCTCACTTTTCATGTTGCAAGCTATTTATCTCAGCAACAATATATAATGAGAGAGTGTTTACTGCAGCAGTGCCTTGTTCACATAGCTGTAAAGTGGTCCCTTTCTAAAACAGTAACTGATTTTACAGCAAAAGCTGTCTCTTATCACTTCCTTTTGCTACTGCTTTAATTGAGCTGCTAACTGTCACAAGTAACTGAAAGATCTTAGCCTTCTGTGCCATATGGCTCTTGGCAACCTACCAGGAGTAGCCATAGCCATCTGCTTTGTGAATACCAACTTACATCACCAATGAAACAAAAGCAAGTGTCTGAACAAATCCAAAGCAACTTTCAGTATTTTGTTCACCACATTGGTGTAAAACAAGATGGGATAAATCATGAAACCAATGAATAAGCTTTTTAGTACATTACCTATGGCAGATCTCGAGGCAAAAAAAGTGTGAAAGTGCAAAACCGCACATTGCCTATTTCTTCCATTTTGTTTGTGCATCAATCGTCACATTCCATTTTTCCCTGTGATTCCACAATTTAATGTACTACTCTGTAGCATTGATATCCATAATATATAGATATTTTGGTGGTATAGTTGATTTCTAGTTGTTCATGACACAAGACCAGACTTAGATACAGTCTGTTTGAGGTAAATATTGTATGGTAACTTACTGTTTCTAGATATTTTGGACAAGGTCATTTTGCATACATTTCTAGTTTTGTTAAAATAAGCTTTTGCCTTGAGCCAAACAAGATAAGTGTGCAACTCAGTTGTATTTTTCAGTGGTGTGATCGGTATAATCTGCAGTTGGTTTGAAGCTGTCCCTTAGACTGGCATTGGTAGAGCAGCTCCACTGTGGACTAGCTGGGGAAGGCAGTGAGAACATCGTCAGCTGCCCACAAAGTTCTTCATATTGCTAGTAAGGCCGAGTCTTGGCAGTATTACAGATGACGTTTGGCACCTCGTGATTGTTCACTCACTTTCAGGGTTGGTGCTGAGTGATCCTGTAAATGCTCACATTTTCTTTTCATACTGAAGAAGTAATCTGAATCATCATGTTTACATAGTATCAATACTGTATAATTAATTTTTACTCTAGGAAGGTAATTCTGTGCTTAAATTTCAACTGGTTTTGAATTTCATGTTGTGAACTGTCTGCATTAACTACCACCAGAACAATGGCAGAGAGCTAAAGGAAGAAGTGTCATGTTTGCTTCGCGGCACCATGCTTATCTCGTGATGTAAGGCAGGGGTAGTTGCTGGTTCAGATCTCATTGTACTACCATGTATATTGCTTCAGTTTTTATTTCTCTGCAAATGGCCAGAATGGTAACAAAGTGCTAAGGAAACCTTTGCATTGTGGCAACTGAATGATCAGCCTATTTTTATTTTTGTCAACCTTCTCCTCTATCGTTACTATTGTTGTAATTATTCATTCACTCGCAAGAGCTTTCCTTCCGATCTCTAATTTGTGCCAAAGCAAATGACCACTGAATCTGGAAGAAAGGAATGTTGGCTCTTTCGCCATGCAGAATACACAGTTACCTTAGCGTCTCGTTTCCAGGGCAACAGGAAAAGCCCAATAACAAAAGATGAAATGGAAGGCTGGTGGCATAGACAGAGCTCTGCAAGAATTTCTGTTGATTTCATAATGTGATGACGGATAAATTCATGTCACAGTATATTACTCAACATTCAAACAGGGTAGTATGGAATCTGCCACTGCTAGAGAGAGCTACAAATTTGTGACCACAACCATGGTTACCATCGGCTCAGCTGCTGGTTGTATTGTTAGAACTGTAAATGGTAGACTGTGTTTGATAACTTTTTTCTGCTGCTGTTCGAAATAAATAATTATGCCAGTGGACAGATTATGGATTCTTCTGCTTTAATTTACACAGTACATAAACTTACCATGGGACTTCTGAGTACTCATGTGCTTGTTTCACTTTTGACATTCAATTCTGTGTCCAAGTCATAAGCCTTCTGGCATCCTCGGTCGGATCAAATACCTCTTCAGAACAGTCACAGTGGTCTCCTTTACAATAATCAAGCAACAACCCACAATAGAAGTCGCTGAAAGATTTAAAGGAACCGTTGGTGACATGGATTTGGATTATTTCCATCACATAAGGACCAAACAAGAAGGGAACATTGTGAAAGCAGTGAACAGGCTAGTTGGTATGCATTACGTGTCAATCTCAAGGTGAAAAACATATGAAGGCGCAGAACTGCACAGTGCCCACATTTACAGTTTGTGTGTTAATGAACGCAATTTTCCATTTCTTCTCTTCTGAATCATCAACTAATTAGTTAAGTGTGTTTCTCCTTGCTTTCATCCTCATCAACATACTTCTGCCTTATCGTGATAGTTATGAAATTCTATCTGCATGTGCATGTGACTGCACAAAGACACAGTCAACTTCGAGGTGCAAAGTGTTTGATTTATCTTACTTTTTTGTGATGTGATGGGGATGGTTGATTTCCAATTACTTTTGTTGAAAACAAATAAATGTTTTATTTGTTTGTATTTTGGGGAAATTGTAATCATGATGGAAAATTATATACCTCAATATTTCACATGCCGTACACTGCATTAGTGGAAATTAATATCATTAGCTTTGCTATCCCAGCGCTGAAATTACAGCATTGTTAGCAGCCCTATTCCACACCGGGAAGCTTAAAAAATGAGAAATTCTATATTTGTAATTGAATGCTTTAAATATAGATAGCCTGAAAGGCGACATTTGAAAGTGTCAGGGGAAAACACTGTATAAAAACTAAATGTGCTCGCACATCCCCTCTGAGCCCATGTAAGATAAGCCCATTAAGCATTTCACCAAATAGCTACTCCTAGCACAGGTAAGACTTGGCAACATGGTTGCCAATATTTAGCAACCCTATGACATTGCATTTACTTCTGTATGCTGTTCAGAACTGTTCTAAATTCACTTGGCATACCTTTTCCACTTTGATGATCTATGCTAAATAATCCTAATCTAGGAAGACACACTGAGACAGAAAATTAAATTTTTGGACTCCAGGAATGTCACACTTCACGTAAGTAACAACTGATCTTATCTTTAACATTGTGTCATAAGCAGTGATCTCTATACTACCTGGATGTTGAACTTCAGCTGCATGAACGTGCCAGTCATAGATGCTCATGTTTTGTTTCTTACCAAACTACAACATAGCTGCTACAAAAGTCATTAAAACACGAAAAGAAAATACGTTCTGATTCCATTCCCACATCAGCCTATTACATCACATGTTGACATAAAGTTCAAAACAAGAGATCAGTCTGCAATTCTTTGTCACATACAGACCAACGAAAATTTGTGTGCCAAACTACCTCATGGTGGACGATGCAAAGCACATGGATCTGCAGTCACTCTGCAGGTTTATACTCAGAGACCAGACTTCTACATTCAGATTGTATAGAGATCACTGGTAATGAGGCTCAGTAACCAATGCTACCATGAGAGAGGCCAACTCCCAGCAGTGTCTCATTAGCTCAGTGGTTCCATACATCTTATGATGCAAGAGCGGCATGAGCAGTCAGCTCCAATCGTGATGCAGACCAGTGCAGCCTAAGTTCTCCATTCTATTTAATGGAGCCGCAAACTGCTAGAATAAATTAATTAACAAAATCTGAAGAAAATCTTCACACAAGCTCAAATAATTAAGCTGTGTTACTGTCATAGACGTCTGCATTGTATCACGCTTCTTCATTATACAACCGTCTATGAAAAACTTTGGCTTGGCTGCCAATGACATAAATTTGAAGTGAAGTAGTTCCTCTGTGCTAAATCTGTGTAGTCGTTTGCTGACACCAGTGTTAACAACCTCCTTCCACGCTGGGTAGCTTCAAAAATGGGCAGTTTGGCTAGTCTGAATTTAATTCAATACCATAACATACAGAAGTAAACGCAATGCGTCCTCTTGGGTAAAATATTCCGGAGGTAAAGTAGTCCCCCATTCGGATCTCCGGGCGGGGACTACTCAGGAGGACGTCGTTATCAGGAGAAAGAAAACTGGCGTTCTACGGATCGGAGCGTGGAATGTCAGATCCCTTAATTGGGCAGGTAGGTTAGAAAATTTAAAAAGGGAAATGGATAGGTTAAAGTTAGATATAGTGGGAATTAGTGAAGTTCGGTGGCAGGAGGAACAAGACTTTTGGTCAGGTGATTACAGGGTTATAAATACAAAATCAAATAGGGGTAATGCAGGAGTAGGTTTAATAATGAATAAAAAAAAATAGGAGTGCGGGTTAGCTACTACAAACAGCATAGTGAACGCATTATTGTGGCCAAGATAGACACAAAGCCCATGCCTACTACAGTAGTACAAGTTTATATGCCAACTAGCTCTGCAGATGATGAAGAAATTGATGAAATGTATGACGAGATAAAAGAAATTATTCAGGTAGTGAAGGGAGACGAAAATTTAATAGTCATGGGTGACTGGAATTCGTCAGTAGGAAAAGGGAGAGAAGGAAACATAGTAGGTGAATATGGATTGGGGGGAAGGAATGAAAGAGGAAGCCGCCTTGTAGAATTTTGCACAGATCATAACTTAATCATAGCTAACACTTGGTTCAAGAATCATAAAAGAAGGTTGTATACCTGGAAGAATCCTGGAGATACTAAAAGGTATCAGATAGACTATATAATGGTAAGACAGAGATTTAGGAACCAGGTTTTAAATTGTAAGACATTTCCTGGGGCAGATGTGGATTCTGACCACAATCTATTGGTTATGAACTGCAGATTGAAACTGCAGAAACTGCAAAAAGGTGGGAATTTAAGGAGATGGGACCTGGATAAACTGAAAGAACCAGAGGTTGTAGAGAGTTTCAGGGAGAGCATAAGGGAACAATTGACAGGAATAGGAGAAAGAAATACAGTAGAAGAAGAATGGGTAGCTCTGAGGGATGAAGTAGTGAAGGCAGCAGACGATCAAGTAGGTAAAAAGACGAGGGCTAATAGAAATCCTTGGGTAACAGAAGAAATATTGAATTTAATTGATGAAAGGAGAAAATATAAAAATGCAGTAAATGAAGCAGGCAAAAAGGAATACAAACGTCTCAAAAATGATATTGACAGGAAGTGTACAATGGCTAAGCAGGGATGGCTAGAGGACAAATGTAAGGATGTAGAGGCTTATCTCACTAGGGGTAAGATAGATACTGCCTACAGGAAAATTAAAGAGACCTTTGGAGAGAAGAGAACCACTTGTATGAATATCAAGAGCTCAGATGGCAACCCAGTTATAAGCAAAGAAGGGAAGGCAGAAAGGTGGAAGGAGTATATAGAGGGTTTATACAAAAGCGATGTACTTGAGGACAATATTATGGAAATGGAAGAGGATGTAGATGAAGACGAAATGGGAGATAAGATACTGCGTGAAGAGTTTGACAGAGCACTGAAAGACCTGAGTCGAAACAAGGCTCCGGGAGTAGACAACATTCCATTAGAACTACTGATGGCCTCGGGAGAGCCAGTCATGACAAAACTCTACCACCTGGTGAGCACGATGTATGAGACAGGCGAAATACCCTCAGACTTCAAGAAGAATATAATAATTCCAATCCCAAAGAAAGCAGGTGTTGACAGATGTGAAAATTACCGGACTATCAGTTTAATAAGTCACAGCTGCAAAATACTAACGCGAATACTTTACAGACGAATGGAAAAACTGGTACAAGCCGACCTCGGGGAAGATCAGTTTGGATTCCGTAGAAATGTTGGAACACGTGAGGCAATACTGACCTTACGACTTATCTTAGAAGAAAGATTAAGAAAAGGTAAACCCACGTTTCTAGCATTTGTAGACTTAGAGAAAGCTCTTGACAATGTTAACTGGAATACTCTCTTTCAAATTCTGAAGGTGGCAGGGGTAAAATACAGGGAGCGAAAGGCTATTTACAATTTGTACAGAAACCAGATGGCAGTTATAGGAGTCGAGGGGCATGAAAGGGAAGCAGTGGTTGGGAAAGGAGTGAGACAGGGTTGTAGCCTCTCCCCGATGTTATTCAATCTGTATATTGAGCAAGCAGTAAAGGAAACAAAAGAAAAATTCGGATTAGGTATTAAAATTCATGGAGAGTAAAAACTTTGAGGTTCGCCGATGACATTGTATTTCTGTCAGAGACAGCAAAGGACTTGGCAGAGCAGTTGAACGGAATGGACAGTGTCTTGAAAGGAGGATATAAGATGAACATCAACAAAAGCAAAACGAGGATAATGGAATGTAGTCAAATTAAGGCGGGTGATGCTGAGGGAATTAGGTTAGGAAATGAGACACTTAAAGTAGTAAAGGAGTTTTGCTATTTAGGGAGTAAAATAACCGATGATGGTCGAAGTAGAGAGGATATAAAATGTAGACTGGCAATGGCAAGGAAAGCATTTCTCAAGAAGAGAAATTTGTAAACATCCAGTATTGATTTAAGTGTCAGGAAGTCATTTCTGAAAGTATTCGTATGGAGTGTAGCCATGTATGGAAGTGAAACATGGACGATAAATAGTTTGGACAAGAAGAGAATAGAAGCTTTTGAAATGTGGTGCTACAGAAGAATGCTGAAGATAAGGTGGGTAGATCACGTAACTAATGAGGAGGTACTGAATAGGATTGGGGAGAAGAGAAGTTTGTGGCACAACTTGACTAGAAGAAGGGATCGGTTGGTAGGACATGTTTTGAGGCATCAAGGGATCACAAATTTAGCATTGGAGGGCAGCGTGGAGGGTAAAAATCGTAGAGGGAGACCAAGAGATGAATACACTAAGCAGATTCAGAAGGATGTAGGTTGCAGTAGGTACTGGGAGATGAAGAAGCTTGCACAGGATAGAGTAGCATGGAGAGCTGCATCAAACCAGTCTCGGGACTGAAGACCACAACAACAACAACAACATACCACTTTCAATCAGCATTAAGTCATTCCTGAATCCATATGGGGACCTCGAAAGGTGCAGTGTGCAAGGTATTAACACAGTTTATCACATACATTTACCATAAGATATCAAACAGCAACAGTAAAATTCATTACCCCACAGTTACCCACTGTGGCTTGATGAAAACGTGCGAATTCCTAATGAAAAATTGTATGAAGGAAAAAATATGAAATATAAAGCAATAAATTAATAATATTGAAAATGTAGTGAGAGGTATTCTGATTGGATCATAAAATATAAAATAAAAGTCTTACTAGTGTCTTGCATATTGGTAACATAATACTCATAATATGAAAACGATCTCTGCCATGAAACTTCCTGGCAGATTAAAACTGTGTGCTGGACCGAGACTCGAACTCGGGACCTTTTGCGGGTAAGTGCTCTACTGCCTGAGTTGAGTCTCAATCTGGCACACAGTTTTAATCTGCCAGGAAGTTTCACATCAGTGCACACTCCAGTGGAGAGTGAATATTTCATTCAGGGGTCTCTGCTGCTATCATGTGTGAAATACGAATCAAAAACATTTCTTTGTGGAGCATCATTTAAAAATATTAAGTATTTTATACTTTCCAAAGTGATGAGAGGTAGCTGATGCTTTCGACACAGGGTGAGTGAGCACAGTTCAGCCACAGCAGTCGCTGCTGGGTGTCAGCAAGTGTGTCCTGGACAGATCCGTCTCATGTGGCGTTCAAAGGCAAACAGTATGTCAAGAAATCTGATGCAAAAATGTTATTAGCCAGAACTGTTAGAAAGAGAAAGTGAAGTACATTGTAGCTGCACTCAAGACTTCAGCATTCCAATGAAAGACACTATAAAAATTTAAGCAACGAGTGGTTTTGACTGTGATACATTGGTATCAAAAGAGGCACTGTTTACCACTAGACCCCAGGTGTAGATGTAGCAAACACATTGAACAGAAGAAAACAGTTGCTCCAGGTACTGCCACAGCCTACAATGTTGCCAGATTGTGCAGACAGCCGAACTTACGGCATTTTCAGTGTGACTATGTTATTTGCCCCCTTGCAACTGGTGTGGACTAACACTGTGGGAGTCGGCCACCGGCATGGTTTTATGTCAAAGAATGTACCTAAAATTCATTCTGATAATGAGACTTTGTATAAGGAAACAGGCGTTTAAAGAGTGAAAGAAGGGAATGATTAACTTCTAGCATGTCTCCACCCACCCTTAATGCTGGTATTGTCTCGTCGGTCGCTCCATTTTTGGGTAAGATGTTTTTGTCTTGTTTGATAGTTTATATAGAGCCATGAACTTAACTAACTGCAGTAGCAAGCAGCTGTTAAGGGTGGCTCATTTAAAATTAGTAATGTATGGGCTCCAGTCTGTCATTTTCAGTTTAGTTCTTTGTCTGAAGTAGTTACTTTAGTTGTGATGGTGTTGTATAAATATCACTACATTTAATATAATAGAGGGAAACATTCCACGTGGGAAAAATATATCTAAAAACAAAGATGATGTCACTTACCAAACGAAAGCGCTGGCAGGTCGATAGACACACAAACAAACACAAACATACACACAAAATTCAAGCTTTCGCAACAAACTGTTGCCTCATCAGGAAAGAGGGAAGGAGAGGGAAAGACGAAAGGATGTGGGTTTTAAGGGAGAGGGTAAGGAGTCATTCCAATCCCGGGAGCGGAAAGACTTACCTTAGGGGGAAAAAAGGACGGGTTTACACTCGTACACACACACATATCCATCCACACATATACAGACACAAGCAGACATCCCTTAAAACCCACATCGTTTAGTCTTTCCCTCTTTCCTGATGAGGCAACAGTTTGTTGCGAAAGCTTGAATTTTGTGTGTATGTTTGTGTGTCTATCGACCTGCCAGCGCTTTCGTTTGGTAAGTCACATCATCTTTGTTTTTAGATATATCACTACATTTAGTTACTTCAGTTTTCTGAAAGACAGAAAAAGCTCCTACACTCAGTTTGCATCCAGTGATGGTCCGTCTCTTTGCTACTTTGCTTTCTGTGACATGTTAAAATATGCACTGCAATTGAAAATCCCATCATTTGTGAGGTGCATTCTGTGATTAGGTTTTTGTTGGCAAAAAAACTGAAATTTATCACGGCCTTTATGATGCATATGTAAAAGCAACAATGAGTAGAAGACGAGTGAGGTAACAGGCACCGATTTTAGAAATGGCCATACCAGTGTTCACGATGATGACCACAGTGGTAGGCCTAGCCTTGAAACTGGCGAACCGGTGATGAAAACCAACGACAAAGTTTGTGAAAATCATTGTTTCATGGAACTTTCGCATTTTCCCCAAATTTCACTGAGTTTGGAGCATGAAACTGTAGCTAAGAAACTTAGTTACCACAAGTTTTGTGCTAGGTTGGTTCCCAAAATCCTAACACAAGACCACTACCGCCTGCAGCACTGACCTCCTTTGAAGATTATGAGAGAAAATGGTAAAGTTATCAAATACCAAAACTGGGAACGAGACTTGGGTGAAGCTTGACAACTGAAACAAGAAAGCAGTCAATGAAATGGGACACACAAATTCTCCCAACAAACCATGGAAACATTCACAAATGCTGTCAGCAAGAAGGATCCTGGCTACTGTGTTTTAGAACACTTAAGGGAGTGTTCTCATTGCTTTCCTTGGACATGGCACACAGAGGTATTGTCAAATACTGACAAAGTTAAGGCAGGTGATACAAAACAAGCAGAGAAAACTTAGCACAGAAGTTTTGTTTCTTCACGACAATACATGTCCACACATAGCCAACCATAGAGTCTGCACAGGATATGGTCACTGATGTGCAGTGACCAACTTTTGTTCAAAGCACTGGACGAGTTCATTCATTTGATCGGAAGAGGAGGCTGACAATGTCTGCCACCTTTCGGTCAACTGGCAATGACAGAATCAAGGCACATGCCTTACCTCCTTTCTCAAACAATTTTACAGAAACTGTTGGGTATAAAAATGTCATTTTTGCTTTGCTTGCAGCTTAATGTACCAGGTTCATGATGATGTCCCAATCATTTTATTAAAAAGTCATAATTATTGTAACATTTACATGGAAATGAGACACTGCACGAAATTCGAAAAAGTTTTCAATGAGAATAGGGGTCACTATGATTTTGAGTCTGGTGCATATTACATAATATATTGCAGCATATGAAATTTAACTAACATACTGAATTTTTTTTTAGACTTGGATGGAAGTCTATCTCTCACTGACCTCAAGAAAATTTATCTGACATAGCACACTGCATTGTGGTCAAGCACGCCAGTGAAATGTGTTAACTCTGCTGTGATTTGGCAAAAGAAGCAAACTTTAACACAAGAGAAATGTGTAGGTTTTAATCAAAATTCGCCACTCATGATGCTTCTCTGAGAATTACAAGTCGTTAACAAGTCCAGCAAAAGTAAATCGCTGCATTTTTGGTGGACTTCTTTTTAGATACAACCAAAACAGAGGTGACAGATCTTTTTGAATGGTCACCATGCAAGCGTGGGCATGGAATGGACCCACTTAATATTTACAAAAAATGCGAGTGTAGGCTTCAGTTTAGAATGGCACTTCCCCTCCGGGACTCAGCATTTCCCCTACAGCGGCTTGCTGCAACCCCCATCACTGCCGCTCTCCCCAAGCATTCCTGCCTTCTGCACGTCTACCAACCATGGTATTCTGTGCAGACTCTGCCAAAAAGCTCGCGTGGTGTTTTGGATGGGAGGTGTTTGATCATCCACCATACAGCCCAGATCTGGTGTTGAGCAACTGCTACCTCTACCCAGCAATGAAGACACGGCTCGCTACGCGATGCATAGATACCGACACTGAACTGCATAGAGGTATAAGCCAGTGGTTGTAGTCACAAGTGGCAGATTTCTACAGAAATGGTATTGAAAAACTTGATGGATGGGTGCCTCAATTTGAATAGCAATTATTTACAATAATAGCTTAAGAGTATACCTCTAAAATGAGTATAGCAAAATTTGGTTTTTCCATATTGTCAGTTTTTTATTTCAGAACCTCTGTTACTTTCTGGCTAGCCCTCGTATTTGTGTTGTATGAACACTTCACGGCAAGAATCTTTGTAGCCCAGTACACGTATAATCCTTAACCCCCTCTTTTGTAGCAGTAGTACTCTGATAATGTGTACATCTGCAGCACAACCCTGTATTTCTATGTGATTCGGCAAGCATTTCATTTTTGTGAGAAAGGCTGTGAGCTGTGATAGGATAACCATCCCTACTGTTGTTGTTGTGGTGGTCTTTATTCCAGAGACTGGTTTGATGCAGCTCTCCATGCTACTCTATCCTATGCAATCTTCATCTCCGAGTAAATATTGCACCCTACATCCTTCTGAATCTGTTAAGTGTATTCATCTCTTGGTCTCCCTCTACAATTTTTACCCTGCACCCAGCCCTCCAATACTAAACTGGTGATCGCTTGATGCCTGAGAACATGTCCTACCAACCGATCCCTTCTTCTGGTCAAGTTGTGCTACAAATTCCTCTTCTCCTCAGTTCTATTCAATATCTCCTCATTAGTTATGTGATCTACCCATCTAATCTTCAGTATTCTTCTGCAGCACCATATTTCGAAAGCTTCTATTTTCCTCTTGTCTAAACTACTTATCGGCCATGTTTCACACTCCATACATATACTTATAGAAAAGACTTCCCTGACACTTTAATCTATACTCCAGGTTAACAAATTTCTCTCCTTCAGAAATGCTTTTCTTGCCATTGACAGTCTACATTTTATATCCTCTCTACTTCGACCATCATCAGTTATTTTGCTCCCCAAATAGCAAAACTCGTCTACTACTTTAAGTGTCTCATTTCCTAATCTAATTCCCACAGCATCACCCGACTTAACTCGACTACATTCTATTATCCTTGTTTTGTTGATGTTCATCTTATACCCTCCTTTCAAGACACTGTCCATTCCGATCAACTGCTCTTCCAGGTCCTTTGCTGTCTCTGACAGAATTACAATGTCATTCGCAAACATCCAAGGTTTTATTTCTCCTCCACGGATTTTAATTCCCTCACTGAATGTTTCTTTTGTTTCCTTCACTGCTTGATAAATATACAGACTGAATAACATCGGGGTTAGGCTACAACCCTGTCTGACTCCCTACCCAACCACTGCTTCCCTGTCATGCCCATCAACTCTCATAACTGCCATCTGGTTTCTGTACAAATTGTAAATAGCCTTTCGCTCCCTGTATTTCAGAATTTGAAACAGAGTATTCCCGTCAACATTGCCAAAATCTTTCTAAGTCTTCAAATGCTAGAAACATAGGTTTGCCTTTCCTTAATCTATCTTCTAAGATAAGTCGTAGGATCAATATTGCCTCATGTGTTCCAACATTTCTACGGAATCCGAACTGATCTTCCCCAAGGTTGGCTTCTACCAGTTTTCCATTCATCTGTAAAGAATTCATGTCAGTATTTTGCAGCTGTGACTTATTAAGCTGATAGTTTGGCTATTTTGACACCTGTCAACACCTACTTCCTTTGGGATTGGAATTATTACATTGTTCTTGAAGTCTGAGGGTATTTCGCCTGTCGCATACATCTTACTCACCAGATAGTAAGAGTTTTGTAGTAACCAAAACCAACTGCGGGAATGCCTTGGGCTGCGGATCGGAGCCACCAGGCGGGGAAGGCGCCGGCGGTGGAGCACGCACCACCGGGTAAACACAAGACGAGTCGGGTGACAGACCAACGACAACTGACAACAACCGACCACGACTGACAACAAGGAAGAGATAAACAACGGAGGCTTGTGGAAACCACAACACCAAACACCAACAGTAAATCCACTCAGAACCAGAGCCAGGCAAATGTCAACAACGAGCAATGACCAGAACGCAGTACCGCCGAGATAGAAACAAAATCCAGAGCGAGTACCAGACTGACTGGACTAGGGCAGAGCGGTTCCCTATATACGAAACCGGAGGGAGCGGCTATTGGCCGCTATCTGCATGTGGCATAGTGGTGGCGCCCTCGCTGCGTGAGAGCCGCTGCTCGGAATAGCCGCCATGGAGGCGGAGCCCTCTATGGGCTGACCACGTCCATTTGTTCTGGCGCGTGTTCGACGTCTGCGGCGGAAGGTACTAGAAGTTTTGTCAGGGCTGGCTCTCCCAAGGCTATCAGTAGTTCTAATGGAATGTTGTCTACTCCCAGGACCTTGTTTCGACTCAGTCTTTCAGTGCTCTGTCAAACTCTTCACGTTGTATCATATCTCCCATTTCATCTTCATCTACATCCTCTTCCATTGCCATAATATTGTCCTCTAGTAGATCACCCTTGTATAGACCCTCTATATACTCCTTCCACCTTTCTGCTTTCCCTTCTCTGCTTAGAACTGGTTTTCCATCTGGGGTCTTGATATACTTACAAGTGATTCTCTTTTCTCCAAAGGTCTCTAATTTTCCTGTAGGCAGTATCTATCTTACCCCTAGTGATATATGCCTCTACATCCTTACATTTGTCCTACCCCTGCTTAGCCATTATGCACTTCCTGTCAATCTCTTTTTTGATATGTTTGTATTCCTTTTTGCCTGCTTCTTTTACTGCATTTTTATATTTTCTCCTTTCATCAATTAAATTCAATATATCTTCTGTTACCCAAGGATTTCTGCTAGGCCTCGTCTTTTTACCTATTTGATCCTCTGCTGCCTTCACTATTTCATCTCTCAAAGCTACCCATTCTTCTTCTACTATATTTCTTTCCCCTGTTCCTGTCAATCGTTCCCTAATGCTCTCTCTGAAACACTCTACAACCTCTGGTTCTTTCAGTTTGTCTAGGTCCCTTCTCCTTAAATTCCTACCTCTTTGCATATTTTTCTTCAGTTTTAATCTACAGTTCATAACCAACAGATTGTGGTCAGGGTCCACATCTGCACCTGGAAATGTCTTACAATTTAAAACCTGGTTCCTAAACCTCTGCCTTACCACTATATAATTATCTGTCCCTAATATTTCACTAAGGTTGGGGATTAGCGTCATCAATCTATAATTAGAAAACTGTTTTCTTCCTTTCTTATGAACTGGCTGAATTATCGTTATTTCACTGGCACATTTCTTTACGTTATACTAGACGAGTTTGTCTCAACATTTTGGTCTCCAACAATACTAAGGTCAGCGTGACATGTTTGCCTAATTGCCCTGGTAAGTCTATCAAGATACTATGAAATATCAGTATTTGAAGAGCGACACTTTTGAACAACTTTGCATTTAGCAAATTTGACTGCTGCAGACATGCTGTGCATTAGAGCTACAAGATTCTGCATTACCAGTGTGTGTTGTCTCCCCCCTATACTGATTATTTAAGGCTGAGATGCCTCATTGCTTTGTCCTTCAATTCCTACTCTTTTGCCAGAATAACTTGCACTGACACCACCACCCACAAGTTTTAGTACTTACCTTAGGGAATTACATTTTAAGAATCACCAATAGACAAATGCATATGCAAAATTATCCCAGCTTTTGAAACAATTAGTTCCTTCCTCAGGAAGGAAAGAGGGATAGTTTGGGAAGGTTCAAAACAAAGATCAGGTCACCCTGACTTCAGAATGAGGACGACTCACCTGTTGTAAGGAAACTGTCAGCACTTGGGGAAAGGTAGGGCACTACATCTGCAACATTCTGACAGTTAACAAGTGACTGGCATTTATCTGGTGATTGCAGTAATACAGGCAAAGGGAGAATGAAATGGTTGGATTGTAAACTGAATTCTGTTCCCTCGATTATGGAACACATATTTTTGTCATTATGAATTACTTATACATATAGGAGCTTTATCAGCCATACATTTACATAACAGTCGGTGGTTCACCAGTTTTGTGGGTAGGAAAAACTTGAGCTGACTGCTGTTTCAAACTTTTCTTTTATACCAATACATCTGAACTGAAATATCATTGCCATCAATATACAATGTAGTGTATGAGAACAATATAATTAATTGGCAACATTAAAGAAACGTCTGCCAATATCTTCCTATATTTTACATCTTAAAACTCTGGTCCCTGGTTTATTTTTCTGAACATTCTCCACTGAACAGAGGACAATTAAACAGGTGTTGCTTGCATTTTCAGCATTATTACCATATTGTGTGAATTCAGCTTTTCACAAAACATATGAGCAATCAGATGATGATATAAAAGACAAGGCATATTAATGTGATTCATTGTAGTAGATTGTCCTCCCTTCACCCGTATGGGGCCATTTTAGGCATTTAAACCTGCAGTACAAAAGACCGCAGTAAGGACAATAGCTGCATCAGATTCCATTCCTTAATCTTCAACAACTCTGCAGTAAATAGCCAATTCTATATTTATTTTAAATATCTGAAGCTTGTTTATACTGGAATCGTGTAACATTTGTTCCAAACAAAAATGTATCAAAATTATGTCATGTCGGGTGTAACAATCAGAAGATGATGCTACTCAAGTTCCAAAATATTTAGTAAGAGCTTCTTACAAAATATCATTGCAGTGAACAGTTTCATTGATTAATGGCACTTAACAGGTATCATTACCTGCCTCTCAGTAAGGAACATCACTGCATAAATTAACAATATTATAATTATGTAACTATGAACTTCATTTTGTTACATTCTATACAACAGTGCCACAACTCTGAAGAATAACTATTCAGTAAAAACATGTACATGAATTTAGCTTTCATATTAAAATATTATACAAAAATATTTTTTGTTATTTGTCACTTAGTTTGCAGAAAACGTTCCTTCCCATATTTCATCTCTCTGTTTTGCTGCTAACCGTTTCTTCTCTGTAACAAGAAAAAGAATCTTCATGTTAGCATTATCTATAATATATGTGTTTTTACATTATATAAATTTCAAGATACAGCACTCATATTCATTACCTCTGGCCTCCCTTAGAAGTCGTCTTTCAGCTTCACGCTCTTCTCTTGTAACATTTACTTTGACACCCAAGGCTCCAGTAACCAGACGTCGAGCCAGTGCAGCACACGTTTCTGGCCTTACTTTGTAAGGCTGAAGGAATTCTGCTGATCGCCGTGCCTTCATTCGTGATTCATGGCTTGCCTCTCTCAGCGGACGAGTTTTAACAAAGGGATGTTCTGCTGCCAAAACTTCAGCAGCTGTGAAAATTACAGCAAACTTAAAAGAGTAACGGAACACAGGGCGATCACAAAAAAGTGACATTACAAAGGTAGAATAAAGAAACAACTTTAAAGACATAACTGCCTTTTTCACTTCAAATAAAGAAAAAAATAATTAGTTTAATTCTTGCAAGTGATACTGTGTATCCAAAGGACATAAAAGTTCTTGTCCTCAGACAGATTAACATTGTTTGAAACAATGATTAAAATGAAAGTTGATCTGTGATAAGTATTTCATTTTAAAGGGTTTAACCTTAAATGTAATGTAATAGTAGCGTTCGCTGTCAGCTCAGTTTGGAAGGGGCAGTGGTGGAAATTTCCAACAAGGACAACCTAGACAATACATACTGGGCGGTTTTCTCAAACTTTCACTACCAGAGCCGGTGTAGATAGTAAACTATTAACCAGACAGGTAGCATACTTTATAGAAATGAGGTTCAGACCGTGCACTGCAGGATTTGCATTGTTAGTAGTGTTTGTGTGTCAGTGTGCATTACAATTGCAGATAATCAACAAGGAACTGGATAAGGTGAAGAGGGCTTTCCTCGCAAAACTGCTGTATCAGAACAACAGCGATAGTACTGCTGCTCTTCATGAGTATCATGCATTGAAGGAATACATATTGGTTCTCTTTCTGCAATGAGGTTGAAGAACATGATTAAGAAGTTTGAATTAACCGGCAATTTAGGAATTGCTCCTGGGAGGGGGGTCCCGACAGCCAATTGTGTCACAAATTGTTGAAGAAGTTTCTGTTGCCACTGCTGAGAGTGCTGGATGCAATGTGTGATCTTCAGGCAGTGCATGAGCTATTTCATGACAGCTGAACATTCCATGGACCACCATTTAAAATCAAAAGTGCTGCAAACAACTGTGGAAGACCAATGACCTCAGCAGTTTGGTTAGGTTCCATAGAGTCAAATGTTTAAGAATAGAGAACTCTGATAATCTGCAAGCTGCTGACAAATATGTAGGTGGCTCTGATCTTGGTACATTGAAAAATATGGTTAGAAAAGTTCTAGCAAAATGTAAGTAAAATGGAGTAAAAGAGACAGCTCACTAGTTAGTAGAAGTGTTAGGTCATCAACACGCACTATAAAAATGATGAAAACTTTGCTAGCTTTGGGACTAAACAGTCCATGTGCATTCCGCACCCCCCCCCCCCCTCCCCGACACACACACACACACACACACACACACACACACACACACACACATGCCTGGCAGCGGCGGTGGTAGCAGCAGCAGCAGCAGTGCTGTGTGTATATGTTTGTAGGTTGTTAAATGGTTCATTAGAAAATTCTTGCTAGAAAGATTTTCAACATGTTCTGTGTTCTTGTTGGTGACTCAACATTCTATACAAAGATTTGACTCCTTTACTCCAAATGACAAAATATGAAAAATGGAGCACGCTAAAGAAGTGGCATATGTGCTTCCAAAAGACTGCAAGAAGGGTGGTGGCAGGAGAGTAGTACAATTGTATATTTTAATATATTTTAAGAGCGTAATTTTTTTACTCAGCCACGGTGAGACTTTCCAAAGGAAAATATAGTGTCAGTAGAAATAGCTAAACAATTTTATTTAAAAACAAAGAAATGTTTATTGCTACAAGTCTTCAAGCAATCCAAAATCAACTGGTAATTAACAACCTATTAAAACAGTATGGTAGATCTCTGCCTTTGAGGATATTTCTATCAACTGAAGCATCCACGCATGTCTCCGATTACTCACTCTGATTCATGACACCATAGATCTCCAACTAATTGTGAAGGAGAATTGGAATAAAAAGAGCAACGCAGTAGCAATTTGAAGCTGTGATTTGACCTGTGAGGCATGTTCAATTAACCATTGTAGGTTTTCTGTAATGAGACAAGCCATGTCATTTTCCTAACAACTGGCACTATTTTGCAAGTAGTAAAACTAGTGAGGTCATTTGGACAGGCACTCTATCATACAATCCCATAACAGTGTAGCTATTGTTGACTCAAAAACATTATATATCAGAATATTCTGTTGGCTGCTGACAAATTCCCCCCCCCCCCCCCCCCCCCACTCAAAAAAATCTTAACCACTGGTATAGACAGACATCAACACTGTAAATATGGTACCCAAAGACATGTCAATGAGATGTTGGTAATATTATTATTTTCTCTGTTTTGAAATTTTAGATCGACAGGTTTTGAACATCAGTAAATTAATAACGAAATTGAGACAGGGCAAAATATCAAGATGGTGGCCATTTTTTATACATATAGCATTTTGATAGACAGTTTAATCAAAGGGCAAACCTTAGTGGTAGCCAGTTGCCACTACTTACCAACAAATGAGCTGCTAAAAATTCCTAGTGCATGTGTATTATCCACCCATTTAATTTCAAAGCCACCATTTTTATAAGGAGAAAATATGGTGACCAGATCTTCCGTTTTAAATGCTGCTGGAAAATTATATATTTCAATAACATGAGAAAATTCATCACCAGGATCAAGAATAATTTCTGGCTTATTTTGGTAACCATTGTAATCAGACTTGGGCTTTTCAATTTTCACTGAGCCAACAGCATTTGTAATCTGTGGATCAAAAACAAAAGTAAGTATGTCACTTTTGTCAGAAAATTTAGAATTGTTAGTTTATAACTAGGCATTGTAAAAATAGTCAAAGAAACTGAAAATACAACAAATACAGCACTAAAAACACTACTCGTAACACGTCTTACCTAATGTTATACCCCTTAGAAAATGCTCTAAACATGTGAGGAGGCTTAAATTCATATAATGATAAAGTGTTTGAGCTTCTTACATGGTGAACATAAGGGTCAAAATTACTAAAAAAGAAGTATAAAATAAAGTTTGTAGAAGTGCGCGTATGAGTGTGCAGGAGGGGCGGGGGCTTGGAGTTAACTGCACTCAACGGCTACGTTATCAGCAGGGGAGTGAAACCCTTATGTGGGACTGCCCATAACATGATGTTTGTTTGCTGCCGGGCCACTTTGAGTGCTACAAGTTTATCAGTCAGTCATCTTGCTTTCCTATTTTCTTCCACGTTTGTTCTTGTTTCGTAGTTAACAGAACTGGTTTCATCACATTGTACTTCTGATTACAACTTCTTGCGTGTATTGCTCTCTTTTTGAACTGCTTTGTAAATATGTCACTCATATACTAATTGTGTTCTGCTTGCATTCGTAATATTGGGCATGAGAAATGATTCCATATAAAACAGAAGCTGCTTTTGTTGCATTGTGTTCTGTGGACTTCTGTGTATTTGTTACTGCTTACATGCCTGTGTGTGAACTGCTTAATTTAAATGCACTGTAAGTACACTGATTTTGTTCTTTAATTCTGTTTGCACCTACTTTCCATACTTTCTCCCAATTAATGGAAAACTCCACGTTAGCAGGTTTTGTCAGTATTGGTATCTAACTTTATTACATCCTGTCTTAGATGCCAATGATTTTACATGTTATTAACAAGTACTATAACAGTACATTTTAAAAATAGTCAATGAAAATTTCGGTGGGGACCGTTAAATGTGCGAGTACAAAAACTGGATGAGAAGAGATGTAACATAGAATATGAGTAATACACTTACAATGCAATTAAATTGAGCAGCTTAGATACAGATTTGTTAACAGTAACAAATAGACCCGAGTCCACAGAATACCATGAGACAAAACCAGCTTCTGTTTAGTGTGGAACAAAAACAAATATGGAATCATTTATCCCACCCAATATTGTGGATGTGAGCACAAATTAAGCGGAATATGGAGCAAAATATCTACAATGCAATTCAAAGAGTGTAATACACACAAGAAGCTTGTAATTAGGAGCATTATTTCGACTTGATAACAGGCACAGGGTCAAAATTTCAATATTAGGTTTTACAGCTTAACACACTTTCCCACTAGACTCGCCCATTGAAGCATACATGAAAAATATTATCATCTAGTACTCTTATGACACAGCCCAAGAATATAGATTGTTGTGCCTTATTTTCCTGAATTTGGTGTCTACTGCCAACCCACTTTGAGCACTGTCAGTCGCTGTTTCCTTACCCTAACATGGGTCTTGCAGTGCTATTATTCTGAAGTTCTATGGTCGTCAGCACCCTTACACATATTAAAGGAAATGAATGTAGATAAAATAACTGACACAGTTGTCACACAGTGCGGAGGAAACCTATACAACACCACTCATTCACTCAGGCCCACCTCACTCGCATCAATCCACACACTCAGTCTCTCTCACAAGCTACAAGAAAACAGAGATAGGAGAAAGGGGCTATATATGGAATTAAAACATAAGTAAAATGACAGAGGAGCTAAAAGTGAGACACAGGGAAATGTGACCAGTTGACCACTTATGAAAAACATGGATGAGCCTGTCATCCAGTTAATACATTAAGAACATCTCAAAATTTTAGGAAACAAGTTGGACATATCATAAAATCTTAAAACTTTAACCAAATTCATTTGAATATCACTTAAAATAGATGTCAGACCTGTCAGCAAATCTGCCACTGCCTTCAGGTCTGAAAATAAAACACAGTGTAATAAAATGTGATCTGTAGTCATAAGCACCACTGGAGGGTCCTTTCCCCGAACAAGAAGCCACATGTCATAGGGCTGTGGCCTAGGGGAAAAAAAGTGGAGGACCTCGTCCTGTCTGCATGGCTGGAAGGAGGCACACCATAGCCGCATTGTGGACTTTACTAGATGGAGCTTATTGTCTGCACTTCCAGCCATACATCTTCCCATCGACGCACGACTCTACGTCAACAATGAGACAATAGCCTGCAGGGGGATGGTACACGGAACTAACTGAAGATCACAACACGCCTCTTTGGCTGCTACATCCACCCTTTCATTCCCCACAAAATCCATGTTTCCTGGCACCCAGGAGAAAGACACCTCCTTCCCCAGCCTTTGTAAGTGGAGAAGGGCATCATGAATATCCCGGACTACTACGTCGGCTGCATACCAGCAGTGCAGAGACTCAAGGGCACTCAGGGAGTTTGAACACATGAAGAATTTAGCAGGCATGGCACAACTCATCTGCTCCAGTGACCTCAGGATTGTAGATAATCTGGCATTGATTACACTGAACTCTGGAGGAAACCACGAGGACACAACTGGGGAAACAACAAAGCTGTCAATGGAATCCCTTTTTAGACACAGCCACATAGCTCTAGTGATAATTTGAAATGTCAAAATATCACACTTTCTCTCCTGTACAGCATGAAATTTAAAATTACTCTGGGCGACAATCAGTTAAAACTCCAGATTTGAACCTGTACGTGCCTGACACCAAGAGACTTCAACACAAGTCGCACGTCACCCAAATAGCCTCACTGCCCATGGAAGACTGGTAAGGAGGCGCTCCATAGCTGGATGAGCAACGGTGTAATTGCTGGTGAACTGGGAGTGGAGAGAAATGCACACGTATGACACAAAATGGGGAATTGCCGTTGGATGGTAAGAGGCGGTTCATCAGCCTCAGCACAGAGACTGGGTACGGGGTTGGGCCTTTAAGCACCCATGGACAGCCTGATCCCTTCATGGTGAATAGCGTCAATTATTTTCAGGTAAGGCAGCCTTGCTGACCTGTACACAGTGCACACACAATTCAGTCGCAATCACACAAATACCCTACAAAACTGGAACAGATTTGTCCTGTCCACTCCCCAAGCTCTGTGGCTAAGACACTTCAAAATGTCCAGTGTCCTCTGGGCCCTTGCCTTCAGGTGTTGACAGTTTGGAATCAAAATTGAGGTCCAAAAACCACAGAGCATCATTAAAAAAGAAGAATGGTGTTCTACAACACAATTCAAGTAAATTAAAAATACAATGAGAGAGTGATTGAAATGAGCATGCAAGCATGCACACACACACACACACACACACACACACACACACACACACACACACACACACACACATTTCTTTGCAGAAATGTAAAACCAGTCTTTGCAGCCCACTCCTCCAACCTCTTTAGTACAAGCTACGACTGATGAGTTGCTGCTCTGAGGAACACCATCTGCCTGCTAAAAACTATTCAATAACAAGTCACCAACTTGGTACCGAAAAGAGCGCTTTGATAAAGACCAAATGAAAATGGGGCGATGGCCACGGAAGACCTGCTGGTGTCGCTGCCATAGAATATTGTGTCTCCAAGTAGTGTCATATGCCTTAGTGATGTCAAAGAATATACACATACAATTGTGTTTACGTAAGAAAGGCGGCAGCATAGCTGCCCCCACCAGCAGAGTAAGGTTGTCAACAGTGGATCAACATCCCATGAATCCACACTGAGACCATCTTAGGAGCTCCTTGGTCTACAACATCCAGACCAAAGAATGCATAACTATTCACTCCAAGGCCTTTACTACACAGTTCGTTAAGGCAACGCTGCAGTAGCCACTGGGACACATTTGTTCCTTTCCTGCTGTATCGGATTTGGTCATGACCAGGCACAATATCACAAGCCACACACAGTGCTGACTCTTGCTCCCACAAGGAGAATGGGCAGTTGTAGAACTTCGAGCTGTTGGACTTGGAAGTCCAATTCACCCCGTTCCATGGTGGCATGGTAACAACAGAACAATGAATCCTGGCTGGCAGTGACAGCACCGATCACACACTTTTACTTGATCCCTGAGCAGAAGGTGTTGGGAGCGGAAGCTTGCGATCAGCTCATTGCACATTGGCTGCTGGGATGAGCCTGTCTTCTTTTACCAGATCCAGAAGCTTATAGCATATAAAAGAAATGAATGGATAATGGATTAATGTGCCACAGAAATGATATGATAATTTGTGGCAAGGGGCTGGAACAACCAGGTACAGCCTCTTCACTTAGATTTGTAAATAAATTTTACAATCATTACACAAAACACAACAGACAGTGCTACACTATTAACAATTTTACTATGGCTACTTATTGTTGAAGGTGCACAATACTGTTGGGTAGCTAAAGTTGGCAATGAGCATAAATACTAGAATTCCACCGATCATAGAGAGGATAAGTGAAAGTGTGTGACCTGCAGTCATTGCAAAATGCTCTGCTGTCTGGGCGATGTCTCCAGGAGTTTTTTGGAGACACCAGATTCAACAACACCACTATAGGTAACCAACTGCCTACATCGGAAATCCTCCAGACAGCTTCCCATGCTGTAGTTGTCGAGCAGTACAGTTGATGGAGTCCAGGAGAAATTGTCATGACCTTTTCTTGTTCTCCTTGAGGGCGCATCAAGCGTTGGCCCTGCTAAGTGAAAGTCTGAGAGGTTTTCTGATGTTGGGCAGCACTTAAAACAGTCGCACCCACACGTCTGACTCTGATTACTGAACAGCACTCTTCAGTCCACCAAAGGACAGACAGTCACGACATGTCAGCAGCCTGGTGTACCACTCGCGTGATGTGGTCCACCCAATCTTGGATGCTGTCAAAGTTCAAATACAGACAGCTGGATGAACACAGTCCAGTTGGCTCTTCTGATCATCCATCGTGGCTGTATACTTTCAGGGAGAGCTTCATCCAGCAGGTGAAGTGGTCAATGGAACGAAAGTCATATGTGACTTCCCACTGAGTCCACAAGGGCTAGAGAGCTAAAAGAGAAGTTGATGGCTGAGGATGACCCAGTAGCACAGAAATGGGTGGGAGTTGTTGAGGATGTCATGAGGCTCTGCAAAACCTGACCCCTGGGGCAAGTACAGGTCGAACCCCACAATACATTATGGCCACTGAAGTTTTCCAGTAGCAGAAACTGTCAGGTAAGATCCACGAGAGCCTCAGAGTCTATTACATCTTGCGGAGGTAAGAACAGTGCTCAAGCAAACAGTGATCCTCTGATACACATGAATTTCAATTGCAACTGCTTGTCGGTCTGTAACCAGGAGGAGAATAGCGGAGTAGTGTGCGTTATCTACTAACACAGTGACTCTTCCCCTAGCCCTATCCCAGTTGGGTCATTCTTGCAATGGAAGGTACAGTCCTGTAGTAACAGATGCTTTAAAATGTATTTCCACAAGTACAGAAGCACAGGGGGTGCTCTTGTGCTAGGAGTTTCAATTCTTCCACATGGCGTGAACCCATTGATGTTCCATTATAGTATGGGAGCCATTTATCACAGGGGTAGCACTTTCACCCCATCTTTCTCATGGAGGGGTGGAGGGTGGGTGGGGGGTGGGGTGGGGAGGAGCGCACAGTGGGTGGAGGTTTGGTCTCAGGGCAAGATGAGTGCCCCAGGCCGACATCAAGGTCCATCAGAACTGAAGAGTAATCACGAGAGATTCAGAGCAACATCGACATAGTCAGACTGCTTACTTCCCACCACTGTCAGTGGCAGATTCTTTGACTCTGACTTCATTTTTTTGCTTGGGAATGCTTGAGAGAGACAACTACTGAAGTGGTGGTATTGGCAACATTGCATTGCAACATCGACCTTCTGATGTTCTGAGGGGAGGTACGGGTTTCTAAGTAACAGCTGCAACACAAGTTCATTGATAAACACAGGTACTAGTGCTGACACTAGTGGTCTCTATTTGTGTAGCAACATTGGTGTTCAGAATTGGCTGTTTAAGAACAGAAGCAAAGTAGTAAACGTGGGGGGCAGCATGGCCTTGTACACCTTTAGGCCTCATCATACGGCATGTACTTTGTTCTTGTACCTTCTGTTCTTCAAGATATACGCTGCAATCCCTACACCAGACAGGGTGATCCCTGGAGTAGTTCACACACTTCAAAGGATATGGACAAGCAACTCCTTCATGGGTTGTCTTACCACATTTGATGCAAACACGTGGCTTCTCCTTTACACCCAAGAGTACTATGCCCAAAGCACGCACTGGGTACAGGACAAACTGCCACACGCCTGCGAAACCTGCCTTGATGTGCTCTGGAAGTTTTATGCTGTTAAAAGTGAGTATGACTTAACCCTGATTGCCATCTACCCTTTTCATTACATTTTGGGTCAACAATGGCTTCTTGGGCCCATTCAGGTTTATGTTTGTCTTTGGGAAGATGAACCAGATCCCTTGCATCAAACATTTCTACTGTCATTCAAGGTGATAAGGAGCTCAGTCTTGCTGGCAAATCTCCAACGCTTTTGGCTTTCTGTATGTTTGTCACTTTTTGGGAACTTGAGATTTCGACCAAGTGTCCCATTTTGCAACCGCTTAAGCAATTTCAATTCATCTGCAATCCCCTCTAAATCCCTTCCAATTTGAAAAGGCAAGACATTTTCAACCTGCCATCTTTGCTTTTAACTAATAAACACATTCTAACTAATAGCATGTATTTTGTTACTATGTACACCAGAGTTCTGAAATATTCCTGAGTCTGGATGAATCGCTACATAAGACCTCTTGTTAGATTTGGTGTTAATCCACCAGTTCTGAGGAGGGGACGGGGGAAGGGGGGGGGGGGGGGGGGGGGGGGGAGCAAATTCCAAGTGTTTCACCTCAGCCTCACAAGCAGCTAGGGCTGTAAGGGTCCACCCAGACAGAGCTCCACTTGCCTGAGTAAGCATTATACAACTGACGTGCAGCGGTTTCCTCAGAGGCTACCTGCTAATGATTGTTCTACCTCAACAGCCCTACATCTCGTAGCAAACAGCACACCTCGAAATCAAGCGATTTTTTATATAGGTTTTTACCCTCCTTGCAATCTGGGCGGGGAGGCCAAGATCCCCATTCCCTGTGACACACCGTTCCACCATCAAACCACACATTGGTTGCTGAAGCATGCCCGGAGTTTACGTAACAGAGGACTCATGGCACTTACCAGTCCCCAGTTCAGGAGCATCAGTGTTGCCAAACCCCTACCCAGCAAATGAATGCTGAGACCCTGAGGATTTTGTAGAAGTGCTGCACCCAATGTCTACAGGAAAAGATAAGGGCTGGGGCTCTGAAATCTAGCAAAGATGCAAAAACCCAACCACAACCATAATTACAAGTATAGTAATCACAGCTTGGTGATAAACTCAATCACACTGGCTGTACAACATTCGAGCTGGAGGGAGGGGAGGGAGCAGTGGCAGCAGCAGGTGGGGGGTAGGGGAGGGCACAAGGAAAGGGATGCGGTCAACTAATAAATGTATCATGTTAGCTGACAAACTGATTTCAATACAACAATCACATCAGATTGGAAGTGGTTCAACCGACTGTATTGTGCACATCCATGGTGTATTGCCCAAGTTGCCATGACAGAAGATACTGATATGGCTTCAAGATGAGAAAATTTGTTACCCTTCATAACAGAATTTGATAGTTACAGACAATTAATATTAGCAGTTTCTTATAATGTAGAAATAAAGAAAACCGCTGCTGTTCAAATGAGAGGTTTTGCTGCCTGCAGGCATCTGAATATCGTACATTTCTCTGAAACCTTTCTCCTCCAGAATTGAACATCAGTCCAAAAACTAACCTTAACAATGTACTATCCTGTAAAAGAAAACAATGTGTGTGTACTCTGATTATTACGTCGTGGTAACATTATCAACTTGGTATTTACTGTAGTAAGTGCTTTGCTATGTGAAAATCAGCAGGGCAGTGTCAATAAAACGTAACATGAACAAAGATCATGAATAGTTCACGAGTTTCACTCAAAAGATGTCCAAATACATATCTCAAAATATTAAAGAGGAGGATCTAACGGGTAAAATATTTTGTAGACTATTTGGTATGCATTACATGCACAAATTTGTTGTAGAATCAGATAATCAACCACTTCAGTTGTGAATAGTTTTACTGGTTCAAAACAATGACCGGTCTTGGGTAATTACAAGCCCATCTTCAACTGTACAAGAGCGGTGGTGCGTGTGGCCACAGCACACTCTGCGGGCAGGTGACTGCCACATGTCAAGCCGGCTTCACGTGCAGTCGTCACCTGCCCACAGCCTGGTGTTCACAATGTACAGCGGCCATGCATCCCACCATTCTTGTACATCAGAAGAAGGGCTTATAACTGGTTATGTTTTTGAACCAGTAAAACTATTTACGCTGGAGCAGTTACTTATCTGATTTCAATATGAAGCTCAGCTGGAGATGTCCTACCTCCCAATTCTTATACAAATTTATTATCATGTCAATATGGATGTAGGCTGCAGAAGTTACACCATGATTAAGAGCTCTGCAAAGGATACAGTAGTACGACGAGCTGTTTTGGTCTGAAGACGACGACGATCATGACAACAATGAAGACTACTACTACTACTACTACTACTACTACTACTACTACTACTATTACTATGCAGACACTATAGTGTGGCTGTTTTGCTCTATGGTTGCTTAACGTACTGCTAGCAGTCGAGCCTGTACCACCGCTTTTACAGCTCTACCAACTATTATCAAATGCCTTGTGTATATTATACTATGTTTTGTGTTGTGCGTTACTTGTTCTCTCATTTTGAAGTGAGTGAAGACACTACTCTAGTTTTATCGTGGGGTTCGAGTACGGCTCCTGTGACCCCTAAAAGGAAAGGGTCGTTTGTAATAACAAGTGGTGCAGGTGGAAAACAAGTGCAAAAAGCTCTTACACCCTTTCACTCAGGCCCTTATAGGAGCTGTCACTTGCACTGGCAGAAGTTTACGGACCCTGGACACGAACAGGAATTTTACCAGCTCTCATTGTGGTGAACCACGTGGGACTTCTGAGAAGAAAAGGTCAGTTTCAGTTCTAATTTGTACTGTACAAGTACCTAGTTGTTATATTCAACAATGCTTCCACCTAGGCACCTTCAGGTTGAATTGAGTTACTTTTCTTTTGTTTCTCTCTGAAGAGATACAATAACAAGGTGTATACGGGGACAAGGAAAAAAAATTCCCGGATTATTCCTGGATTTCTCCTGGATATCCCGTTTAAAAAATATGCTTTTTCCCGGGCGAAAATACACTTTTTCTGTGCTAAGTGACAGTAGGTTTTCCGTAGACTTTCCCTCGGAACTGTAAAACTTACCAACCCTTTGAACGGTTAACGTTTTATACAATCGCGCAGAACTTCCCGAAAAAAAAAAAAAAAAAAAAAAAAAAAAAAAAAAAAAAAAAAAAAAAAGACGGGGCAGAAAAAGTTTTAGAGAGACTTTTAATTAAAAAAAAAAAGGAGAGAAGTTTTGGAAAGACCTTTGATTTGAGCAACATATACGCTGCATATTTTTGTATTACGAAAGTATAAATTTGAATTGCACCAAACACAGCGCGTTAGTTTCCGGAGCGTAGAAACCGAGGTTGCGATGTCCTTTTGTAAGCGAGTCATATCTCAAGCCACGAGATCTCGCCAGCTGATGACAGCAGCTATTCAGAGCAGAGGACACGTGTTATAGTCAGCCAATAGCAAGATCACTGGTTACATAGCGCGAACACGCAATAGGAAAAGTTAACGGTTTACATTAATGTACACAGTACCGTATATCTACAAGAAAAGCTAAGCTTTCACATATAATTTTGGTCTCTAAGATTGACACGCTACAACAAAGCTAAGTTTTCACATGTAATATTGATTTTTTTTTTTTGCGTGTGTTATACTTTAAGATACATCACACAAATGTGTCAGTAAATTTAAAATTCTGACATAAATGTCTCGGCTCAAAATTCTTGTAAGTGGCTGGTCCTCAAACTGTTCAGTTTCAAATGCTCTGTGATTTAGATTCCCATCCCACTTTCTCACACGTAACATAATTCATCTTGCATAATTTACTTTGAAAGTAATGCTTTTATAACCACCGTTCGCAATACTATCCGGAGACTGTTAGAAATAGGTTCAATTTACCAGTTGCCAGAGAGCGCCAGAAAAACAGGCATTATTGTGCGTGTGCAACTATATCTGTGTAGGAAGCCCGCAAGTTCGTATGTATTAAGCTTATCAGTGTGGTTTTTGGGATGTAAATTTTCTTGGAATACCAGTACTCTGCAATCTCATTTTTGGTTCTTTATTATGGCATAATGCCATATATGGCAGAAGATGATAATGTGCACTTGATATTCAGCTTCGCTTGGAACTAGGCAATACTGTAGAATGAAACACTTCGTTTCAAATAAACTGACTGCCTCAGCGGAAAGATTATTAAAGCCAAATTTCTTTAGCAAACTTGCAAAATTAACTTCACTGTTCTGCAAGGCGATTAATGCCTGACTGCTACAAACTTGGAAATAAAATAAAATCAGAAAACTGAAATTAATAATATATTTTTGCCCTCCGTAATTATGTGAATGTATTTTAATTCACTTGATAACTTCCGGCCACAGAAATCCGTTTTGTTTTCATTTGATGTGGGAGCTGTACACAAAGAGAAGCAGCGAAATCACTTAACGTAAACACGGGTCACGTGGAGAACCCCCTCCCCACTACAACTCTGTGCAAGCGTGAATCTGGCAGCTAGGATGCGGGAGAAAAATTTTTCTCGTTTGCATCTGGCTGCTTGTTGCTACTACCGATACAGCTAACAGCCAAACTTCAAGCAGTGGGAGAAGGTACTACTTAAACGCGAGTCAAGTGCGCATGCGCAACAGACCGCTGGCAATTGGTCAAACGAACCTTACATGAACAGTTGTGACGTCATGCTCATAGCAAGTCGTTTATTGTTACGAAGAATTACAGTCTGCGCCCTATGGCCTTTGACATATTTTTGCCATTTGCAGACGCTTGTGCGTGCACGGTGTTTTGTTGTTGTAAATTGCACATTTCCTTTGCCACTAAAGTTTAATTTTTTTCCCCTCTCGTTTATATTTTATTGCTGCAGTATCATTCTCCAGTAGCAGGATACAATAACATTCTTTGCTAGAGAATCAATTCTGCAGTCAAAATTACAAAAATTTAACTGAAAGCTAAAACAATGAAAAATTCCCGGGTTTTTTCCAGATTTTCCGGTTGTCCCAGGTCGTACACACCCTGAATAATATTGATGAAGTTCATGACTTCTGTAAATTAGTAACAAGAAATTCATCACGGAGTTCTACAAGCAAAAGAAAATAGTACCCATCATGTCAGAACTTCTTCTGCTGCTGCACGAGATGATATACTGGTGATGGGACATTCTCTCTTAAGTACCTAAGCCGACTGGACTGTGTGGCGATCCATACTTAACAAAAGAAATTGTTACCAGAATGTGGTGATAGTGGTCTTACCGTGACATTTCCTTGTGCTAATCAAAAGCATTAGAGATGTTCGCAAAGACATCAATAGCAACCCAAACTTGTGCCACACCAGACTCACTGCGCCATGCACAAATGCATGGCGCTGAGCAGCACAGAATGGTGCTGAGCAGTGCAGAATGGAGCTTAGTGCTCGTAGGTGCATAGCAATGTTTTGATGCACATGCGTGCAGTTCAACAACAATAGAAAATGAGAAATGCCATCCCAACAGAGCTGCACGGGAACAAAACATTTCCTCTGATGTGCTGACACTACACAGAACTTATTCTTTGTTGTGCAGAGGGGATACTTCCCAGCTTAACAACTGCACTAGCCACTGATGGTAGAAATTAAAAGATGTCATGGGTGTTACAGCATGGAGACGTGTCTCCAGAAGAATGACAATGGCAAGTGTTCGATCAAAAACTGTATTTGTCAGGCAAGAGGAGCTAAATACCTGGGTGAAATGGACACAAGGAGACTATCATGGGCAAATGATTTCTGACAATTTCCAGAAAGTATATTTGAAGATGGTGCTCCCGAATCTGCTGCCCAATTTTGTCACTGCCATGGACTCTTGTTGTAGGCAGGTGGACATAATATCCATAATACCTCAATATTTTACCCAAGGGTGTTGATAATTGAGTGACTGGACGGGGGGGAGGGGGGGGGGGGGAGGAAGAGGAGCATAAAACACAATGAAAGCATTAAAAAGGCTGGCCTACGTGCTCTAGCAAAGGCAGGCAAACGTAATGAAAAGAATCATGCTGTCAATTTATGCAAAAGAGTGTAGATCACACTGTGCTTCATCTGCCACTATAGAAGTGTGACCTGAATGCTGAATTGGCATGGAGAAGATTAAACATTATATACGGGGAGCACTATTTCTGATGAGACGTCTGCAGTAAACCCTCAGACAGCATCTTTTACTCTATTACTGCAAATGACTGGGAAGAGTGTTGTAGAAAAAAGCAAGAGGTGGAACATAATTAAAGGAGGTGCGATAGTGTCATAAAAGTAGCATTTGGTGACACGATGATAAATGCTAATGACTAATGATCTTACAAAGACACGATGGAATAGAGGTTTCATCTCGCACAGGCACAGCCTGAACGAACTGTCCTGTACTGACACAGTCAAAAGTGATCACAAAAGTGATTAATGCAAGTCATCAAACATTTTTCTTGCAACCTGTATACATGATATAAGTTGTAAACAGTTAATTGATCATCTTGGCTGTCAAATATCTGTAATTGGTCTTCTATCAAACATTTAGTTTGTCTATAATTTCATATTGTTCATGGTAACTAATATGTGCATTTTTTAGCAATGTATATCTTCGCCAAACATGTCTAGTAATACAAGAGTTTTAGTTTCCATTAAACAACACATTTTGGTTTTCATTATCACCATCCATGAGATCTGCTTTTGCAGATGCTCAAAACAGGGGTGTTGGCAGGTTGCCTTACGAGAGATGAGTGGGGCAGATAGTGACAACGAGCTTTAGACTACCACAGATACTACACATAATTCAAATAATTTTGTTGGGATGATGATGATGATAATAATAGTACATCTACATCTACATGATTACTCTGCTATGCTGAATAAAGTGCCTGGCAGAGTGTTCAATGAACCACCTTCAAGCTGCCTCTCTACCATTCCACTCTCTAACGGCGCGCGGGAAAAACTAGCACTTAAATTTTTCTGTGCGAGCCCTGATTGCTATTATTTTATTGTAACGATAATTTCTCCCTACGTAGGTGGGTGTCAACAGAATATTTTTGCAATTGGAGAAGAAAACTGGTGATTGAAATTTCATGAGAAGATCCCGTCGCAACGAAAAATGCCTTTGTTTTAACGATTGCCACTCCAATTCACATATCATGTCTGTGGCACTATCTCCCCTATTTCGCGATAATACAAAACGAGCTGCCCTTCTTTAAACTTGTTCGATGTCATCCGTCAGTCCCACCTGATGCGGATCCCACACCACACAGCAGTACTCCAAACTATGGTGGACAAACATGGTATAAACAGTTTCTTTAGCAAAACTGTTGCACCTTCTAAGTGTTCTGCCAATGAATCATAGCCTTTGGTTTGCTCTACCCACAACATTATCTATGTGATCGTTCCAATTTAGGTTATTTGTAATTGTAGTCCCTAGGTATTTAGTTTAATTTACAGCCTTTTTTGTGAGACATATCACGTAATTGAAATTTACCGCATTTCTTTTAGTACTCATGTGAATAACTTCACACTTTTCTTTATTCAGGATCAACTGCCACTTTTCGCACCATACAGATATCTTATCTAAATCATTTTGCAATTCGTTTTGGTCATCTGATGACTTTACAAGATGGTAAATGACAGCATAATCTGCAAACAATCTAAGATGGCTACTGAGATTGTCTCGTATGTCGTTAATATAGATCAGACACAATAGAGGGCCTATAGCACTTTCTTGGGGAACTCCAAATATTATTTCTGTTTTACTTGATGACTTCCCATCTGTTACTACGAACTGTGACCTTTCTGACAGGAAATTGCGAATCCAGTCGCACGACTGAGGCGATATTCTATAGGCAAGCAGTTTGGTTAGAAGACACTTGTGAAAAACAGTGTTGAAAGCCTTCTGGAAATCTAAAAATATGGAATCCTTCTGGAAATCTAAAAATATGGAATCAATTTGACATCCACTGTCAATAGCACTCATTACTTCATGAGTATAAAGAGCTGGTTGTGTTTCGCAAGAATGATATTTTCTGAATTCGTGCTGACTACGTGTCAATAAATCATTTTCTTTGAGGCACTTCATAATGTTCGGACACAATATATGTTCCAAAACCCTACTGCAAATCGACATTAGTTATATGGGCCTGTAATTCAGTGGATTACTTCTATTTCCTTTTTTGTATATTGGTGTGACTTGAGCAATTTTCCAGTTTTTAGGTATGTATCTTTCTGTGAGCAAGCAGCTGTATATAATAGCTAAATATGGAGCTATTGTATCAACATACTCTGAGAGGATCCTGACTGGTATACAATCTGGACAGAGGCCTTGGCTTTATTAAGTGATTTAAACTGCCTTGTTTCACCGAGGATATCTACTTCTATGTTTCTCATCTTCGCAGTTTTTCTTGATTGGAATTCAGGAATATTTATTTCATTGTCTTTGGTGAAAGAGTATTGATTGCGTCTTGCCACTGGTGTTCTGCCACATTTCGAGACAGAGTTTCATTGTGGAAATTATTAAAAGCATCTCACATTGAAGTACACGCTATATTTCGAACTTCTGCAAAACTTTGCCAGTCTTGGAGATTTTGTGTTCTTTTAAATTTGGCTTGCTTTTTTCGCTGCTTCTGCAACAGTGACCTGACCCATTTTGTGTACCATGGGGTATAAGTACCATCACATATTAATTTATGTGGTATATATCTTTCAACTGCCATCGATAGTATCTCTGGAATCATTCCCCATCTTTTCTACGCTTATGTGATCAGATCGGAAGGAGTGGAGCATTTTTATCAGCTTTTGTAAATAGATGTACTTTGAGTTTCTTTTTGATGGTTGTGAGTGTTATGGCATTCAGCCTAGCAGCAACTGCCTTGGTGTTGCTAATCCCTGTATTCGTCATGATACTCCCTACTTGTCCAGGACTGTTTATTGCTAAGAGGTCAAGTATACTTTTGCAACCATTTACGCTTCACATGGTCTCATGAACTAATTGCTCAAAATAATTTTCTGAGAAAGCATTCAGTATGATTTCGGATGACGTTTTGTGCCTGCCGCCAGCTTTAAATGTATAATTTTTCCGGCATATCGAGGTAGATTGAAGTCACCACTGACTATAACTGTATGAGTGGGGTACCTATTTGAAATGAGATTCAAGTTTTCTTTGAACTGTTCAGCAATTATATCTTCTGCATCGTCGGGGGTCAGTAAAACAATCGAATTAATAGTTTAGTCCAATTGTCACATATAACCTCTACCCATACTATTTCGCAGGAACTATCTACTTCAGTTTCACTACCAGGTGAACTACTTCTGACAGCAATAAATATTCCACCACCAACTGTATTTTCTGGATACTTTTAGATCGTTTGAAAAAATTTCAGCTTAACTTAGTTCCAGCTTTAGCCAGCTTTCTGTACCTGTAACTATTTGAGCTTCAGTGCTTTCTATTAGGACTTGGAACTCTGGTTCTTTCCCAACACAGCTACGACAATTCACAACTACAACACCGAATCGTTTCTACACATACTTTACTGTGCCCAGTACCTTCCACACAGGCCCCGCTACCTCTGTAGTTGCCTCTTGTGTGCAGTGTATTATAATAATAATAATAATAATAATAATAATAGTAATAATAGTAAACAGCAAGCATATTATTAAAGATCCGAATACCACAACAGATAAATGCAGACTTTGCAAACAACAAACAGAAACAGTAGATCACATCACAAGCGGATGTACAATACTAGCAAATACAGAATACCCCAGAAGACATGACAATGTAGCAAAAATAATACATCAACAGCTTGCCTTACAACATAAACTTATAAAACAACATGTTCCCTCATGCAAGTATGCACCACAAAATGTACTGGAGACTGATGAATACAAATTATACTGGAACAGAACCATTATAGCAGATAAAACAACACCACATAACAAACCTGACATCATACTCACCAATAAAAAGAAGAAATTAACACAACTAATCAAAATATCCATACCTAATACAACAAATATACAAAAGAAAACAGGAGAAAAAATTGAAAAATACATCCAACTGGCTGAGGAAGTCAGACATGTGGCATCAGGATAAAGTTGACACATGCCAATTATACTATCAACTACAGGAGTCATACCACACAATATCCACCAGTACATCAATGCTATACAGCTACATCCAAACTTATATATACAACTACAGAAATCTGTAATTATTGATACATGTTCAATTACCCGAAAGTTCCTAAATGCAATATAACACATACCGTACAGTTAAAAGGAAGTGACACTTGATCAAGGTCTGCGTCACTTTCCATTTTTAACCAGACTTAACGTCTGAGAAAGTAAAGAAATAATAATAATAATAATAATGTTGTTGCTGATATGCCAGTACTACAGGTTTCAGAAAAAGATACAGAAAAATTGAATCATTTGGAAAGTATTTCTTTTTTAATGATAATTTTAGAGTCAATGGAAATATCACTGGCCCAATCAATGCTGGAGTCATTGGCCCAATCAATGCTGGAGTCATCTACGCCGTATCAGTTCTTTTTTACTGACGAATTAACAGCAAAAAATGCAGGTAAAACTGATTTTTACAGCACACACAAAAACCCAAACAAAACATTTAAATTTAATGTTCATGCCATTCACAATTTTATAGGCATATGCTTCATTAGCTTTTTGGCTCCTCTTTCCACTGTTTGACAATATGAAGTCACCAGACCCTGAGAATTTATATCATGACAAATCGTACAAAATTGGGCCTATCACTGTTCATGTGAATAAAAAATGTCTCGACTGCACTGAGCAAGCATTTGTCAATTGATATACAAATTTTTGTAACCAAAGCAAGGCACGACATGAAGATGTATAAGAAAGACAAACTACATAAATAAGAGGTATAAACTTTTTGTTTTATGTTGGCAAATGGGGTTTTCACACAAAACTGAAATCTACAGTGGGAACGAAAATAATCCAAACTTCAGAATAGATAATGAACGAGATATTGGAGCACCCAGAAACTTTGCAGTTCGCCTCTCAAGGGAAATTCCAAGGGACCAGAACTACAAGATCTATTTTTACTCATTATATCGATATGGACCTAGTTGCATATCTATTCAAGCTAGGGATTCAACATGTAGGAACGATACAAAAGAATATAATACTAAACTGTACATTCCAAAACGAAAATGAGGTGAAGAAACAAGTATGTTGAGTGTTCTAAGGACTACATTACTACCATTGAAAAAGTGGACATTTCTTCCATTTTGTCTGTTTCTTGTATACTTTTGGCAGCAAGATGGCAAAATCTGAATTGAAAACGACTGACAGACAGGAGAGAGAACACAGAATAGCAGCATGTCCTGTTGTTGTAAATGGCATATTTCCTCTGCAACTTAAGTTTTGCTTATTTTTCCCTCATTAATTTTTTACTACCGCAGTGTTATTCAGCAGAAGTGGGAAACAGTAATATTCTCTGTTGCGTTTCACTTCTTGCCAGTCACAATTACAAAAAAATTTAAGTAAAAACTTAAACAACAAAAAATTTCCAGAATTCTGCAAAATTCGCGGTTTTCTCCTGGATGAACAAATTCCCAAATTTCTCCTAGATTTCCCAGTTGTCCCATAGTATATACACCCTGTAATAGTATCATTTTCTATGCTGTACACAACTGAGAAGTACATTTCTGTTCCAAGCACCCTTTCACTACAACGTATTTTATTTTCTATTTTTGTCACTGTCTTTTTTATGCTTCTGAAAATCCGTAATGAAAATCGCAAACACATTAGCATCCAGCCCTTCTTCTCCTTCATGCCAAACATAACATACAATTGACCAAATAACAACAACTGGCTTGGGTTGCAGATACTAGTTGGGTTGCAGATACTAGTTGTATTGCTTGTATATCCATAATAAATATACAACACTTTCCTACTTCAGCTGCCTTTTCAACATTTGACTTGTTCTGCCTTGTCCTCTCTTTCTTCATCTTCTCTGAAATATTATGTAACATTAAGAAAAATAGAAAGCACATTCATTTTTCTTTAGGTGAAATTAACCAACATTACATTCCATTATTTCTTTTACAAATTAATCTTTTAAAGCAGCTGGTTAAACATTATTACTAAATCAATTAATTTTGAATGCTCTCTACAATTTACTAAATGTGGAAAATGTGGCTCAAACTAAAGCTTACATGTAGAGACTCAGCAATACTGGGGTGGCAACTTGAGTATTTCATCTAAAAATTTAGAAACATTTTCTTTCAGTGTATTACTTTCTTCTTTCCAGTCCCTTCCTGTTTTGAAATAAGTATCCTCTTTATTCAGTTTAACCCACGTGGTGAGTGACCATACATCAATTCCTAAAGTTGAAAGGAACATTTCTTTACATACGGGTAACATATCATCTTATACTTTATAATTTATCCTGAAGATAACCTTTTGTTCCCGATTCTCTTATTTTGGTCTTTTTGTTTAACTTTTTTCCAGTGAACCAATGTAGCACAATACACTTGCCATTGCTCGTAACCCATGTTGTTGTTGTGGTCTTCAGTCCTGAGACTGGTTTGATGCAGCTCTTCATGCTACTCTATCCAGGGCAAGCTTTTTCATCTCCCAATACCTACTGCAACCTACATCCTTCTGAATCTGTTTAGTGTATTCATCTCTTGGTCTCCCTCTATCATTTTTATCCTCCACACTGCCCTCCAATACTAAATTGGTCATCCCTTGATGCCTCAAAACATGTCCTACCAACAGATCCCTTCTTCTCGTCAAGTTGTGCCACAAACTCCTCTTCTCCCCAATTCTATTCAATACCTCCTGATGAGTTATGTGACCTACCCATCTTATCTTCAGCATTCTTCTGTAGCACCAAATTTCAAAAGCTTCTATTCTCTTTTTGTCCAAACTATTTATCATCCATGTTTCACTTCCATACATGGCTACACTCCATACAAATACTTTCAGAAACGACTTCCTGACACTTAAATCTATACTCGATGTTAACAAATTTCTCTTCTTCAGAAACGCTTTCCTTGTCATTTCCAGTCTACATTTTATATCCTCTCTACTTCGACCATCATCAGCTATTTTGCTCCCCAAATAGCAAAACTCCTTTACTACCTTAAGTGTCTGTTTTCCTAATCTAATTCCCACAGCATCACCAGACTTAATTCGACTACATTCCATTATCCTCGTTTTGCTTTTGTTGATGTTCATCATATATCCTCCTTTCAAGACACTGTCCATTCCGTTCAACTGCTCTGCCAAGTCCTTTGCTGTCTCTGACAGAAATACAATGTCATCGGCGAACCTCAAAGTTTTTATTTCTTCTCCATGGAATTTAATACCTACTACGAATTTTTCTTTTGTTTCCCTTACTGCTTACTCAATGTACAGATTGAATAACATCGGGGATGGGATAAACCCCGTCTCACCCCCTACCCAACCACTGCTTCGCTTTAATATCCATCGACTCTGGTTTCTGTACAAATCGTAAATAGCCTTTCGCTCCCTGTATTTTACCCCTGCCACGTTCAGAATTTGAAACAGATTATTCCAGTCAACATTGTGAAAAGCTTTCTCTAAGTCTACAAATGCTAGAAACATAGGTTTGCCTTTCCTTAATCTTTCTTCTAAGATAAGTCGTAGGGTCAGTACTGCCCCACGTGTTCCAATATTTCTACGGAATCCAAACTGATCTTATCCGAGGTCGGCTTCTACAAGTTTTTCGATTCGTCTGTAAAGAATTCATGTTAGTATTTTGCCAATGTGACTTATTAAACTGATAGTTCGGTTACTTTCACATCTGTCAACACCTGATTTCTTTGAGATTGGAATTATTATATTCTTCTTGAAGTCTGGGGGTATTTTGCCTGACTCATACATCTTGCACACCAGATGGTAGAGTTTTGTCAGGAATGGCTTTCCCAAGGCTGTCAGTAGTTCTAATGGATATACTCCTTCCACGTTTCTGCTTTCCCTTCTTTGCTTAGAACTGAGTTTCCATCTGGGTTCTTGATATTTGAACAAGTGAGTCCCTTTTCTCCAAAGGTCGCTTTAATTTTCCTGTAAGTGATATCTATCTTACCCCTAGTGAGATAAGCCTCTACATCCTTACCTTTGTCCTCTAGCCATCCCTGCTTGACCATTTTGCACTTCCTGCCAATCTCTTTTCTGATATGTTTGTATTCCTTTTTGCCTGCTTCTTTTACAGTATTTTTATATTTTCTCTTTTCATCAATTAAATTAAATATCTCTTCTGTTACCCAAGGACTTCTGCTAGGCCTTGTCTTTTTACCTATTTGATCCTCCGCTGCCTTCACTATTTCATCTCTCAAAGCTACCCATTCTTCTTCTACTGCATTTATTTCCCCCATTCCTGTCAATTGTTCCCTTATGCTCTCCCTGAAACCCTGTTCAACCTCTGGTTTAGTCAGTTTATCCAGGTCCCATCTCCTTAAATTCCCACCTTTTTGCAGTTTCTTCAGTTTTAATCTACAGTACATAACCAATAGATTGTGGTCAGAGTCCACACCTGCCCCTAGAAATGTCTTACAATTTAAAACCTGGTTCCTAAATCTCTGTCTTATCATTATATAATCGATCTGATACCTTCTAGTATCTCCAGGCTTCTTCCATATATACAACCTTCTTTCATGATTCTTAAACCAAGTGTTAGCTATGATTAAGTTATGCTCTGTGCAAAATTCTACTAGGCGGCTTCCTCTTTCAATTCTTACCCCCAATCCATATTCACCTAATACGTCTCCTTCTCTCCCTTTTCCTACTATCGAATTCCAGTCACCCATGACTATTAAATTTTCGTCTCCCTTCACTATTTGAATAATTTCTTTTATCTCATCATACATTTCATCAATTTCTTTGTCACCTGCTGAGCTAGTTGGCATATAAACTTGTACTACTGTGGTAGGCGTGGGCTTCGTATATATCTTGGCCACAATAATGCATTCACTATGCTGTTTGTACTAGCTTACCCACATTCCTATTTTTTTAAATTCATTATTAAATCCACTCCTGCATTATCCCTATTTGATTTTGTATTTATAACCCTGTATTCACCTGACCAAAAGTCTTGTCCCCCCTGCCACCTAACTTTACTAATTCCCCTATATCTATTCCCTATCTATTTCCCCTTTTTAAATTTTCTAATCTACCAGCCCGATTAAGGGATCTGACATTCCACACTCCGATCCATAGAACACCAGTTTTCTTTCTCCTGATAACTACGTCCTCTTTAGTAGTCCCGGCCCGGAGATCCGAATGGGGGACCTATTTTATCTCTGGAATATTTTACCCAAGAGGATGCCATTATCATTTTACCATACAGTAAAGCTGCATGCCCTCGGGAAAAATTACGGCTGCAGTTTCCCCTTGCTTTCAGCCATTCGCAATACCAGAACAGCAAGGCCGTTTTGGTTAGTGTTACAAGGCCAGATCAATCAATCATCCAGACTGTTGCCCCTGCAACTACTGAAAAGGCTGCTGTCCCTCTTCAGGAACCACACGTTTGTCTGGCCTCTCAACAGATACCCCTCCGTTGTGGTTGCACCTAGGGTACGGCTACCTGTATCGCTGAGGCATGCAAGTTTCCCCACCAACAGCAATGTCAAGGTCCATGGTCCATGGAGGGGGGGGGGGGGGCATATTTGAAATATTTTATTATATTTCTCCTCAGATACTGAAGAACATGTTCTCTTCTTCCTCGATTTGCAACAGAATTTTGATAATCATATTGTTCCACTTTCCCTAGGTCCTTTTGTTATTTCAATTTGGTCTCCTTTTTTCTTACGAACAGCACTTCTATATTCTCTCTCTTTTGGGATCAACTTTCTTCCTCTGCTTTCTAGAGTTAGGTACAGATCATGTACTTCTGAGCCATAAGATTCCTCTGCTGTGTAGTTTCATAGCTAGTACCAAATCTATAAAAACCCTGCCTTCTAAATTATTTACATTTAAGTTAGTAGATACTGGAAGTTCACTTGCTGGTGGGAAGGATGCTGGCAGTACACCTGGAACGTCTGGGGATGAAAATATACCAGATATGACATCATTATATTCTGAACTACTTACATTTAATATTCTAAAACTGACATCTCATTTGTTGGTGAGAATGATGCTGGCAGTACCGTTGGAACTTCTGAGCAGGAAATGTCAGATAACTGTACAGCCATCTTCAACATTCTAGCTGCCCTTGATTTGGAATTATTTACTTGCCTTTAAGTTTCCTCCAACATCAAGAGAAACCTCCAGAAAATTTGATGACTGGAAGTACAATTTATACAATATGTGCTTCTGGACCACACTGTACAATTATTATACACCAGCAGCATGGTATTACTATGATCTACACAGAGAAGTGTCTACGAAATTAAAGTTAAGATCGAGAAAAAATAACACAATTCAAATTTAAGTTAGCCTTGTTTTTGTTGGTGAACTCTATTTTATAGTTAGCATGCCTTGTTCTTGTGTTCCTACTGAAAATAGCGTACTTAATTATTTGTGTGCTTATCATTTTTGGGTGGTCTATTTAATCTTCTGCACACATTAGATAATAATCTGCACAATTATTAATTTACTGCATATTAATCACTACACTACAACACTGTTAAATAATACAAAGAATGTTGCCCAGTCACCAACAAACTCTTAATAATTATTATATTGGCACTATGAGAGAAGTGTAGGAAATATCCAAGCAGAAGGTTTTGAAACTTTGCAATACGAGGGTAATCCCAAAAGTAAGGTCTCCTATTTTTTTCTAAGTACATAGACCTGTTTATTTCTACAATGGTTTACATCAGTTTACAGCTTGAACATTTAGCTATTTTTTGACATAATCACCATTTCTGTCGGTGCATTTTTGCTTATTGTATGCCCATGTCATACCAGCTTGCCGCCCTACTGTTCAGAAAGTTATGAACCTATTCTTTCACCTCGCCGTTGGAGCTGAATCACTTTCCGGACAAATGTTCTTTTAACCTAGGGAATAGGTGATAGTCACTGGGTGCCAACTCAGGGCTATAGGGTGGGTGGGTGATTATGTTCCACTGAAACTGTTGCACGAGATCAATGGTTTGCCGAGCGATGAGTGCGTGAGCGTTGTCATGGAGAATGTGCACGCCTTTGCTCAACATTCCTCTTCTCCGGTTCTGAATTGCCCGTTTGAGTTTTTTCAGAGTCTCACAGCACATGTCAGCGTTAATTGTGGCCCCAGTGATTTAGCTCCGATGATGAGGTGAAAGAAGAGGTTCATAACTTTCTGAACAGCATGGCGGCGAGCTGGTATGACATGGGCATACAATAACTGCCACAGTGTCTACAAAAACGCTTCGACAAAAATGATGATTATGTCGAAAAATAGCTAAATGTTCAGGCTGTAAACCATTGTAAAAATAAACAGGCCTATGTACTTATAAAAAAATAGGGGACCTTACTTTTGGGATTACCGTTGTAGAAGAGCGAAACATACCTACATGGGCTTTTCCATCTTATCTGAGATACATTTCTTAACTTGTAGAAATAACCAATTCAAAATTGACAATTTTTGAGTTACGAGCTTTTGCAATCTTAACAACAGTATGGTTTGGCTTTTGAGGATTCATTGTCCATACACGTACCTGCCAACCTCCAAAAACAAAAAATCAGGAGACTGAGTTTTACAAACCAAAAGGGAAAAATAATCAAAAACCATGGCTTATTTTCAGTATAATCCCAAGACAATTGATGTTAGTCTTTTTTCTAGACATCACAAAGCCATATAATGAATAAAAAAGACAAATGAAAGCACTAGCACTACCTGAAATGTTGATTCCATATCCCTTATTTGTAGCATAGCCCAGGTAATCGTCATTAGGTTATGATGTTCTTGGTTTAAAATAAAATAAAAATGTGTTTGCATAAATCAGTCTCCACCATGTTGTTTTATGAATATAATAGAGGGAAACATTCCACGTGGGAAAAAATGGTAGATTGTAACTGCCCCCGGTGTAAGACCTGTCCCATGCACTCTCCCACCACCACCTACTCCAGTCCTGTAACCCGGAAGGTGTGCACGATCAAAGGCAGAGCCACGTGTGAAAGCACCCACGTGGTTTACCAACTGACATGCTTACATTGTGAAGCCTTCTATGTGGAACTGTCCATTCACATGAACGGACACAGGCAGACAGTGTTCGTTGGTAATGAGGATCACCCTGTGGCTAAACATGCCTTGGTGCACGGCCAGCACATCTTGGCGCAGTGTTACACTGTCCGTGTTATCTGGATACTTCCCACTGACACCAACCTATCAGAACTCCGGAGATGGGAACTTGCCCTTCAATATATTCTCTCTTCCCGTTACCCATCAGGCCTCAACCTCTGCTAACTTCTAGTTGCCGCCACTTGTACCTCACCTGTCATTCAACAACATCTTTGCCTCTGTACTTCCGCCTCGACTGACATCTCTGCCCAACCTCTTTGCATTTACATGTGTCTGCCTATATCTGTATACGTGCGGATGGATATGTGTGTGCGCGCAAGTGTATATCTGTCCTTTTTTCCCCCTAAGGTAAGTCTTTCCGCTCCTGGGATTGGAATGACTCCTTACCCTCTCCCTTAAAACCCACATCCTTTCGTCTTTCCCTCTCCTTCCCTCTTTCCTGATGAAGCAACCTTGGGTTGCGAAAGCTTGAAATTTGTGTGTGTGTTTGTGTGTTTATTGTCTCTATCAACATACCAACACTTTCGTTTGGTAAGTTACAGCATCTTTGTTTTTAGATATATTGTTTTATGACATACACATAAAATTTATGCAAAAATAAAGCATTTCAGGGATTCCGGACGTGATTTCTACTGATCACAAAAATGTTGAGTAATAAGCGACTTCATTTCAGCACAATGACAACAAACAAATATGCCCAAACAGAGTAAAACATTGAACGATATGAGTATACATTCTACACAACGTGCAGGAAATACGAAAAATAACAACTGATGTACACATTATGGATGACTTCCCGATTTTTAGAAACTCTGATTAAAAACAACTAATGAGTGAAGGACTTCCGACCATGGGGGAAAAAAAATGAAAATAAATGTCTTAGGTTTGATGACAATTAGCTAAAAATCAGGAGAAATAATGGAATAACTGTGAGGCGGAGGAAAGTGGAAAGTTGTGAATTTGGAATGTATGCATTCATGATCACTGGTGATTTGTGGCAGAATGATTAATAGATAATTCTATCATGCTTCCATTAAAGAAATCACATACAGACTCATCTCAATTTGTCATGAATAAATCCTGCTGATGCCACTTCACTGACTTTGAAAGGAGCTTCTAGTATTTAGTAACTGTATGGTGAAAATAGTAAAGGTAAAAGATTTGACAACTTTGCAGGTGTGTTAAAGTTAGGACATGTGTGTACCAACAATATGGAAACCACACCCAGAAATGAAAATGAATGAATACACAGTTACTTGCAGTCTACATAAAACTTCCTTCCTGTATGTCTTTCCACTTGTACAAACCGCTATTTTAATGCACTTTCCCACACAGTTTCAATACAAAATATTATCAATCTGTGTTTAGAATGCAGCATATATAGTAATCTGCATAAATATTTTCAGTAACCTTAAGTTACAAATATTTAGTAAACCTCACCTCCTCAATGAGTTTAGGATCCAGACAGTCACCATTGTCATCAAACATCATTTCCCACGTGCATTCATCAGGATTCAGTCTCACTTGTGTAGGATCTGTTGACACGGAGTTGTCAGCTGAAGGTGTAATTTGCTCAATTTGTTTTTCTTGAGCTGTGGGTCCAGACGTATTTCCAACACTGTTGTTACTACCTGATCCCTTTGAATCAAGTGATATACTTGGTTCAAGCAAACTGTCACTGTTGTCTGAAATAATAAGTACATCAGATAAGACACTGCCCTCTGACACAGGAGCATTCTTATCTACATCATCCACACTGTCCTTTGCAATATTGGCATTCTTGTCTTCTACCTGATCTTGAGGCACTTTCTGGAAGAATGAATTTTGTTCACTTGTATTGCTACTTGTTTCCAAAGTTGGCTTATGTGAAATGTCTTCCACTACACCCAAGTCCCTACTTTCTTGTCCCAGACTACAATCTTTCATATCTTCTTCTTCTACTGATCTCTCCCCTACATTTACTATACTCTCTTCAACACTATCTACATTTTTTAGTGAGTCTAAATTAGGGGGACATATACCAACTTCAGAATTTTCATTTATGGTATCTACACAGTTTGAAATATTACAGTCGCACAGTCTTAACGTCCTATTACAAGTTTTACAACAGTCTTCCACTTCTTCATGAAAGTCAGTCACAGTTTTAGCACTTTCCAGTACTGGTTCACTTACATTTTCAGCACATAAACCAGATGGGAAATCTGTTCTGCATCCACTGATCTCACATTCATGTTGTTCTCTTTGCACTTCACCACAATGGCAACAATCTTCTGCTAAACTGTTGGTGTGAGTTAGGGGGACCGCACATCTACTAAGAATCTCAGCAACGCACTCTACTCTTTCCTCATTTTGACCCTGGTCCGAAATTACTTCTACACCAACTTCCCCACAAATGACTCGATCCCTTCGTTCACTGCTTCTAGTTAGAGCACTTCTATCAGCAGCAGCGGATGGTATATCAATATTTGTTTCATAAAAATTATCCACATTTTTGTTATTGTTCTTGTTATTAGAAGTAATACTTAGGTCCTTTCTATCATCACTGGCAGGTTGTAACTGCTGGTGGCATGAAGATTTATCATCAAGTTGTTTAGTTTTAGATGGTGTCCGACGAGAATCCTTGTCATCACCAGATTTCTTTGTGCTTGAAGTCTTTTTGTTTTCAGGTGGTGTAGAACGTAATGCAGCTGGTGACCTTTCATTATGTTCTGGAGTTGCAAGAATTCGTTTTGCTCGAGGTACATAAACCTGAATATCTGGCCTACGTTGCTTCGCCGGCCTGGAAATAACACTGAAATGTTAATGACAATGCAATTAACATCACTCGCAGACTAAAAAATGTTAATTTAATTGTATACTCTACTGAAGTACAAAATGCTGAATGAACTGTAGTAAATTAAAATGCCAGTCTCAGTAGGTACCAAATCAAAGAGGTGATAACTGCCAAAACGGAAAATTAGGGAAATATTTCAGATTCCTCTAAAAATGTGTTTGGCAGCTTATTAAATTAGGATAAATGATTTTACCACCAAATGTGCTGTACTGTAAGTAAAATTTTCATTAATGATATAAAACAGATTAATTACTCCTTTTATCAGTCCTGTCTAAAAATGTATGAGAGATTTATTTGCAAGTGATAGTACAAAGAGAGAGACATTTATGTTGTCATACACATCAAATACATGAACACTAAGAAAGAACGAACTGGGAAACTATATTTTCAGTATTTTTCTAACAGAACAGTAGTTAAAAAAACATGTAATTACCTGTTCATATTAATGCAAGGAATCATGTTTCTTGCTCTCAGCTAGACCAGATTCTCAAATCATAAGATGAGTAACTTTTTTTGCTTACTAGATAGCCTGTTCTGTGAACTGGGCTGCTTTATAGCCCTTTATTATGATGTACTCTTTCTGTGTTTCTTTACTGGCTCCAGAAAATCTGCCCTCCTCAAATTCACATTAAGGATTTCTGTGATTCAAACTATCAGTAATAGAGATTGTGAGTTCACAAAACATTCTGAGCTTCCAAGACAGATGTATGGCCACTGGGCTAGTAATTAAATATTGGTGTACAATACTGTGAAAATAATATTGTTTTTATTCCATCCTGGATTTTCCACTGTTTAATACAGGTTTGCAGCCATACATTTTTCTGTGAAACAGCCACTTATCATTCTCTTTTGTAGGACAGCTACAGCAATTGTGTCTGTTGTGAACTATACCTGGCTCAGAATTACAAAGTGACTGACATCTAGCTGTTCACAGGGCTGCTACCATAGCCATACCTACTTGTCTCCTCATTTACAAATCAAGGAAATCAAACGACTAGCTGGAGGAGGTGAACCACGATAAGTTTTCTGAAGTGGTTCAACAGGTAACTAACTACTGGGAAACTTAAATCAGACATCTGTGATTGCAATGGATAATGCCCCCATACCATTCAGTTATTAAAGATAAAGCCACAACAATGGCAATGGAAAAAGCCAACATTGTTAAATGCTTGAAACTCCACAATGTGAAAATTCAGGACGATTAATACAAGGTGGAGCTCATGAAAATACTGCATAAAAATAAGCCACAATTTCAACAGTATGTTGTTGATCCAGTAGCTAAAGAACATGGCCATAAGATTGTTAGGTTTCCACCATACCACTGTCACTTTAATGCCATCGAAATGATTTGGGCACAAATTAAAAATTACATGCCAACAAACAACAGAAGCTTTACTGTGGTAGAAATTCAAAGACTATTAGAGGAAGCAGTGGCACAAACAATGCCAAGAAATTTTTTACATCACACAGAAACCACTGTTAAAGAAACATGGAAAAATGAAATGACTGTCGAGAGTAATATAGAAAATGTAATTCCAGTGGCTCGTCCACGGACCATAGCTCCAATAAAGACAGTGTCAAGGAAGTGATCCTGAACAAAGTGGCATTTACCCTTTGCCTTCACTGATGTTTATTTTTTTGTCTGTATTTCTTATTTTTGACTGAATGGTGTGTACTGCAGTTGCACAGTAAATCTCATCTCATAATTAAGGAATACTCCTCTGCACAAGTACGACACTCTGCATGCACACTACAATGATTGGTAAGTACTCAAGCAGTTTATATTATTACAATGGTGTTAGTTACTGTATTTACACGAACGATTCAGATCCATTCTAACACCCCTTACGTATTGAATACGACAAGTGAATGTGAGTCACTCTGAGTATTGTAGAAACAGTGCACTTGCTGTTGCTTTTGTTGAGATATAGAAATATCAGGAATATAGAATCATTTTATACATGGGAGTACGTTTGTTAAGTCACAAGGATATAACGAACCTGTAATGTGAACTCATTACCGCACATTAAAAGGTGGCGTGACAAGATAGTCTGAACTGCACAGCTGTTACTGCTACAGGCACTGGCAAACTGGTATCATCGCCTCCTTCCACACTCAACTGTGCCTTGCTGTCAATCACTCTGTTATTCTGATTCAGGCATACTTGTAACTGACATGTGAAAGCCACACACATTCTAAGATTAGGATCACACCACCACCATTTCGTTGCTGGATAAATATCTCCTTTGTAGTTACTCATGCACTACAGCCTTTGGCTACACACATCAATTTCACTCCTGGATTTTATTCTAATGTTGTGTATGTACTTTCCATTAAGTTGTATGTCATTTTTTACTCCCTTGGAATCTGGCATAGAACTTCTTTGGTCTATCTACCATTCATTTGCCTGGCTATGTGTCATTGTAATAATGCTCACAATACACACCTCTCCATTGCTTATTGGGCAATCCTCAATCTTCACATCCTTTTTCACATTAAAAGTCCATGTCTCAAGTCAAAACTATTAATACAGAAGATGCCAGAATCTTCGTTTTATCCAAGCGAGAGTGAGAGAGAGAGAGAGAGAGAGAGAGAGAGAGAGAGAGAGAGAGTTTATTGAGCAAGCACTGTACCAGTAACGGAGTTTCGTGTGTAACGGAGCAGAAAGAATTGATGGTAGCACAGGGTTAATACGTTGAGACGAAAGCATTGATTTCATGTCCTAGATGTGGTAAATGTATGGCTACAGTTGCTGGCCACTAACGAGACGTCTTCACTTCAATTCCCGTATGGAGCTCTCGATATCCACCTTATCATCCTTTTTGCTGCACTTCCAACATACCTTAGCACATACATAATTCAGCACAGACCATAATTTAAAATAATATCCCCTTAAAGAAAGATACTGTATGCACACTAAGAAGACTCTTGACAAGGTCACTAACAGGAGTTGCAGCACTGAAACAGGCCAAATGATGCTGACCAGTACTGACCACTTTCTGGTCACTGCCTAATTAAGTAACAGATAAATACTGTGTGTAAATGTGTATTATCTACCATTTGCAAATAAATAAAATGTGGAGGTAACAATTGTTGTTATGCTATCTATAACAGAGAATGAAATGAACTTATTAACTGAAATCAAACAATGGAAAATCCAGGATGGAATTTAACAATTTATTTTTATTTCTCTCCTTTCCGCTAGTTATCCCCTCCCCCCTTCTCTCCTGCCCTCCGTCTAAACTGCAACACTTCACTGTCCACCACTCCCACCATACTATCCCTCCCCCTCCCCGCCCCAGCCTCCTCCTTACCCCCACCCAGTCACCACTTCCACCATGCACTGGTGCTGCCGCTCGCAGTGTAGTTTCAGCTCTCTGAGACTGCAGATGTGTGTGCAAGTTGCACTTGCATGAGTGTGTGTGTGCGCGTGTGTGTATGTGTGTCTACTGCTAACAAAGGCCTTAATGGACGAAAGCTATGATTGTGTGAATCTTTTTATTGTGCCTATCGCGACTCAGCACCTCCGCTGTATTATTAACTGAAATGTTAGATACCATATTTACTCGAAACTAAGCCGCACTCGAATTTAAGCCGGACCTGAAAAATGAGACGTGAAATCAAGGAAAAAATATTTCCCGAATCTAAACTACATCTGAAATTTGGGACTCGAAATTCAAGGGGAGAGAAAAGTGTTAGACCGCACCTCCAAATCTAAACAAAGTTGGTGCATTGTAACATGAGACACAATTTATGTCGAATGGATGAAAATACGGCTACCCTTCCTTTTTCACGTGCTTCATCTGGTTTGAATCCATTGCTTTGATCTGATAAGTGCCATTCTCTTTGTCATAGGTGTGAAAATGCATTTTTGTACTGTGCCATGCATTGTTTGTCGCATTCTGATAATGAGTGTTTACGACTTGTTGCTGCTCGTGGCATGGCTTGCCTTTGTGCGTGCTACTGCTTACAATAAAAAACCCAGAGAGAGAGAGAGAGAGAGAGAGAGAGAGAGAGAGAGAGAGACAGAGAGAGACAGAGAGAGAGAGAGAGAGAGAGGAATTTTCTCATTAGCTAAACAATGGCAATGGCAAGACACTGCTATTTGTTGTTACTTCACTGCTGCTTTCTTTGATAATGACCAACAAGAACCAAATAATAGACTGTGTATGATAGATGTTCTGAACGAGAGTTGGCGAAAATTTTTCTCCGTATGAAAATCTTTGCAGATGCCTCTTTAGTACATCACATTCGGCACAGAAATTAGAGTAATCTTAGATTTAAAAATCTAGTCAGTTGCCATGCTTAATTTCCAACTGTATCACTATTCAGAGTAAGAATGATACAAATATAAACATGACATGATATGTATATTCCTCTGCGTTTGCTGTTCTCTCACTCTAGTTTCGTAGTTTATTACGCAGACAGGATTTAAATGAGATAGCAGCATACACGAAAGAATACATGGCATAATGTTTACATTCATATTATTCTTATGGTGAAGAGAATACTGCATGTGATTCACGATTCATAAAAGTTCCTATTAGCAACCATCTCTTGTCACAGGTAGGAAAAAATTCAGAATGTAGAGTTGGCCATATTGACATACATCCCAAACTGTCTTGCCAGTCATATTTTCATAGTAGATTTTTAGTGATGACTTCAAATGCAGAGTGTATTGTTGTTGTCTTCAGCCTGTAGACTGGATTGATGCAGCTCTCCACGGTTTTCTACCCTGTGCAACGCAGATTAGCAACACTTACAGAGTAAGAATAAAAATAACTTAGAAATTAAATGCTGAAATTTAAAACAAAATTTTATTAGGTTTGTAATACATCTTATACGAAATGTTTAAAATATCAGTCATGATTCTGAATCACTATCACTCTATTCTTTTTGCTCATTTCTTCATACAGAGCATCATCCCCCGTACCATCTAGTGCATTGGATATCTAACATTTTTTAAATGCTTGTTGCACAGTCTGATTTGGAACACACTTCCATGCATCATAAATCCATTGGGACACTTGTGACAAACTTGGGCGTTTTACATGCCCTGTTGGTGTCAGTTGTCTGTCACTTTTCGAAAGCCAGTCTGTGTACAGGCGTTTAAGCTTGTCCTTAAATGGTTTATTCAAACAAACGTCAAAGTGGTTGTAGAATTGACATCATCCCGCCTGGAATTACTGCCAAGTCTGTTTTGCTTTCCTCTAATTTTCGTTTTACTGCAGGTGCTGTATGGATTGCGTATGCATCTAATATCAACAGACTGCGTAAACCAAGTATTGCGCCAGGACGACGATTCCACACACGCCTAATCCATTCCAGCACCATGTCCTCCGAAAACCACCCAGTTTCGTTTGCTCGTACAATTACAGTTTTTGGAAACACTTCCGATCTCGGTAAAGTCTTTTGCTTGAAAACTATAAATGGGGTAATTTATGTCCATCTGCTGTACAAGCAAGCATGACGGACATCCGCTGTTTTTCACCCCATGATGTAAGAACACTTATGTCTTTCTTTCCTTGGGCATCAATCATATAATTTGATGGTATGTCAAAATATATGGGAATTTGGTTGGCATTTCCTATCTGACCAAGAAGGTACTGCTTTTCTGTGCACCGTCTAATTATGAAGCGCTGAAATTACACAAGTTTTTCTTCATAATTTTTCGGCTGCTTCTGTGCAACTGAAGTTCGCCTCCAAAGTGAAAAACCCCAGCGCTTCATTAACAGATAAATCCAGTTGCGACTAGCCTTAAAATTTTTCATTTTTTGCTCTCTAGCAATTTCACATGCTTTAATTTTCAAAATTTCGGCGTTCATAGGCAGGAATTTCTGACGCTGTTCCTTAACAAATTAATTTAAAATCACTTCTAGTGCATGATATCGGCCACACTTTGGCCCACTAAATGCTTTCCTGCTACTTGAACATTAAAATAATTTGTCTCTCTGCAGTCGCCATCCCCTGACGTTGCTCTCATCAATCCTGTATCACAGGTCTGCAGCACAATTAGAACTTTGTTCCGCAAAAGAAAAACTCCCCTCTTGAATTAGGTACTATAATGAAAGCGCTTCATTATGGTTCACTAACACCGACAAGCACTTCACAAAATTTCACGAAGCAATAGGTGCTGCTATGTGAAGTCTTAATGAGCCCCAGCGTATCAACTCTTGCAACAATCCTAAAGCCTTGTGCAACGTTGGTATTTTTGTGTAAAGAAATTTATTTCTGTTGCTACAAATATTTGAAAGGCTGCTACATTCAAAGATGAACAACACGGAATTTCTATTTACTTTGTTGGATAATGCATGAAAATGCAGTGGTCGAAACTCGGGGCAGAGAAAAAAGCTCGTCTTCTACCTTTTTCCTTTTTAATTTATTTACTGACGCAGAGGTTTTGGCGCCAGTATTTATCTTTGTGCCTGCAAAGCATGCCTGTGTAGCGCTACATATATTCGACGGCAGAAGTTAGTTGTGGTGGCACCTATCAACATTTCTCAGAACTTCCCCTTACTTTGCAATCAATTTTAAGCCACTGGCGGTTTTTTGGATTACAAAAACAAAACAAAAAAAGTGCGGCTTAAAATCGAGTAAATACGGTATACTAAACACAGATGTGACTATGAAAGTTGGTGGCAACTGCACATCACAACATGTCTTTTTCCAATTTATAGTGGGAATACAAATGTCTGAAAAATGAGATCAACAGGAAGTGCAATATGGCGAAGCAGGGATGGCTAGAGGACAAATTTAAGGATGTAGAGGCTTATCTCCTGAGGGGTAAGATAGATACTGCCTACAGGAAAATTAAAGAGACCTTTGGAGAAAAGAGAACCACTTGCATGAATATCAAGAGCTCAGATGGAAACCCAGTTCTAAGCAAAGAAGGGAAAGCAGAAAGGTGGAAGGAGTATATAGAGGGTCTATACAGGGGCGATGTTCTCTAGGACAATATCATGGAAATAGAAGAGGATGTAGATGAAGATGAAATGGGAGATATGATACTGCGTGAAGAGTTTGACAGAGCACTGAAAGACCTAAGTCGAAACAAGGCCCCGGGAGTAGACAACATTCCATTAGAACTACTGACAGCCTCGGGAGAGCCAGTCCTGACAAAACTCTACCATCTGGTGAGCAAGATGCATGAGACAGGCGAAATTCCCTCAGACTTCAAGATGAATATAATAATTCCAATCCCAAAGAAAGCAGGTGTTGACAGATGTGAAAATTACCGAACTATCAGTTTAAATACTAACGCGAATTCGCGGATGACATTGTAATTCTGTCTGAGACAGCAAAGGACTTGGCAGAGCAGTTGAATGGAATGGACAGTGTCTTGAAAGGAGGATATAAGATGAACATCAACAAAAGCAAAACGAGGATAATGGAATGTAGTAGAATTAAGTCGGGTGATGCTGAGGGAATTAGATTAGGAAATGAGACACTTAAAGTAGTAAAGGAGTTTTGGTACTTGGGGAGCAAAATAACTGATGATGGTCAAAGTAGAGAGGATATAAAATGTAGACTGGCAATGGCAAGGAAAGTGTTTCTGAAGAAGAGAAATTTGTTAACCTCGAATATAGATTTAAATGCCAGGAAGTCTTTTCTGAAAGTATTTGTATGGAGTGTAGCCATGTATGGAAGTGAAACATGGACGATAAATAGTTTGGACAAGAAGAGAATAGAAGCTTTCGAAATGTGGTGCTACAGAAGAATGCTGAAGATAAGATGGGTAGATCACATAACTAATGAGGAGGTATTAAATAGAATTGGGGAGAAGAGGAGTTTGTGGCACAACTTGACTAGAAGAAGGGATTGGTTGGTAGGACATGTTCTGAGGCATCAAGGGATCACCAATTTAGTACTGGAGGGCAGCGTGGAGGGTAAAAATCGTAGAGGGAGACCAAGAGATGAATACACTAAGCAGATTCAGAAGGATGTAGGCTGCAGTAGGTACTGGGAGATGAAGAAGCTTGCACAGGATAGAGAAGCATGGAGAGCTGCATAAAACCAGTCTCAGGACTGAAGACCACAACAACAACAAAGTGATTCTCCTACTTCCCTCCACTACCTTGCTGAGTCTTTTGAGTGTACCTATGGAAATTAATTTATATTCCAAACAAACGTAACAAATGTTACATAAA